>NC_143058.1:30907763-31218947 GCF_052426305.1 Pelodiscus sinensis | reverse complement strand
TTCTGTACATTCTTTCAGCTGATGGTTGTTGGTTTTATAATTTCTGTGTTGGTTGCAATCATGAGAAACTACTTTGGCTCCAGAAATCAATCTACCTTTGGGGGATTTGCCCCACTTTGCCCCCACCCCCACCCGTCTCCTCCTATTTCCCTCCTCACTCAGTAATTTTAGTTTTTGGTTTTTGGTGCTTTTATTAAACATTAAAATAATTACATTTGTGGGGAAAAAGAAAGATAACAATCAAGCCTGAGAAAAATCCAGTGAACTCAAACTTTAGTAAAGGTTCTGATTTATTTTTCTCTTTGAATTTTGGTTGAAAATTGTTGGGTGGTTATTAATATCCAAATGTATTCTTTGTCCCCAGTGTAAGCTAGTAACCTTTATTTCACTTCTCAGCTGAAAGAAAAAATGTAGAATATGTCTGGAATGATGAATAATGTAACATAGCGTTAGTAGACAGGGTACAGGGCAGCAGGAGGAGAGAGTTGGATCTAATTCCAGGTTGGGTGTATGGTTTTGGGCTGGTCACTTACTACCTCTACAGTCAGGGACTGAACAAAGATATTAACTGGATGGGCCGTTATATTCAATACCCAAATGACATAAAAAACTAAGTATCAAACACCTGCAGCCCATTCTATTAACCTCATTTAGCATGGACACTATAACTGACAGGATTTTTTTTCCTTTCTCTCCTCCCCCTCTCTTTTCTTTTTCTGCTTTACATTTTTGGAGTTTCTGCACTTCTCTTGCTCCACTCACCTGAAGAAGTGGGTTGAACCCACAAAAGCTCATGATGGTACATATTGTTATTCTCTAAGGTGCTACAAGACCATTTGTTTAAGTTTTTTTTTTTTAACCTATAAACTGGGGACAGTATCCAACTTTGTAAAAGTGCAAGGAGTTCTTTGGATGAAATGCATCATGTAAGTGTAAAATTATTATTGGAGAAGAGAAGATATCATGTTGACCTTATAAAAAAATAGGTAAACTTCCTAGCTGTGTGGTGAGGAAAAAACAAGAAAGGGAAAATGGACATTGGAGCGGTGTTTAACAGGAAAAAAGCATGGGAGCAAAATAGGGGACACATTTATTAAGAAGAATGACAGCAGTGACTGTACATTGGTTCAGAGCATTTACAATTTGCTGTATCAGAATTCTGAATGCTGTAGTGGGAGCCGGGTGGGCAGGCAGCCTGGCTCAGTCCCTGATCACACCGGGTCCGGGACCAAACCCCCCGTGGATCTGCAATTTAAAATGCAGTGGGAGCTGGAGGGCAGGCTGCCTAGCTCCTACTACCTTTTAAATTGCAGAGCAGGGTTTGGTCCCAGCATAAGCCAGGACTGAGACTGCTCCTCTCCCTATCGAATAATCGAGTCATTGATTAGTAAATTAACCTAATTTGAACATCCTTACTGCTTAGAGTTTACTGTCAATTTCATGTTAAACTTATTTTATAGACTTTGTTTGTCTGTCTGTTTGATCAAGAACTCCTAAACGGTAAGAGCTACAACCATAAAATGTGGTATATAGCTTCCTCTTATCATAACTTAAAGCAATATAAGGGTTTGGTTGTGTCAGGAAAATGAGTTGGCCCTGGAATGGGATTGCTTCTCATAAAACCAAACAGAAAAGAGATAGAATCACCAAAGCAAGTACAATCCTCAAAATTCACATAACTGAGTGAATGTTGAAAAAGATACTGAACCAAGATGAGCCAAAAAAATAGGATGAACCTGGCATAGGATTGCTTCTCAATAAACTTTACAAAAAAGATAAAACAGAGAAATTTGGAGTAATGCTCTGTTTCGTCACTACTGGGCAACACTGAGTAAATGTAAGATGACTGAGCTCTGGTAAGACTTTTCTTCATAAGAGAGTTGAGTGACAGACAAGTGAATTATCCAGCTATTTCTTACTAAAGGTGGTAAAGGTCTTTAATACTTCAATACTAGAGTGTATGCTTGTTGCTATTCAGTACAAAAAGGGAAGGTAAGTATTGATCAATATTACCTTATTATAGATAATAGATACTTTATCTAATACTCTTCTTTCAATTAACTTTCAGCGCACCTAAGAGCAAAATTTGGGTGCAATGCTTGTATTATATATATAGGTGTAGCACAAAGTCCAGTGTGTTTCAGCAGCAGCGCTGGGAACTACAAGTTGTGGACTACAAACTGCAGCATGTTGGGAGAACTTCCTGGTTCCTGCCAGGATGTGTCCTCTGCCCCCAGCAGGGTCTAGCAGGTACTGTGCTAGAAGCAGCTCGCATGCTGAGAGGAGGGGCTGCTGAACTGTAATCCTGTTTTATGTTTTTTACAGAATAAAGCCTGTTCCTGGTGGTTTGTCTGAGTGGGTCTGGTCTGAGGAGCATACACACACAATATACACTGTGCAGAGCACACCAAGCAGCCTCAGGCTTAGCCTCCCACAACGCTAGCAAACAGGAGGGGTATTCTTTACACATGGAAGAAAATAAAGTCAGTGGTGTTACACACACCAATTTGATCTATTAGACTGAAAAACAGGTTTAAATACAAACTCACAGTACTTTATCCAGATGCTTATAGAATGGGAAAATCGACCAGAAGAAATGATTTGTTGCTTAGATTTCACTGTTTGTGAATGCACTGTCTGTGCATGCCTAGAGTTAATAATTGTTTGTATGCCAAAATAAATAACCCCAATCCTATAATTTAAGTAGTACCTTAAGACATATGTTACATTTTCCTATATACCTCTGCCTTACTCACTAATTATCTCCAGCGGGCCTACTTTTAACACTTCAAGCTAAAACCAAAAAGTACTTGTCAAATACATATCTTATTCTGTCTTTTCCCAACCTCTTCAGGATTTTTATTTTAATAACAGGATTTGTTTCATTAAAATCTGTTGACTAATTTTGTCTCAGGACCAATCTATAAAATAGTAATGTTTGTAGAATATCAGCAGTTAAGCCCTACACAAACCAGCCAAAATACCAGGAAGTTTCTCAAAAACACAAACTCTTTCTCACTGAAGGAGTTGGTAACCATGGAGAGGAGAGCACTGATAAGGGCTGGTGCCAGAAGCATTCTTTGAATTCCTTGAAATTCCCCAGAAGACAGTATTATTATTCAGGAGCTGGGTAGAGTGGACAGGTGGAACAAGGAAGTTGACCTATGAAACACTGTGAAGGGATATGAGGGAAGAAAGCCCGTACAGGAGGGGGCATGGAAAATGCAGCTACTTGGTGTGGGGAAGAGAGTCTGAGCCAGTAGGGATGGTGATAAGATTTAATTCTGGAGATTTTACACAAACATCTCAGCATTAGTGAAACAGCTATTGTGGGGATTTGTAGATAACAATAGTAAGATTTGACCATGGGGAAAATAGTTTCCTTATTTCTAATTTTGCCCTTTGGGACAATACTTGCTCCAGGCCAGGTCATCAATAGCTCTGTGTGTGTTCATGTGTATATATTGTACAGTATACACAGGTTGGCCAAGAGAATTTCCAGGCCCCTGGGCAATGTGGGGGAGCAGTTCCCACGCTCCCAGAAGGGGTGGACCCCAACGCCACCTCACATTAGCCTTCTGAGCCACCCACAGCACTGTGTAGCACTGGCGGGGATTTAAAAGGCCATGGACTCCGGCGTCTGCTGCTGTAGCAGTGGCAGTGGCTGGGAGACCCAGGCCCTTTAAAACTGCGGAGCCCCAGGGCAATTGCCCCCCCCTTTGGTAGAACTGTTTAGACTTCTAGAACAGTGTTTCTCAACCTTTTTTTTTATAAAGTACCCCTTTAAATATATATATATGTACCCCCAGTACCTACAGTTTTCAGACACAATTTTTTTCTACTGTTGTAACACATTTGTTTAAACAACTTAATCGTAGCCGGGTGGGCAATGACATTTTTAGGTGTAGAAAGTACAAAAATAATAAATCATGTAAAACTGAAAACAAAAATTCAGTTTTCTCCCAATTTCAGTTGTGTTGACGTACCGCCCCAAACTTCTCTCAAATACCCCCGAGGGTACTTGTACCACTGGTTGAGAAACACTGGTCTAGAACACCTTTTAACATCATCTTCATTATGGGCCAGAATCTCCAGCTGAGTTATAGCCCTTCTGCACCATTTAGGTGCTACAAAAGGAGTTATAATCCAATTGCAAACACTCAGCAGAGAATTCATCTGACAGAGGCTCCTCTGCACTATAGTCAGGCCCTCAACTTCTGGTCTCCAGGCCCTCTTCCTGGGAAAGAAGTGTGTCACAAATGAGGATGACATCTGGTTGAGCTGTGCTCTGCTACCATACATCTCTACTGCTATAGGGTCCATAAAGGATCCATCACTGTCATACACTAGTGCTGCTAAGAAGCATCACAAAGTGACTGTGGAGCTGGGATCACTACAAAAATCATGGAGACAGAATCAACTTCCTGACAGACATACCTGAGTCCAATCCCCCAGTACTTAGGTGCAGGAAAGCACTAAGCCCTAAATGTGAAGCATTGCTAACATTTATGGTAGTAATTATTTAAATAGTCAACATTTATTATCTGTGGTACTCATGGTACTGTTTCCTTACACTAGGAATTGGAAATAATTGTAGTAACCATCCAAAATTGCTGGCAGTTTAAAAAGGGCCATTATGTACTCTCCAGAGTCCAATTCCTCGAAGCAATGTCCAAACAGAATTTGGCTTAAACTTTCTAGTCAAGTATGTAAGAACCAAATCCTGATCCCCTTAAAGCTGGCTAGAAAGGCAACCATCATGGAGGAGTCCTCAAGTAGTACAGAGCAGCCATAGGTGGCTTTATCCCCTTCTCTCCAGGCCCTGCACCAAAGGGATACTCAATGGTGAGAATAGACTCTTGGAGGTTTACTGCAACAAGGCAGTTTGGATCCAGGACTGAGGGAACAGACAGATGTCAGAAAGGCACCTTTGCTCCCCGCTCTCAGCTGTGCAAGAGCATTTAATCCTTATATTCTACATACCAATCTGAATAAAGATTCTGTAGTTTTTATGTTTCCTAATAAATAAACGGAAGAAAAAGAGGGTTCCTGATAACTTCACTGTCAAGAAGAAATATTTTTAAAAACCCACGAAAATCCAAGACTCTGTACATAACATTGTAACAGAGAATTACAGATTTCTGCCCTTTTTAAACAAATAATTATGAACATTTCTTTTGTTATCCATCGTCTTGCCTGTCTCTTTCTTTTGGCTATTTCAACCTGAGCTGGATTTCTCTGTTTGTTGCACGCTGTCATGGGTCATGCTGGACTGGGAATTTTCTAACCTTCGTTATGCCTTACACATGTTTGAAATCACTGTATCCACTTTTCAGTATTTTTATTAGTTGTCATGAGGACCATTAGAGGTATTAGAATTGAACAAATAATTCACAGAAAATAATTTAATCAAACAAGTTTCTCAAATGTAAATTAAAGTGAGCCACCAAATGCTTTCTTTAACTAAATCTGAATCTGTAGATCACGAACAATTCATTAACAGTGTTCAATACTAGAATGGGAAATGTTGTTTGCACACATATTGTAGATAACATTTCCATTCCCTGACTGGAAGAGCATAAATTTTAGAATCAAGTTTCTATGAAAAATATTAGAATTTTACAAGTTTGGAAGCTGTTCTCCACAAGTAGTTTCTAAATACTAATTTAAAATTAATTGTCTTCATGAAAATGCCAGGCAGTGAACTTCTTCAATAGAGAAACTTAAGAAAATTAATGCAAAGGAGACACAAATATATCCAAAGCAAATTCATTTTTTTTATTTTATTTAATACTCACAGAAGACATTCAAGGCATTTGCTCAGCTTTGATAACTATATTGCAGTTCTGTGAATAGGTGAGAAAATGGAACCTTTATGCTTTCTGGAAATGTATATATTTAATTTATTAAAATCTCAATAATTAAGATGATTAACCACAAATAAAACTTCAATGCTTACAATTATACAATGCAGTCATAATACACAAGCATCCTTTGCTCATTCTCCTTACCTTACAGGCAAGGTTCTGTCTCCTTTCCTTCTGTCCATCTCTCTCTGAGGAACAGGATACCAGCGAAAATTAAGTTTCCAGTTAAAGCCTCCATAAGTCATGTCTGACCCAGCCATGTATTCAAATGTATCATCGCTGATCACATCAATGATTGGACAGACAACAGTTTTTCTATAAGAAAAAATATTATTTTTAAATAAGAAATTTCAACTTTAACACATATTAATAGGCTAGAGACCTCTTTCTGTCATGGCTTCTCTGCATATGAATCAAGACCCTCACTACAGTTTATATACTGGAAACAAGATTGTGCAAAAATTAATTTACTCGGGTTCACATTTTTTGCAAATCCCCATTTTTGTTTATAGAGGCTTGCACTCCCTGAATTTCACTCCAGGTTCAACCCTCCCAATTTCAAATTATAGCCAGCTTTAAGCTATCGGATTTCAGGACTAATTCATAGTAATCAAATAGGAGGTCCCTAGAGTTTCCATGCAAATGCATTAAGCTGATACAAATTAGGTCAAAAATTAATTTAGGTTGACTCAAACCTCAGCAAATCTGTGGTGAGTTTCAGATTTGGAATAAAATTTGAAATTGTAATGAAACATTTAATTTTAATTTCATCACTTACTCTTTACAAATATTTTTCCATGACTTCTATACATATTTCCACCCTTCAGTGCTCTATTATGGAATGCATAATTGACCTTTAAACTGATGTCCATGTTAACAATGTCAACTCAGAAGTCCAAACATGGTACAGACGATAGAACTGTCCATACACAGCATAATCTGTGCATCTACTTGAAGTACCAACTCTACTTGCAGTAACATTTCTCAGTGTCTTCTGTATCAGTATGAGTCCTAGCTAAAGAGAATCCCCACAGTTAAGACAGCTTTTCAAATTCACCTAAATTTTGCTGATGCTATGGCAAGCTGACCGCTGTAGCATATAGCTTTAACTTTCCTGCAAGAGGTGCTGTACGTTGTAGTTTTATCCCCAGTGGGATAGCTATTCTCTCTGCTATGCTTGATGTTTTTTATCAGTTCATAATTTGTAACACTGTTTGTAACATGAGTCACAAAGCTTAAACAGTAAAACTCCCTTCTATAGTAGAAACATTGTAGTTAAACTTTAAAAGATACAAATGGTGCACCACAATCTAAAATACTGTTCATTTCCCTAACACTCCAATAACAGCTGCATAAAAATTATTGTAAACAATTAGTAAAGTATATTATATTAAG
Source organism: Pelodiscus sinensis (assembly GCF_052426305.1). Classification (NCBI taxonomy): domain Eukaryota; kingdom Metazoa; phylum Chordata; order Testudines; family Trionychidae; genus Pelodiscus; species Pelodiscus sinensis. The sequence continues at coordinate 31,211,685 of NC_143058.1, read as the reverse complement.
CTGAATCCCTAAGGCTACAAGAGTCGGCTTTCCTTCTTCCCTCTTGTGCATCTGGTGGATAAATTCCGGCTGGCAGACCAAATCTGGTCCACTAGGGTTAGCTCCTGTCACCATTTCAGACTGCTGATTTCTATTCCCATACACAGATACCCCCCTCCTTCAAGGAAGGGATATTGCTGCATTTCGTGCCCCAAGAGCAAAACAAAACTACTATTTGTAAACTTTCCCCACACCTTTGATCACCACATATTTGCACAGTTACCCCCATCTCCTTTCCCTATGCCCTATTCTCTGTCGAGACACCCTCCACATCGACCACATGTTGCTCCTTCTCTGCTCAGCTAAAGAAGCTCCTTAGTTGTTACTCTAGCATTCAACTGATGCTGGTAACTGCTTTCCTCCAATGCATACCCTGACCACAGGTCTTCCCTCCTCCGCACAGTCGCTCATGATCCTCCAACCCAAGAGACACTCTGTCCATCTGTAATCCCAGGAGCTACTGTACTGTACTGTAGTGGAGCTAGTGTAGCTAGATGTTGTTGCTCCTCTGCTCTCTGGGTCACTCAGGGATTGTTTTCTTGCAATCCTTCTGTGGTTATGCACTTCACAAAGAGAGGCAAAGAGCCTTTTTTGATCTTGAACACATTTGAGTTTGTAGATAGGAAGGCCTCTCTCTCTCTCTCTCTCTCCGTCTCTCATACATACACACACACACACACACACACACACACACACACACACACACACACACACACACACACACACCATTGCTTCCTCAACATAAAATGTAAGTGCATACAATTTGCATTTTAGAATAGCAAAAAGTGATGATAGCAAAGCTTTTGGCTCTGATTTCTGTTTGCAACTGAGGTCTCACTTAAACACATCAGCTGAGCAAGTATACATTGTACTGTCCACTTGGAACACAGGATAAGCATCAATTCCAATTGTTTGTGAGCTCAAAAGAGAAGAAAAGATGGGGACAGTGGATGAATGCACCGCACACATAAGCACTCATTAGCCAAACCAAGATGGCAAGTTAGTTTGCCAACCAAATGTTGAATATGTACCACAGAAATAAAAAGGCATAATTTATTAACAATTATTACCAGCCACATTGACAGAGACACTGTGGCAATAATGATACAATAACTTTTAAAGCATCTTAATCCATTTAAAAATACTTCCTGAAAAATTATTTTGGGGCACAAATGTGAGACAAAATGTACAGAACCATTTTTTTTTAAACTAAAAATGTTGTTGGGCTGATGACTTGTTTTCAGTGTCTTCAGGCCAAAGAAGATTATTTTCCTAGCAGAGATATAACCATATTGAAAATAAAGGGCTATAAAAGAACCTCTGACAGACCCTTAACAAGAGAGTTGTAACAGATACCGTCATCATGCAGCAGAACATAAATCATTCCTTACCTGTCTTCCTTTATTCTTGCCAGCAGGGGCTCAAGCCAGCCTATAGTACATTCACAATGTGCATCTAGGAAAGTGATGACCTGGCCCTTAGAAGCCGCTGCTCCTCTGAGCCGAGCACGAATAAGTCCTGACCGTTGTTCCATCCTAATAATTTTTACTGGCACTTCCAAATTTTTCACATAATTTTCTAATGAGGACTTCAGAAAATCTGCCATATGCAATTAAAAAATAAAAGAAAAATTTTGGTTCAAATTAGATTCAGTGAGAGTTCAAAATAGAATTCTATGGTTAATACATCATACTGGTCACTCAGAACAATTATTTAACAATATTTTCATGCATGAACATTGAAAGAATGAAGGCCCTGGAAGCACAAGTCAGGAAATAATCCGAGACATGTTTGATGATTTTCTGAAGAATGAGAGATAAGTTTCCAGGTGCTGGAGGCTTATCTTAGAACACTGCTCACATTCTAGGATTACAATGTAGGCCATGCTGTTATGATCGATGCACTTGTGGTCAATTTAACAAGCCTAGTAAAGACCTGCTAAATCAATCACAGAGAACACTCAGGAAGTCTGCCAAAAGGAGAGAAGTAAGATAAGTTGATGGGAGAGCATCTCCCATCGATGCAGAGCAATGAATACAGTGCGGTAAGTCAACGTAACCTGTCAAATCCAGCTATGTTATTCACTTAGGACAACTTATTGTGGTAATGTAGACAATAGGGATATAAAAAAGTGATTTTAAAAGGTAACCATTTGACTGCAAAAATCTTAGTGGTCACCCATGCTGCAGGCTCTGCCATATAAAGCTCAGCTTTATACGGCAGAGCCAGCAGCGAAGTCTCCCAGGGAAGCAGGGCTACCAGCCCCTGCTGACTCCACTCCTGAGGGGAGGCTTCATGAAGAGGACAGAAGGCCTAGGAAAACCTTCAAGGTGCCCCTTGCAGTGTTTTTTGACCATTTCCTTCAGGGGACAGGTTTTGACACCCATAGAGAAATCTAGCAACACAGCTGCTAAATCCTGCAGTTGTCATGGTTGGTACAGTGCAGTGCAAATATTTTGATATCCAAAGGAAATACACTGACAGATTTTTTGGCCTTTCATCAGTTCTATTCTTTTAAATTTATTTTTTTAATCACTAACACTGTCAAAAGCAGATTTTTGTTACTGAAAATTGTTTTTTTTTCTACCCTCATATAGCCCCAATTAGTAGTTTACAAAACTATGTGAAATTCAGGCTCAATATAAATTAAACACAAAAACTGTTATTCACCAAAGATTCATCTGAAGAAACTGTTTGAGCATCTGACATTCGGACAGGATTGAAGCTCAAGAGTGAGTTGTTTCCTTGTTAGAAGAGAAATGAGCAGCAGACACAGGATGCCATGAGTGTTTACTTAAGCTGTGGGGCAGCACAACTTCACAGGTAATTAATCAGCCCCACCCAGTCAGAGGCTCAGGGCAACCTGCAAGAAGCTGACTGACTGGGCAGGGCTGATTAATCACCTGTGAAGCTGAGCCATATTCCTCATGATATTCTTTATCTGGAACCATTGCTCCTGCTAAGGTGCACAAAAAATTCTTAAACTGCCCACCACCTCTGGAGAGCTATGCAGCAGGTGGCTGCTCCGGTGGGCGAGGATGGCTGAGACGATGTGGTGAGGGAGCCGCTGCGGTGGGGAACCAGAACCAGAACACAGCCATGTGGCAGGGTTTGTATGGGGAGGAGGCCTGTTTCAGTGGCTGGGGCTGCCATGTGGTGGTGGTGGGGTCGGGGCCTGTTCTGGCACTAGGGACCGGGATCAGGACCTGCTGCATGGCGAGGGAATGTCTGCTCCAGTGACCGGGAATGGGACATGTCGCATGGCCATGGTAAGGGGGCAAGGGTCTGCTCTAGCAGCTGGGAACGGGACATGCTGCATGGCGGGGGGTGTTTTTGCTCCAGTGGATGGGAATGTGTGTGTGTGTGTGTGTGTTCATAAATTGGGTGCTACTGTGGCACACATCCAAACCAGCACACATGACCTTAATATTGGTGAACAGGCCAAAACTCACTTTCTCATGTTTAGAAAATCTTAGAGGGAAACACTGTCTGGAACATTGGAACAAAACTCTAATTGTAACAGCTCTGGGTAAACATTCAATCCCTGTCAGACTGTCTGCCAACTACTGACTCAGGAACATCCAAGTCTTAGCACCTCCACAAATACATTACAAACCTTTATGACCAGATGTCCAACACGGTAAATGAAAAGCATCATTATCACTGATCTATTTAATCCAAGAAAAAAAAAACCCCCGTTTTTGGAGCTAAGGATCAAAACTCCATTGATATACAATTCCTTCTGTTGTGTTCTCACATGCGACACTAACAAAATATGTAAATCTCTATCAAATTATTATAACTATCCATTAGAAGAGTAGAGCAAGAGTCATACCTCTTTCACTGGCATCATCTACCAAGATCACCTCAGAAAGCAGATTGTGTGGGGATCGGTTTATAACACTGTAAACAGTTCGAAGCAAAGTACTCCAGGCTTCATTATGAAATACTATAACTACACTTGTATTTGGGAGTTCATCAGGGTAGACTTTTGTCTTGCATCTGCCAAAGAGAAAAAAAGAGAGGTTAATTTATTTATAAATTCATTCGTCAGTGTGATGTAACAACAGGACAAGTTATCAAGTTCTGAAAATTGAGCCTCAAGATTGCTGGACAATACACCATTCAGTAGGATATGAATCTCTCTCAACTTTCCCCAGCCACTGTACTCCCACCATGACACCCCTCTCAACCCTAAAAAACCCCAACAAAAATTTTCAGGCACAGGGTTTTTAATACTGTATTCTGGTTAGGAAAAAATCATCAGCAAAAACAATAAGGCTGCAAATAAAAAAAAGTAACCTGATCTCTTAAATGGAGAATTAGCATTTTCATCCAAGAAATAATACAGTGCATACACAAACAAAATGTGTGAATGATGAGTTGAATATCTCAGTTTGGATAAAATGGAACCCAACACTGGGTTAGTTTCTTAAAACTAAAACCTAAAAACAAATATTTTTCAAAAGAAATCAATTTCCCCATTACACTAAGGATGGAAATAAAACTTTTATCTCTATCCTCCAAAAACTTTATTTTTTGTGGATTGATATTATGGAACTCTTAAAAACCAACCATGCCTGGTTTTAGTAGAGGAAATTCACCAGAGGTGTTTTGCAACCTAAAATCAAAATATAGTCTCCTTTCCCCAGCTCTAATATGTGTACCTCACATGCATGGGCAGATACCATAACACTAATAGCACTTGTCAACAAAGCTAAAACTTTAATTTTAATATTTTTAGCATTGCTACTTATAGCAATCTTTTAGATATATTGATGAATATTAGTTTATGTACTTAAAGTCATTTTATGGCTCTATTTTAATCTTTGTGACCCTAATTTCAAGAAATCCCTTAAACACATTCTTAACTGTAAGTTCAGTGCTTACCTGAAGTGACCTCCCATCCCTAATTGTGTAGGACAATCCCTAAATGTACATTTTAAGTCCTGCTCTGAATGATTCCAGGATAACATTTGTCCTGCATCCTGTCTGTACCTGCCCGATGTTCAGGGGTGGCACTAGCCTCTTCTTGGTGTATTTATAGTGAGAAGGAGGATGAGGTTGCCCCCCCTCCTCCTCCCAGCACAAGATCCTACCCTACTGCTTCGCCTATTCCCCATGAAGTCCTGCCTCTGCTCCAGGGCAGAAATCAGGATTGGGCATTAGTAAGACCTACCTAGGGAACCCGAGTCGCTGTGGTTCTCCTCATCATCCCAGACATCAACCTCCCCTGGACAGTGCACCTCAAGGAACGGGGGCTGCTCTTGGCCACCACACCTACAGCAAGCAGAGTGTCCAGGGCTCAGCCTGCCTAGTTCTGGCTTCTAACATGGCCAGGGACACCTGAATATGTCCTGTTTTCACATTTTGAAAAGGTGATCTGCTTACCAATCTGGAGGCCTGTCTGTAGCAATGATTTCTACTGCAGGTAAGTACATGTTTAAAGAGGAACTTATAAACATTTTATTTGAAATGTTTTACATCTGAACATTTATGTTAACTTAATGTTACAAGCAGAGAAACGCTTCTGTAGTCTATTGGCCTTTTCTGACTTGGTATGCTCAGGGCCGCTGAAAGCGGGGGTGAACGATTTAAAATCCTGGGGCTGCAGACTACTGGGCTGTTTCCACAGCAACAGCAGCAGCCAGAGCCCTGGGACCTTTATATTGCCACTGGATCCCCGCATGGCACAGTCCAGTTGGTACAGAGGACTGACTGGGGGAAGTGTGGCACTGGCATGGCCTGGGAAGTTGAGGGCTGGCTGTCCCTAGCTCCGCCCCTTTTATCTAACACCCTACCCATTCTGGAGGCCCAGAGCTGGCCCCCCCGCAAACACACACTGCCTAGGGCCCGAAGTCTGTTAAAAGCCCTGGATATGCTCTAATTCTCACACAAGAGCATTGTATCTCTACGGTCCGTAGTATTTTAATACTTCCCATGCTGCAGAGAATCCATACAGCTAAAACTGTATGTTGTGTTACCTTCCTAGTATTTGTAGTAGGTTAGTCAGTCAAGTTACTTTTTGATTTAGATGTCAAACTAATGTTATAATTAGGGCACTGAAGAAACATCTAAGGGTCCATATGTGTTCCCCAATACTTTGCATAACTAAACTCAGTAAAACTTTCTTTATGTAAGTTTTTATGTCAATGAGGAAAGAAAGAAAGAGTCACAATGATAGCCTTCAAAATTTAAGTATGACATAGCAAGATAAGAAATATAGAAAAATCCACTGGTTTCCATATTATAGTCAAAATTCCATAATGCACTCTAGAAACTAGAGCAAAGAACCTTTGTTGATTGCTTGTCTTATCCATATGATAAGATCGATTATGGAAGGAGAGTAAAATCAGGAATCATGAAAAATTCACATGGACTGGAAATTGTTCTTCTCAGATTGCACAGCTATGTATAATGTTGCCATCTCCACCGATAGATAATGCCATTTTTAGATAATGCCATTTTTACATGAATCCTGTAAATCTAAATCCTAAGAGATAGGCATCTCTTAGGATTTAGATTTACAGGATTCATGTAAAAATGGCATTATCTATCTGTGGAGATGGCAGTAGTTTATTTTGAGTAACATAAAAATAAGTGATCAAAACACGATCACTCAGAAAGAAAACATTGTTATTTTTGCAAAAGTTAGTAAATGTTTTCTTAAAATCAAACAATGCTCAGTTATCCACCGAAGAGATATTATGGTTGAACTGAATAATTAAATTCAGTCAATGAAGTCTGAAAAGTAAGAATGTCAATGCAGAAGAACACAGCTTTAATTACAAAGTTGGCTAATGACCTCATAATGTAGTAGTTGAAGGGGTTATTTTGAAACTGTTTATTTTTCCTTTAGTATTATACATTGTTCAATATTTCATAAGTGATTGATATTTGAATTTATATAAAATAGATTTGATTATAGCTACTTGAAGCAAACTATTAAAATGAGATCGTGTAGTCTAAACTATTAAATTATTTTATCATGGTGCTATAATGGCAAAAACAATAAGAAAATCATTTCTGTGTTGATTGTCTTTAAAAGAGGTGGATATTTGCAGCATTTTTCTCTTCCGCAGTCTTATAGCATTTTATTTTAATTAACTTCTTTACTAATAATTACTATTCTAAAAACATATGCTCTAGCTCAAATAGACGTTGTTAACTTGATGTAGAAATTACTGGGTGAGGTGTATTGACCTATGTTATAGTGAAAATATTTAGAAATATAAAGTACAGGCAGTCCCCGGGTTACGTACAAGATAGGGACTGTAGGTTTGTTCTTAAGTTGAATCTGTATGTAAGTCAGAACTGGCGTCCAGATTCAGCCGCCGCTTTGCTTCCTCTCCCTGGTCTGTTGGAGACCAGGGAGAGGGCCCCGTTCGTAACTACGGATCCGACATAAGTCGGATCTGTGTAACTCGGGGACTGCCTGTATGTTCATTTATGCTGTAAAATGTGAAAGCTAACTAAAGTAGTGATGTTGTATAGTGATTAATTTGCTAGTTGAGTGGTCGCAAATTCTCTTTAAAAATGCAGAGCAGCAATGGGGGGCATGGATGGGCAGGAAGGCTTGTGCTGACAGCAACCCACGGGACGGGCTGCCACTGCTCTTTTAAAAATGCAGAATGGCAGTAGGGGTGGGGGTTCTGCTGAGACACAAGCGGGACCAGCTGCCGCTGCTTTGTGCCTTTCAGAATGCAGAGAGGCAGCGTGGGGGACCAATCTTTGTTCAACAGCTCTGCTCTGTCCCTTTAAGAGTGCAGAACAGTGGGGAGCGGTAAGGAGGGGAGAGTGATCTAATAGTCGATAGTGCTACCCAGTGAGCTGCTGCTTATCTGGTACTCGACTATTCGTTCACATGCCTAAACTAAACATTTCAAATTTGTCTCCCACACACAAGCAAATATCAGAAAAATGTATTGCCTTCAATACATGTATATAATCCTGCAATTAAACTTTATTTCAATTTTTATACCATTTTCATTTGCATTGTTTAAAAATATTGTGTATTAAAGTTTGTGCTTGAAAATATTGAACAGAAGTTTAATTGGTATAACAAAACTAAGTATAATTCTATTCCTGAGTATCTTTCTAAAATCAACTGCTGGGAGCAGGAAGTAGAGCAATAAGTCATCTCACAGAAAATTGCGAGTACACATCTTAGCAATCAAGCATGACCTTTATTATGGAAAATTACTAATATACATATTAAGGAAGTAAAAACACATTTCTTTATTCAAAAACTGAAAAGCCATCTAAAATAGGCTCATTTGTATCTGGCAAAAAAATACTGGGAAAACCAGGATAAAACCCAAAAATGTATTTTAACAAAGGAATAGAAGAAAAATAATTAAAATGTAGAAAACTAGGTCATAAAAGAATAATTTCCGTCATTCACTTATATTAGCAAATTCATCTGTGTGTAAATTCAAGACGGTTAGTGAAAATAAGAGAAATGTGAAAAAAAATCCTCATGTTAACCAACTTAAGTGGTTTACGGGCCTGTCTCACAGACTGAAAACATCAGAATATATAGATGCATAATACAGACACACCCAGATATACAAAAGGAAAATAGAGAACCCTACAGATAACAAAGTGGTCAACTATATTTCAACATAGTATCATGTTTGAACAATAAAGTATGCAATCATTTATAGAGACACTACAGTGGCCTAAGATAAGAGAGGGACAATTAGCAGTTTGACTGCTAGATTCACACCTGGGACCTTGATCAATATTGTATAATTAATGCATACACCTGTCATTTTGACTTTCTTATTGAATGTGGCTGAAATTTGTCATTGTGTATTATAGTGGTGCGCAACCCCTAAGGGGGTCGCGGATGTCTTTCTGGGGGAGGGGAGGTTGCCATAGCCGCAGGCATGATCTAAGCATTGTGCCGTGCTACTCAAATCCCCTCGGGAGTCACGACACGAATAAAATAAAATATGGGGGTCATGGTTGAAAAAAGGTTGCACACCACTGGTTTATTACAATTGTATAGTTTCCTGTATACAAAACAGACAATGACATTGGTGAACTGTTTAACAAAAACACACAAAAATTAACAAATAATAAATGTTGAACCACGGAAAACAAAGAAAGTCACATGGACAGAGAAATTATGTGTGTGCGCTTTCATTCACTTTCCAGATCAGCTGGGCAGCTTGTATGAATAAATTGTGATGTGTTAGGATTTTGACATCTGAACTTCTCACTAGAGATTATTAAAACTACCCAATTCATTTAATTTAGGTTGCTTGATTTCAATGGAAGTCGTAAACACTGCTACTTTGCCTAAGCTGCAGTATTAAATCATAATTTGCAATATCCCAGTTTTATTTAGGGTGTGTCTACAGGGCCAGGCTTAACTCGAAATAAGCTACACTAATTGAGCAATATCAATTGTGTAGCTTATTTTGAAATTGAAAGCATCCACACAGCTCTAATTTCTAAACAGAGCACTCTTCCTCTAACTTCACTTATTCCTCGCACAATGAGTATTACAGGAGTCAGAGTAAGAAGTCCTCCAGCATGATAGTATTTCAACATTATTTCGAGATAACTGCTTGCTGTGAAGACATGGACTATGTTGTTTCAAATAATGCTAATTATTTCGAAATAATGTTGCTGTGTAGATGTTCCCTTAGGGTATGTCTACACTGCCACCCTAGTTTGAACTAGGGTGGCTAATGTAGGCATTCAAAGTTGCAAATGAAGCCCGGGATATTTAAATCCCGGGCTTCATTTGCAATTTCGAATGCCTACATTAGCCACCCTAGTTCGAAGTAGGGGGCAGTGTAGACATACCCTTAGAGATCAGGTATCTGCCATTAAAGCATTCAGAGGTGTATTTATAAACTGGGCTCTGGGCTTTCTTCTCCGCAATACAGAGGGAAACAAAGGAATAAAAAGAAGGCAGAAATATCCTAAGCAAAGCAGCAGCCCTCTAGCACATTTTACTCTTCTCTCCTTTCCTCTGCATTAGCATGAGTTTGAGGCCCTATACATCTAGGACTGAGGCAGTGTATTTACATGGCATTAGCATTGTCAATCCCAGATATTCAAAAATCATGAGCAAAGCCCAAAAATCTTGGTATTTTTCAAATAAATAATATCTTTTAAGTTTTCCTCTTTTGCATTCTAGTTTTTAAGTATGTATGGTGCACTCAGGACATTTCTGTTTAAATTTTACAGCCATAAAGGCTAGCCACTCACTTCTTTGGTGAAAGATACGGTTTTCATGCAAATCTCGATTCCAGCAAGTGGAGCTTTAAGAAGAACACTAGATATCGCGAGACAACACTATGGCATACTCTCAGCAAACACCAAGAGAATTTCTGAGCAGAAATCCAAGTAATAATTAATGTTATATTAACTTTCCTCCAAAGCCTCAATTTCCAGTTTGAGGGGGACAGTACATCCTGAGGCGGAGAAAACCAGAAACAGCCAGGAGAGTTCTGCATTGTTTGAGTTTGCATTCCTCACAAATCCTGATGCTTCAAGTGAGCTTCCTACTCACCTCCCCATGGGGTTTCCATTCTCCTTTTCTGTTTGGAGCCTGTATTGAAGAATCCCAGAAACTAAACTTTTCAAAGTGTTCAAGCTAGATTCTTGTTTGAACTTCCTGCAGGGCTTATCAGGAGAGACTTGCGAGTGCAGTTGCATGGAACAATATAGCCTTAATACTTATTCCTTTTCATGATATTTTTCTTGATTTATATTTATTGTACAAATTAAGCGCCAGTTGACTGAAAAATCTCCTTGCAACAATGTACAGCAAAGGCGCTCACTTTCTCCAAAGCAGAAACATTCATAACTCTTTGGGCCAACTGTAAAAAAAGACTGTTACCTGTGTGTTTGACATTGCTATGATAGCTGCTAGAATACTCTGTGCAGTTCGCAATTCAAGAAGGACATTTATAAATTGGAGAGTGTTCAGAGAAAATTCATGGAAATATTAGAGAATTTACCGAGGGCTTGATGGATTCTCCATCACTGGTAATTTTTAAAATCAAGATAGGATGTTTATCTAAAAGATCTTTAGGAATTATTTTGGGGAAATTCTCTGGGCTACAAATTACATCAGCGGTCTCAACCAGGGGTACATGTACCCCTGGAAATAAAGTATGCAGAGTTCTTCCAAGTGGTACATCTAAACATCTAGATATTTACTTAGTTTTTCAATGGGCTACATAAAATCTACTAGAAAAATCAGTACAAACTAATACTTCATACAGACAATGTCTTGTTTATACTGCTCTGTGTATTGGAATGTAAGTACAATATTTATATTCCGATTGATTTTATAAGTATACAGTAAAAATGAGTATACACTATTATTGAAAAATTGTTGTGATACTTTTGTACTTTTATGTCTGATTATGTAAGCAAGTAGTTTTTAAATGAGGTGAAACTTGTGGGAATGTAAGACAAAATCAGACTCCTGAGAGGAGTACAGTAGTCTAGAAAAGGTTGAAGAGCCAGTATATTACAGGAAATCTTTCTAGATGACTACAATGGTCTATTCTGGCATTAGAATCTATGAATCTATATGCATGTTGTGTTAGTAGACTGCTATTGACCAACCACTAAAGGAGGATCCAGTACAAACGGATAATGTATTACATAGCATTTTAATCTTTTAACTGATTGAAGATCTATGTGAATTTAGAAGCTTCAGGGGGTAGCCGAGTTAGTCTGTACAGAAAAAAACAACAAATGGTGTAGTAGCACGGATTTCCTCTACCTTCCTGATTTTCTATACCCTCTCTCCCGTCTCCCCTCTCCCCCTTCTACTCCCCCCCTTCTCTCCTATTTATTTTGGGTCTGCCCATCCTAAACTCAAAACTCAGGTCACCTGAAGAAGTGAACAGTTTATTCTGAACAGTTTATCACTCAATTTAATGACATTTTACTCACTTGATACTATATATAGATGTGCAGAAGTTAAAGACCTTTCACTTTATATTGCTGCAATGATTAAAAGGATTCATGTTCTATTTTTTCCCTATTTAAAGGTGCACCGCATCAAAAGAGCGATGAAAAAATCAGCTACTGTTGATCCTGTAATTATAAAACACAAAAGAACCACTCTCTGCTTTCTCCAGGTCATTTACAATGCTTTCAGACAATTAGGAATATACTAGTGATTGAAATGTTTTCCCAAAACATCACTTTTGCTTCTGTAGTTGTCAGGTGTTCCTTTAGGAATATACATGGGCTGCATCTAGATTGGCATGATTTTCCGGAAATGCTTTTAACGGAAAAGTTTTCCGTTAAAAGCATTTTCGGAAAAGAGCGTCCGTGCCAATCTAGATGCGCTTTTCCGCAAAAAAGCCCCGATCGCCATTTTCGCGATCGGGGCTTTTTTGTACAAAACAAATCTGAGTTGTCTACACTGGCCCTTTTGCGCAAAAGGGACTTTTGCCTGAATGGGAGCAGAATAGTATTCCCGCAAGAAGCACTGATTTCTTACAGTAGGAAGTCAGTGCTTTTGCGGAAATTCAAGCAGCCAGTGTAGACAGGTGGCAAGTTTTTCCGGAAAAGCGGCTGATTTTCTGGAAAAACTGGCCAGTCTAGACACAGCCATGAAATATATACAGTTGTTTAAGTGAGGGGGGGAAGGGAACACATTTTCCAAGATGAGCAACATGTAAACAGAGTGAGACTATATCTTTTTACCACATTTCCACTTGACTATGTAGAAATTACATTAACAAACTGGCTTTTTTGCGCAAAACAAAACTGAGCTGTCTACACTGGCCGTTTTGTGCAAAAGCTTTGCGCAAAAGGACTTTTGCCCGAACGGGATCAGCATAGTATTTCCGCAAGAAGCACTGATTTCTTACAGGAGATCGTCAGTGTTCTTGCGGAAATTCAAGCGGCCAGTGTAGACAGCTGGCAAGTTTTTCCGCAGAAGCAGCTGCTTTTGTGGAAAAACTTGCCAGTCTAGACACAGCCGGAGAGTGCTAGACACTTGCCAGTCTAGACACAGCCGAAGAGTGCTATACTGAGCTCCACTCAGGCCTAGTTGCCTCCAGGGATGTAAGCGACTAAGCAACTATCTGATAAGCAAAAGCTTAGTCACTGGTCACTCCCCCCACCTGCTGCCTCTGTTACAGCAGGAGCTGGTGCTGTGGGGGCCAGCTTAAAAGCCAATTTTCCCCCGTTGCGCTTCAGACTTTTAAATGTATTAAGAGCCTGGCAGCTCTTAATACATTTAAAAAAGGCAGAGATACAGTGAGGTTAGCTCCCAGGGCAGGAGCTAATCCCGCAGCAGCTCTCCCGCTTATCAAGTAGTCAATGGAAAATCCATCAACTAGTCGATTAGTTGGGTAAACTAAATTTAACATCCCTAATTGCCTCAGTGTGCTGCTTGCCAGCAGTGAACTCAATGGAATGCTATATGTGAGTACAGTTGCTAGGTGCCCAAGTATGCATATATTCATAAGCATGCACATAAGTAACTGCATTTGAAGTATTAGTTCTATATATCCTGACGAACCCATGAACAGAAATTCCCCTCTATGTTTTACTGAACAGGTTATGCAGTTGAACAATCCTTTAGCATGGATTACAGAAGTAGATAAAGAAAACTTCATTCCCATCCCCAAGTTAAAAGAGAAATATGTTCACAAAAAATTTAAGATGTGACTATTTAACGTATTCCTGCCACCACACATTTTGCAGGAAAAACATTCAAAGCCAGGTGGTGTGCCATGGCAGAGTTTCGGGAGGGCAGGGTGGAGGGAGGGCGAACAGTTGTGCACACCGGGACATGGCTTGCTTTTCATCCTGTTCACCGGACTATCAGGGAATGAGAGGACAGTACATGCATTCTGTGCATGCCTCTCTCACCTGGCTGGTGAAGGGACTTTACCAGCCAGGTGTGAGAGGCATGCTCAGAATGGAAGTACTTTCCCCTCACTCTCTGATTGTCCAGGGAACGGGATGAAAAGTAAGCCATGTTCCAGTGCGCTTGGCTGCTACATTGGGAGAAATAGTGTTACCATATCCTCAAGTTGAAGAGAATACTAAAGCAAACAATAGGTTAAAAAAACCCAACTGGCTGTGCTCTCAATGCCACTGATTTCAGGGATTTCATCTTAAAAGTTACTCCCCCATGAAAAAACACTCTAATCACTCAGTGTGTACAATATCAGAAAAAATCCATTCAACTCCCTGATATCAGATAAGCCTAAAACCACAGCTGCATTAGTTATCACCGATCATCCCTGCTTGCTTGCAGTCCATGATCCTCTCATTAATTTAATAATAAATTGTGACAGACCGGGCCGTGTCTGGGCACAGCTGAGGGCGTCCGCTCAGGGCGAATTGCTCAAATCCGGGGCTCCTTACAGTCCCCAGACTGGTGACCTCTCCAAACAGGCCACAAACCAGTCCCACAGAGCGCTTCAGCAGCCTGCCAGAAGCCTCATGAGCAAAACCCCTCCGACATCCCAGCAATATCCGTGCCCCAGATGGCCCCAGGCCTCATACACAGGTGGGGGGTCCTAGCACCCAATCCCACCTATCCCGAACAAGTCCTGTCCGGTTCCAAGAAACCAGCCACAGATTCCTGGTCAATTTACCCTTTGGACCTTACCCACAAATCACGCTGGGCCAATCCTTTAGCATCTAACAACTAAAGGTTTATTATTACAATAAGGAAAAGCATGAGAGTAAGGTTGTTAAAGGAATAGTACGTTACATGCACCGAATCTCCTAGTTCTCGATGCAGGCTCTAGCAGAGATGTCACAGCTGCTGGTTTAAAAGTTCTTGTTGCACATCCTAGGATCAGGATGGGTTCACAGGTCTTCCGGGCTCTTCCATCCCTGCAATGCTGCCTCTGGGATGAAGTGCTGAGCTGAGAACCAAGATGGCATCAACCACATGGCCTCTTTATACCTCCTTCCTGGCCTCTTCTTGGCTGCAGGAGATCACCTGGTCCTCAGCCTCTCTCTGCTGGCCGCTCTTAGGTGTCCGTCCTCATGCTTTAGGTGCGTCCTTCACCCATTAAGTGCCATTGTCCCACAGGGCCTCGCTAATTAGCATGTCCACAGGCCAGGGCTCTGCCCACTGCTCAACCACATGCAGAGAAATATTCAGTATCCACACAGACTACAGATTCCTAACTACACACAGAGACATTATATAACCACATAAATAGCTTACATAGGATTATCAGATAATAAGCTTCTATTCAGCACCTCACATGGCCCCCTTCTATACTATTCTTGGGGCCAACACCCCCACCTATTAGTGCATCAGTGATCTGGCTGCTCACCTCAAGATCCAGGTACTATAGAAGTCTTTCCTGAAAAATAACTGGAATAATGACTTGGAAACTAAAAATCCATTCAACTCATTGATATCAGATAAGCCTAAAACCACAGCTGCATTAGTTATCACCGATCATCCCTGCTTGCTTGCAGTCCATGATCCCCTCATTAATTTAATAATAAATTAAATCAAGGAATGGGAAGATGTGTCATAAGTATTCTAGAGCTGCTGGGAGTTGTTACTGTCTTCCTAGTTATCTTGTATATTATATTTAGTGTAACCTAACTGGGTTTGCAACTGTACATCTTCCATTAATGTATACTTAAGAAAAATATGTCCTGTCTCAATGAATCGAGGTACATTAAAGGCTCTAGAATCTTTTCTGGTACCATCAGATCAAAGGACAAAGAACAGGTCTTATTTATTGTCTAAAAATGCTCATGCAAAGTATCACAGAACAATGAAGAAGCCCATTATTCAAGGGGTGCAGTCTCTTACACCATGTGTCAAATGCCCAGGATTTTTCTACACTCAGAGTGAATTTCTCTTTCATTTCACTTCAGTGGAATGAAGTTGTCTTTATTCATTTCCTTAATCCATAATAGAGAACTGTTAATCTTAATGCTGTGTTCAGTATAACTTAGAGGATTTTTTTCCATTCCATTTTTACTAGACACAAATCCTCTTAAAATATCTTTGGCTCACCCATCATCCCAATAGACAGAAGACCTATTTCTTCAGCAGTCTCAAATGCAGCACTGGAAGATCCTCAGGAGACAGTCCAAGAATACTTTATTCTTCTCTCTCCGGCCCAAGGAATTTTTCTCTTCCAATAAAGTAGCAGCTTTGGTGTGGAAGCACAGAAATAATTCACAGGCCTGCCTTTGCAGCTAGGATGAGACAAGGAAATCTTGGAATCAGTGATTTCCAATAATCTCTTTCTTCAAAGGCACTGCCTAGACCTGAAGCTTAGAAGGAAAGTCACTGTTCTAAGGTCTGAGCCAAACGATCAGCGACATGTTTTGACAGGGATCAACTTCTGAAGTGAGGGGAAGGCAATATCACTTAGGCCATGTCTACACTAGGAAAGTATTTCAAAATTACTAAATTCAACTTAACTCCCAATTTAACAAATTTGAACTAATTTCCCTCTGGAGAAGCCTCTAAATTAGCCCAAGGCAGGCTCTATCAATGTGGATGTGCTACCTCGGACTTAGAGGCCCAGGAAGCACTGGGGAACAATTAGTTCAAATTATTCTGGGAGTAATTATTTCAAAATAGTGGCACCAGAGCATCTACACTACCATTATTTCAAAATAACTATTTTGGATTTAGCGTTACTCCTGATGAAAAGCAGGAGCACAGATTTTGAACTCCGTAGCCCATTATTTTAAAATAACGGGCTTGGTAGCGTGGATGCTCCACATATAAATGGGGGTGGGGAGTTATTTAACATAAAGTCCTAGTGTAGATCAGAGCTTAGATTGGCAACCAGTTAAGTCAAGCTTCCTCATGTTCCTTCTAAAATTATACACAGGACGTCTTTTTTTCAAGTTCTAAAGCAAAATTAACATGGCAGTAAGCCCAATATGGACACTGTAATGGCAATTCAGAAGCAACTATTTGTGTCAACACCATCCTCGAGGAGAATGTTATGTTCAGGGGATGGATGACTGTATCAGAACCAGGATGACCTAGGTGGTTGGAACAGGAGTCTTACCAGGTTAGAGTCTGAGGACAGAAGGCAGAAATAAGCATCAGGTGTCAGCAGGAAGGCAGAGTTAGCTACTAGAAGAAACAAACATTGCAGAAGAAGCAGTCCTACTGAGGGAAAACCCGGTTGGCATAAACAACTTCCTGTTTCTGATCTTGGTCTAAAAGGAAACTGTGAACCCATCAGGATTCCCAATGTTCTTCCCCATCAGATTCCAGGGCTGGAGTCCTTTGTCAGAGTCCAAGATCTATCATCACTGACAGGTTGTTAGTCACATAAAATTCCATAGAGTCTTTTGTCGTAGTAGAAAAAAGCTTGAGTTGTACTTTCTAGGAAATCTTGAACAGCTTTAGAAAATAAATGCAAAGGGAACCTTTTACTTGGCAAGTACTCTGGTGAGACAATGGTTTGCTTAATGCTCATTTGTAAAGGAAGGGGCTCTTTTTTCTGAATTCACATCTCTACAGAAAATACTGACACAGCCAAAATCATTGCCTTTTCTTTTAAACCATTGTCATTGAACCGGCAAGTGCATTATATAAAGCCATATAAAGTCCTGATATGATTTACACTGAATGCACCTACAATATACACACGAAATGAGAGGTTAGTGATCCTCATTATTCCTTTAAGTGGCACTTCTAGAAATAACATTTCTTTGTCACAAACTGAGTTACTAGGACTGAAGAGAGTCATGGTCAGATTATCTCTAAAAGGAATGTTTCTGAAAATTCTCTCTCTTAGTAAACAGTTAGCACATTAAAAAAATCAGCCCATCAAAGTGCAAGAATTTCCTTATAAAACATTAAGTTATACTGAACACATGTAGTTCTCTGATCATACATAACTATTGCTTAAAATGGAAGAGGGGGGGAGGGAGAATTCACCCAGAACAGTTTATACAAAATCTAGGAAGTACTTAAGGAAACTGAAAACTTTATAATGAACCCGATGATAATATTCTGAGAATGAGAGAAAGAATGAGTGTACTGGAATTCTCATATTCTGGAACGTATTTCAAAGATTGAGGTTTAATCAATCAATTGTGATTTCCTCTCCCTATCCACCATAGCTATATGTAAGTCTCAAATCCCACAGGAACTACAGAAGTCAGCTTGTGACAGCTTTACGGAATGAGCTATCTTCTTCAACCAGGCACCTGAGACAAGAGAAGATAATGTGATGCCATAAAACATTCTGTTAACATGTTTCAGGATGCAGAGGTTTGGACTCAATTTTAATTACATAAATTATTCAAATTGCAACACTTTTTATTTTAAACCATAATTTATTCAAATGAAATGTAAACATTTTTTAAAGGGGGATTTACCTCCCTTCGAGGGAAGCAGCACCATAAAGTAACTGCATCTTCATTATCTTGATGAATTTTATTGAACCAACCTCTGTAGAACAAATCAATTTTTATATCCAGCAGAAAATAGATGTGAAAATATGTCATGAAAATGTCTGTCATTAAAATGGCTCTCTGGTGTTCCACTATGCAGTGTAAGTAGGTTTTTGCAGGAACAAAGACCCTTCACTCACACCTTCTGTTGTCACCACTCATAATGATGACATACTTTTAATGTAGCCTGGAATGCCAAAATTTCCTTAGGGATTTCAAACCCTAAATACAGCATTAATATTTTAGAAGCTACTCCATGTGAGAATGCCATTTACTAAAATCTGAGTTATTTTAAGTGGAAACAAGGTAATGTAGACAAAGTACTTAAAAACAAATGCCGTAGTATAGAGGGAATTTTAAATCTTTATATTTAAAGTGTCCTATATGGTGGAAGGCCTCTTTCTAGACTCTCCAAACTATATGTGATAAAGCTGAATGGACAGATTTGCAAACAAATACACCCTATACAACTGAATGAAAGGGGGATAAAAGACAGGAAACAAAGGGTAGGAATAAATGGTAAATTTTCAGATTGGAGAGGGGTAACTAGTGGTGTCCCCCAAAGGTCAGTTCTCGGACCAATCCTTTTCAACTTATTCATAAATGATCTGGAGAAAGGGGTAAGCAGTGCGGTAGTAAAGTTTGCAGATGATACAAAACTGTTTAGGATAGTCAAGACAGAAGCAGACTGTGAGGGACTACAAGAAGATCTCACCAAACTGAGTGATTGGGCAACAAAATGGCAAATGAAATGTAATGTGGATAAGTGTAAAGTAATGAACATCGGGAAAAATAACCCCAACTATACGTACAGTATGATGGGGGCTAATTTGGCTACGACAAATCAGGAAAGAGATCTTGGAGTTATGGTGGACAGATCTCTGAAAACTTCCATGCAATGTGCAGCGCCGGTCAAAAAGGCAAATAGGATGCTAGGAATTATTAGGAAAGGGATAGAAAATAAGACACAGAATATCTTACTGCCCCTGTATAAAACTATGGTACGCCCACATCTTGAATACTGTGTACAGATGTGGTCTCCCCTCCTCAAAAAACATATTTTGGCCTTGGAAAGGGTTCAGAAAAGGGCAACTAAAATGATTAGGGATTTGGAATGGGTCCCATATGAGGAGAGGTTAAAGCGACTGGGACTTTTCAGTTTAGAAAAGAGGAGACTGAGGGGGGATATGATAGAGGTATATAAAATCATGAGTGGTGTGGAGAGGGCAGATAAAGAAAAGTTATTTATTAGTTCCAATAATAGAAGAACTAGAGGACACCAAATGAAATTAATGGGTAGCAGGTTTAAAACTAATAAAAGAAAGTTCTTCTGCACACAGCGTGTAGTCAACCTGTGGAACTCCTTGCCAGAGGAGGCTGTGAAGGCTAGGACTATAATAGAGTTTAAAGAGAAGCTAGATAATTTCATGGAGGTTAGGTCCATAAAAGGCTATTAGCCAGGGGATAAAATGGTGTCCTTGGCCTCTGTTTGTCAGAGGCTGGAGAGAGATGGCAGGAGACAAATCACTTGATCATTGTCTTCAGTCCACCTTCTCCGGGACACCTGGTGCTGGCCACTGTCGGCAGACAGGATACTGGGCTAGAAGGACCTTTGGTCTGACCCAGTACGGCCGTTCTTATGTTCTACCAATCACTAAAATGGGAATAGAATCAAGCCCTAATTTGGCAAAAAAGGAAAGCATTAGCAACAATGATTTGGCCAATAGCTTAATCAGAACAAATCCATAATGGAAATTAGAGACCAGGAAAGGCTTTTTCTTAAAACACCTTTGGTTGCTAATTTTTCCCCACCAAGTAAGATAACCTTTTTGCTTGATTTCCAGTCCACCTGTTGCTATAGCATTTCTTTGTTTTTACTGTGCTTTACTGAGAGATCCTCCCCTTTTCTGTCTCACTGTGAATGATTATATATTCACAGTACATTTAAAAAACGTTCAGTGCTGAATCTAAAAATATTCTGATTTATAACTGCAATAAGGGGAACAAGGGAAGGAGGAAAATCAGCAGTCATTTTCACATGGCACTATGACTGACATTTTATATGCTACAGGCTTGATCATGTCCTCATTTTATTGCTCTGTGATAACCTACAGAAACTAAGTTTGGAGCCTTTAGCTGAGAGGCAAAATTTTGTGTCACTAAGTAGAAAGAAGGGAGAGGATATACTTGTATGCCACAGACATTTAGTTCTTTTGTCAGTGTGAGCTAATAGGTATAAGGTAGTCTTCAATGCCATGCTTCATAAGGCAGGTAACAGATGTATTAGTCTTAGAGCTTCCTCTGTAAATTGGATTTCTGTCAAGATAGCAACAGCCACAAATCAAACAATCATTCTATGATGCACTAGATTTTCCAAACACACCCAGAGCAAATCACTTTCATGCAATGCTCACATTTATCGTCTTTATTAACTACAGACAATCTAATTTTGTAAATTCACAAGCATTAGTATTATGTTATTAATGTTTGTCAACTCTCCTTGTAAAGTTATCTGTCATGACTTCTCCATGCTGATTAGATGTATCGTTGAATGACTCTTAGAACTGAAAAATCGCAACTCTGCTTTCTACAAAATTTGGAAATGTTGTCTTCCAGTTCTGCACATTATGTGTTCGGTTAGCTTCTCCACAATTAATAAGCATTCATAATAAGCAGAGAAAATGTAGAAAGCAGTAGCATCATGTAGGTACTTCTAATCAATACAAGATAAAAACCACGAGTAATAATTTTAAGCTATAGAAACAAGGAGAGTGATTCCATGAAGCAAAGGTACTTTATTTCTGACTTTACAGATTTTCATTAGAAATGAAGGGCCCCTGGCATGGGTGCACTAAATACTATGACCCACTCCCTTGTCCTCTATCAGAGGGCTAGCCAAAAACTTATTTGCCAGCATACTCTCAGGATTGGGCTAGCATCTCAGCAGACCCTCACTTTCTAAAGAAGGAAGAGAAAGGACATAACTTAAGACTGCTTCCTGATCATTGTCTAACATTGCACCCATTCAAACACAGCACAGCTGCTGTTCCAACCTAAATCACCAGTTCCTATATTCGTGAGGGAATGGCATAGCTAAGCATTAAGTCCATACATTTTTCTGTAGTATGGAAATGTTCCTCTCAGTTACTGATAAAAAGCTGTGCTGCTAATCACTTGCACTGTGGCTGTCCATGCTTAGTATTCAGTTACTTTTAGGAGCAAACCTCTCATCATTGGAGGTTCTGAAAAGCAGGTTGGAGAAACACCTCTCTGTGATGGTCTAGGTTCAACTGGGTCCTGCTTCAGTACAAGTGGCTTGACTAGATAACCTCTCATTATTTTTCCCAGTCCTACATGTCACAAATATTGATCACAGATATGATCTGAAAAAGTAGCATCTCATACTCCTGTATGTTTGAGATTGTGTTCTTTAGCTTGTCACTGTCTATTCATATTTAGAATAGCATAAACTAACAGTTTTGTGTTACTGTGGGTATGTCTACACTTGCTCCCTAACTCGAGAGAGGGATGTAAATACAGTGTACTGAAATTGTTAATGAAGCGCGGGATTTAACTATCCCACACAATTAGCATAATCATGTCCGGCCGCCATTTTGAAATTGCATTGTTGCGAAATAAAATGCCCTATGTAGCAGCGTTATTTCGAGAGAAAAGCCTTCTCTCGAAATAACTGTTACTTCTCATACAATGAGGTTTAACAGTTATTTCGAGAGAAGGGTTTTCTCTCGAAATAATGCTACACAGGGCATTTTGCAATAATGCCGAACGCGATTATGCTAATTAAGTGCATGATATTTAAATCCCGCACTTCATTAGCAATTTCGGTACACTACATCTGCATCCCTATCTCGAGATAAGGAGCAAGTGTAGACGTACCCAATTAGAGTATCATCTTTTAGCAAGGAAATGAATAAGTTAGCTTCATGTTGCTGTGTATAATTGCAGGTTCTTTTCACCTCTACAGAATTTGGTTAGTTAGTCTAACATTTCCCTCCAGGACCCATGCAAAAAAGCTTAACTTTGTTAGTAGCAACAATTGTTTGAGGTCAACAACTGTAATCACAGTAAATATCAAATTTCTAAGCCTTGACTTGCCAGGCAAAAGGGGATTGCTCTACATGAAGGAGGCAATTTCATGCTTGAATAATTTTGCACTATTAAATCAGAAAAATGGGATCACAGCCAGTTCACAAGGAAGATGCTGCCACAAGTAAATCGACTACCAATGAGCATCACTATCAATCTACTGTAAATATATGGGAGCTTTACTTCAGGGACACCAAACAAAAGAGAGGAACCCAAAAACCACAGCATTCACTGAAAATGATAAGCAAAAAACCTTTGTGTGTCTTTTAGAAGTCTGTGCATGATCATGGGCTTTATAAATATCTTCAATATCATTATTTCTGTTCTTCATTTAGATTTATGTGAAATCTAAAATTAGGGTTACAGAGCAGTTTTTCTTGACATCTATTGTTAAGAGGAGCAGTAAAATTTTAATATAACCATCCAAAATAACTCACCTTTACTTATTCCCTCCCCGCACCTTACTACCTTTAAATGTCTTGGATGTGGGAGCAATGCATTTTAAGATACTCTGATGTTAATATGGTGGAGGATATGGTGGAGCTAGAGAGATGGCCAGAGGCAAAATTCTTAACTTTGTTTGAGGAGGCACACAATACATTAATGAAATCTGTTTGTCATAGGAAAAATAAGCAAAATCAAATATTGTTTTACACTAATTACCAAGGCCATTTAACAAATATATAGCTAATAATTAAAAATACATTTAAAAACCAGCAGCTCTGAATCATTTAGCTTATAGAGCCAAATTTGTTTTAAAAAAATCATAAAAGGATATGTCTCACTACTGCTGGCCAAAACCACCAGGACCATTACTTTTTACAAAAACAAACTAAAAATCATTTTGTTGTCAGATACCTCAATCTTCTCAATACATCACATTTAAATGAAGAAATACTAAGGGAAAAAAACCCAAAAAGCGTAACTGTACAGGGATTGTGGAAAAGTAACCAGAATAGTGTAACAATACCAACAGAATTGTATGAGAGAACTTTTCTTGTTTGAGCTCCTTAAGGAAATGAGTTCTTTATGGTCTCAGACACACATTTAGGCTACATCTATACTACAAGATTTTTGGGCAGAAAATATGCTAATGAGGGACTCATCAGCAGGAGTCATCACATCATTAGCATATTTTCTGCCATTTCTTTTTGCGCATGGTGTTTTTGTGCAAAAAGAAGCAGTATGGATGTTTCCTTTTTACGCAAAAACCCTGTTCTGCACAAGATCATTATGCCTCTCTGGCACAGGATCTTGCACAAAAAGGAAACATCTCTCTAGTTCCACCATATCCTCCACCCCTGCGCAAAAAGAGATGGCAGAAAATATGATAATGATGTCACGACTCATGCTAATAAGTTCCTCATTAGCATACTGTCTGCCCAAAAAGCTCCTAGTAGATGTAGCCTTAGGATCTCACTAATAGAGCCATTCACATATGGCAGCATCAACATTGCCTAAAATTTGGATGTCCTCCCTTGTTTTAATAGAAATGTCAAGTTCTTTTATACCTGAATCTAACCTAGTCTGCTCATTTTAACTACCTTTCTCTTTCAAAGTGCAGTGTAGTCCATGTAAAGCAGTCACACAGTAACAAATGAATCTATGTTTAGAGTAGCTTGGAACATTTTCACTCTACATTTTCTGTTGGAAACAGCCATATCAATGAATATTTTTGTAAAATCATACTAGTTTTAATTAAATTCCCTTTGAAAAAATTCTAAACTGCAAAAAAGTTTCAGAATTTTCAAAATTGTTTCAAAAGTTTTGCTTGAAATTTTAACATTTGATATTACTTTTATTTTGTGATGTGTCAGTACCAGTAGTGCATAACATCATATGTTAGTACATAACAATTAGAGGAGCAGCTGTATTTAATATCTTTGTGTTAGATAGGACTCACTGTTTCTAAATCCTAGGACACTGAAAATAGCTCTCTCTCTCTCTCTCTCTCTAATTAGATGGAAGTGGTGAAGTGTCAAAATGTTTTAATTCAACATAAACAAGTGACACATTCAACAATGATAGACACAGTTTGTCATCAATACTAAGGAGCAATTGCCTTTATTTTTAAAATGCAATATTTTGGTTATTAGGTCTTATTTGATATGTCAGTAATAGTATTAAAGTGTATGCCATGACATATTGTCCACTACTTAAACTTGCATGTCATGAAACAATGTAAAAATGTGTTTAAAAATATAAAACTAATGGGGAAGGATCATTTTTGAAACATTTCAGATTTTCTCCACAAAATAAATTTTCAGAATTCCTATTTTGGGGGGAAAATCTGAAATGTTGAAATTTTACACGAAATAGAAATTCTGAGTTTCAACCCACTCTTGACATATTTTTGCACTTTCAACCATTTAATGATTTAGGAATTCTCTGAACAAAGGGCATTTTCAAAAGTGAACCTCTGTTCACCCTGAAAAGAGGACTCTCTTGAATTAATCAAATGTCTCAAAAGCGAAGCAATGTCCAACTCCTCCATGTAATGTATGCTTTGTATCTGGGGAACTACATGGTTCAGATTAAACGTACCAATATATCAATATTTGGAAGTACACCTTCTTCAGAATTGTCACTACTAAATATCAGACTGCCTGGACCAATGCATTTTTCAACGTCACTCACATCATGGGGTAAAAACAGTCTTATTTACATTACCATGGCTCCAAAGAGTAGTAGTCATGTATCTACACCCTATTGTGTTAGATGTGATACAAACAGAACAAAGAGATGGTTCCCCTCTCCCAGGAGCTTATTGATACAACTTCACATACTGAACTTAGATTTTTTTTATACTGATGCCAGTGACTGAAGCAACCTCAAATTATATCCAAATACTCCTGATGAACATTCATATTTTCTTGTCCTCCACTACCTGGATGCTCAGCTGATAAGGATTTCAAATTCTAGTACTGTTTCATGGCTATGGCAGATAGAAGATGTTGCATAAGGACCTACAATCCTTCACTTGAGACAAATATTTTATATAAAAAGAAAATTATTGCTAGAGTTGAAGAAATACAAAGAATTCACTGAATATTATGCTAAAGACAAATTTCAAAAATTGTCTTTTCTGCTTTGTAGCCTACTGCAAAGTAAAATCTGCCAGTCTGTATTGAATCTGGCTCTAGGGAGGCATTCCAGTATAAATCTATAAAGGCAAACTCCAGTAGTTCTAGAAGGTTGCACACAGACTAGAGATTTTCAGACAGTGAATAGCTTGCTAGCAGATAGGATACTAGTTTATTTTTAGGGCCAATTCTACAAAGAAAGAGCTAGAGAAAACACTTAATATGATAGATTTATTCAGTTAGATAAGGAAGTATTTATACTGCTAATACGCTCCTTCTATGATGAAAATAATTTCCTGTAACTGAGTTTTTGAGGGCTTGGGAATCCTGATTCCAAAATACACATCTAGAACAAACTATAGAGCAGTTTTGCATTGATGTTGTTGAAGACTGATTAGGGTTTTGTAGTTGCTACTCAAACAGATATAGAGTTATGTTAAATTGAAGTTATCTGGGATTAAAGTGTTTTGCTGTCAGGTTATACCAGTTTTTAAATGATAAAGTAATCAGTAAGCATGTTTTGTGCAGTGTGAGGATGAGACTGTTCAGACTGCAGACTGGTGTAGTGCCTATTTATTCTGAGGTACTGGCTTTTTCAAATTTAACTCTGCTTTAGTGTTACAGAGCTAAACACATTTTCTGGTAAACATTTCTTATATAAATATGATTCTTAGATCATATTTCCTATACTAAATTTCGAACCCTGTCTCCTTGACACACTTAGAACTCTTTTTTAGCACATTCTATTTCTTTCTAGTTTTATCTCAGATTACATAATCAATAGCAGTAGTACTACACATTCTCTCTAAGGGCACATTATTTTGACATTATGTCAAAATAACTACTTGTTGTGTAGAAGCAGACTATGTTATTTCAGAATAACATCAGTTATTCCGAAATAACACTGCTGTGTAGACATAGCCTAACATTGCTGCGAAGTTAAAATTCCTTAAAACCCTCCTTTGCCTTGATGTCTACAAAACAAAACACAAAACAAAAACAAAATACTTGACAAGGGTTAGGCAGTTGGTATACTCACTGAAACCACTGCTTAACATATTGGCCAATTGAACAGGTCAAACATTTTTATCAGAAAGTGCAAAATTTGTCAAACCTGGAATGTTTTGCAGAAACCCCTGGGCCTCGCCTTCTTGTCAATAAAAAGTTTGTAACTAGGGTCCACAACTCTGGGGTAGCCTTGCTATGCAGACTGTCCAAGGACTGGTGACTCCAGGGCTTCCTAGTTTCTGTGCCTACTGGCTACCCAGCTGCTCAGTGCTTGCAGCAGCTGTCTCCGGGGCTCATCTACCGTGAACATTTGAAAGCTGTGGGGGTCCTCAGGCAGGCTACCCCAGAGCTGTAGACCTTAGATGCCCTGGCAGCTAACTGAAACATGCATGATTCATACCAGTTTCCCTGCTGCTCACCACTAAATTGAAGAGGTAAATAGACCACTGATAACCAAGTGAATAGTCACAAGAATCATGTCATGTGAATAGTCACAAGAATCATGTCAGCTAGGTACCAGGAAGTAGATATACCTTTTGGATACACTATATTTTTGCAGGACATTTTTAAAAATGTAAATTTCGAAGAATTACAATTTCCTATGAATTAGAAGTCCCAAATTTTGACCAGCTCTACTGGTTAGTTGAACTCCACATCTGTCCATTCTCCTGTCTCTTGTCTTCTACTCCAATTACAAGTTCTTTGGAGAAGGCCTTCGGTTTTGTATGTATAGGCCCTAGCACAATGGGGGTCCAAATTTAAGACTGAGGGTCGTAAATGCTTCCTCAGAACAAACAAATAACTTACCATGGAACATTTCTAGTGCATAATGGTTATCCACAGAAATAGTAGCTGCCAAATGGCATAGCAAACGGGGTTTATCTGGAATTTTCCTCATCCAGGCATACTTCCTGAAAATCAAAGACAGGCTCCCAAAACATGGAATTATGTTGCCTGGGCCAGTCCTCCCCCCCAGAATGGCACTAGACAGGGACTTTTAAAAATACCTTAAATTCCTTTGAATTTAGGCACGTTCTCAGAGACTTAGGACATGATTCTGCTCTCACTTACACAAGTGTAATCTGGAAACAATACAGTCACAAGGGCATAATACTGTGAAAGGGACAACGGAATTGAGTACTTATTTCTGTACTGGGAAAAACAGACAAAGGAAAAAAGCTGCCGCTTTTAATTGTCCCATTTATTGTATGACAGTATGTATAAAAAACCCACAAAACCAATTGAAAAACAGTCTGTACTTTCTTTGTAGGGAACTGACTTTGATCTCATACAGAGGATCTCTTATTTTCTTCTCATAATTAGAAGTCTTCTAAGGTGATGAATTCTAATAGTTTTGCTTTTTCTTGTTCACAAGGTAGGTACATTTCCAAACTTTCATTTAACAATAATTTCTAGCCGAACTAATTAGTTTCATCTCTCTGATTTTCTAATCCATTTTCTTCTTCAAAAGATTATACAGTTTAAGATGGGTAATTGAGAAGATCTGAGTAGTTTGCCTTTTTCTCTGCATATCTTGCTTGCTCAAAAATAAACAAATGAAGTAGCTTTTAATCTTACAACTTGAAACAGCTTGAGCAAGAAAGGAATTCTGAAAAGGGTGATCCAGCACGACTCAAAAGCTAGGAATAAACTAACAACAATTCATAAGACAAGTGAAATGAAGTGGATATAATCATCACTACATACATCAGTAAATCCAAGTAATAAATAGTGTCAAAGTTCTCTTGTGGAGTGTTTCCTTCCTAGACAAACAGCCATAGGATTCCATCAACACTTTACCCCCCAACCATGTAATGAAACTTAGCATTTGCCCTTCCACTACAGCATTCCCAGAAGAATGGAACTTGCAGTCACTGACAGCTGCAATTATTAGTGATGTCAGGGGCTAGATGGATAACCATTTAACCACTAAGAGACTGCTTATAGGTTAATGGTCCCAATTAATCACAACACCCCTCGCCCCTGTGCTGTGCCATGGGATGCTGGAACAGCCTCTGTCCATGGGAAACTGTATGAGGCAGAAATGTGGCATGGCAGGGGGCTCCCTAAGAGCATACTGGCTGCTGGTCCTGGCCCAGGGGCATCGAGTAAGAAATTTAGTGGTTACACAATTATTAAAATAACTGCTCCTAGCTGCCACTACCTGCAACTGAATGCAACAAAATAGTTGGGTTGATACAAACTAAAGTTTTCAATATCTGAAATTTTAGATGAGTAAAAATTGCTAATACCTTAATTATGATCCTGTAATATTTTTTATTTCAAACAATGCTTAAATGATATTGTTTTTTAATGAAGGCTATGAAGAAAGCAACACAAAGTACCATCTGAGAATAAACCCAGCTGCTTCAAAAGAAAGTGTTTCTAGAGCAGAAAACTAAAAGCCTCACCACTGTTCTTATATAAATTTTTATGAACAGAAGCAAATTTACATGAACCTAAAATGATGAGAAAATCCAACTCTAATGAGTTATGAAGCATATCAAATGTTCTTCACAGACTACTGTCAGAGGCTCATCAAGAAGGAGACTGACAGTGATTTTTAAGCGGCTTGAGACAATTCTTAGAAATAAAATGAAAATCATGGTTTTCTATAGTAAATGAACGTAATTTTCAAGATTTCATACTAGTATAATGTGCCAAATCAGACTTGGAAGAGAAACAATATAAAGATTAAATTTCTCTCCTGAATTGTTAAGGATTTGCTGTTTACATTGAGAAACACTCTTTTGCTAAAGACAAAAGCCACACATGAAATTGAACCCACAAAAGGTGGTTTCAGACTCAGTATTGTAACACCTAGGGTATGTCTAGACTACATGGCTCTGTTGACAGAGCCATGTAAGCTAGCTTACTCGACATAGTCAATGAAGTGGGGATTGAAGTGGCCACCGTGCTGTGCCGACAATCAGCTGAGCCGCACAGTGCGGGAGTCTAGACGGGGATCGGTCGACGAGGGAAGCCTTTGTCGACCGCTCCTGTAAACCTCATTTCACAAGGCATAAGGGAGTGGTCGACAAGGGCTTCCCTTGTCAACCGATCTGCGTCTAAACTCCCGCACTGTGGCGGATCAGATGATTGTCGGCACAGCGTGGCGGCCATTTTTATTTTAATGAAGCGAGGATTATTTAAACTAGTTTACATGGCTCTTTTGACAGAGCCATGTAGTCTAGACATACCCCTAATGTTTAGGTCCTTTCTATCCACCGGAATCAATAGCCCCAAGTTGGGGACCCAACTGTCCTACTGAACATGTGAGGAGAGTTAGACTTCTACAAAAGAGATTCACAGGATCCAGCAAGCTGAGAAGGGAGTTAGCAGCAGCAAAGGGCAAGAAGATAATATTACTCAAGCCCTTTGAGTTTCAACACAAAGGGAGTTATGTACCTAACCCTGGGCCTGAGGGAGATGCCTCCTTGTGCTCAGGATTCACAGCTTTGAACTCTCTAAGGGTACGTCTACACTGCATCCCTAGTTCGAACTAGGGATGCAAATGGAGACAACCGAAGTAGTTAATGAAGCGGGGATTTAAATATCCCGCGCTCCATTAACATGATCTCGCCGGTGCGCTAGTTCGAATCCCAGCTGATTCGAACCAGGAAGTGCACGCCGGGACGCGTTAGTTCGGACTAACGCCCTTAGTCCGAACTAATGTTACTCCTCATTTTTTGATGTTACTCCTCATTAACTACTTCGGTTGGCTCCATTTGCATCCCTAGTTCGAACTAGCGGGGTAGTGTAGACGTACCCTAAGATATGTATCTAAGCCCACTTGGTCTGGTCTCAAAAGAGAAGGAAATGCAACCGCCCTCCCACCCTACCCTTTGAGCCCAATATTCTGAGCACTTCTCTAGGATATGGGAGACCTACTTTGCCTGATGCAGAGCAGAGACTTGAAGCCCAGTCTACCACATTAGAAGTGAATGCACCCCTGACCACCAGGCTATTTTCTGTTTTGGGGTGGTTTTCTCTTAGGGTATGTCTACACTAGCCACCCTAGTTCGAACTAGGGTGGCTAATGTAGTCATTCAAACTTGCAAATGAAGCCCGGGATTAAAATATCTCGGGCTTTATTTGCATGTTCCCAGGCACCGCAATGAGGAATAACAGTAGTTCGAATTAGGAGCTTTAATTAGGACTTTGTGTACCAGGTTTCTTTGTTGGCCCACCTTGTTTGCATGCGTCCAGCCCCATAAATGTCCAGTGAGCATAAATCAGCTCACTGTCACACACAACTCCATCACTCTTTCCTAGATACAAGAGTGACAGGAATGGCACTTTGGGCAGTGGGAACTGGCATTTAGGATGCACGCACACACAAACTTACCATTCTTGGTACCCGGTGTTACAAGAACATTATTTCCCACTCATCTATGTTGCCATAGTAACAGCAATTCGAAAACATGGATTTTCACAGGAAAAGCCTGCTTTTACAATCTTGCAGGTATGGCAGCTTCAATACCCAATGCAAATCAGACAAATGCCCACATCAATACAAATATGTCTTACTGTCATATGCTCACTATATTAACCATGAAATCATATTCCTCCCAGTAACAAAACATTGTAAGTTGGCATTGTAAACAATTTAATACTCCCTAAAGACAGTGTATGGAAAGCATCTGTCTGAAGAAAGAAAAACAGAGTGTTTTACATCTCTCACAATACTTTTCATCTTTCGGCCAAAATTTATAAAAAAAAACAAAAAAAAACCTTCTTTTGATCCTGGAAATGCATTTAGACATATTGCTTACAGCATTAATAGAATGCTCCATTTCCCTTATACAGAATGTAGCTATCCATTAGATTGTAAATTTCAACCTGTTTCACAATTTTAATATTTTCATACTTTGCAGGAGAACAAGTAAACTTTCAAAAGATCACCGAGTGCTTTGGGTTTTACATTTTCCTGTTTTAAAGATAATTTTTTTATAAAAAAAGGGAAATATTTTCTTGGGTACATTAAGAGTACAAAATACATAAAATAGCATATAATATATGTTATTCAGTCCCTGATCCTTGGCTAGACCTGAAGACTGCATGGCACAGATTAGGACAAGTACATGCGTCCCCCACACTTATGGCCTAATTGACTCCTGGAGAACCATCGTAAGTCAAGCCGTTGTAAGTCGAACCCTTATTTCTGTAGCCAGACAGAGCCCCCCCCCTCCCCCGCCCCCCGAGGTGCACGGAACACACAGGACACAGAGAGCAATAAAATCATCAGTCTTTGATGCCTTGACAGAGGCCCAGATATGCTGGCTCATCTGACCTTGGATAACTGTAAACACAGATAAGAGAGTGTGGCCAAGCCAACAGACGACCTAGAGGTTGCGAGAACTGCCCTTGGCTGGCACCTATGTTGATACGATCACACAGCCGTCCCTGGGAGAGGAATCTCCCGCTGAAAAAAGAATGCCCAGTACTCCCAATTTAGTTATCTCCCTTACAAGTGTAAATTAAGTTCACAACTCCCTTGTAAGAACTGGCATCACAAAGATGAACCAGCACCATTTGGCACCATAGATAAGAAAGAGAATACGTGACCACACGGGTATAAAGATAGACCCAGCAGCACACTCACTCTGAGCGTCAAACTACCATCTACCTGCTGGTCGGGTTAGGTAATTGCCTCCCGAGGTCCACATGGGGACGCCCAGCCTCGTATTCGTCTTTCCGAGGAATTGAGGGACCGATCCTGGCCTGACACGCTGGAATCAAGAGACGCAGAAGGGGGTAAAAATTGTACCTGTACATGTCCTTTTGTTTTAGTGCACGCATACAATAGAGCTCTTTAAAGATTAAGCTGTCACTTGGTACCATTATTTTTTCTATCTTCCTTTTCCTTTGTAACCATTTTAAGATCTGTACTTGCTAGCAGTTAAGAAGTAGAACAATAGCCATCGTAACCACATGCTTTATAAGCCTCTTTAATAAACCTGTAACTGTTTAAGCCTTAACCTGACTTCTCCTGTTGCTGTAACAGAACCAAATACAATTAAAAGAACTCCAGCCAGCCATAGGGTCAGATGCAGGCAGAGCTGGGCATTTGGGTCCTGTCACCTCCACGGGACAGACCCTTGGGGCATCCATCAGCCTTCCCTAGGCTGCCCCCTGCGAAGGGACCCCGTCCTAACAGCTAAAGACTCGGATGTAATAAGCTCTCCCTGCGAACTCTTGAGGCACCTGTCAGCTTCCAATAGGCTGCCCGCTGCGAAGGGACCCTGTCCTAGCAATTGAAGATTCGGGTGCATAACACACACAGACCACACACACTACCCCGGCCATCGGCTGACAATTTCCCAGAGACACAATGTTATAAATGGGAGGACCATTTTTGGCCCGCTTTGCCTCCTGGCAGTTGTAGTCCCCAGTGTGCCAGGCCCAGTCGGAGGGGGCAGTGCTGGGTGGTAGGTGGCTCCCCATGTCCCAGAGCCAGTGGTGCACTGCAAACTGCACCCAGAGCCAGCTGAGGCCTAGGTCAGGCGGTAGGTGGCTCTGTGTCTCCTGGAGCCAGCGGCGCAGCACGAGCTGCGCCCAGAACCAGCCGAGGCTGTGGGCGACTGGCTGACCTTGTGGCTCACTGTGCAGGTGGGCTTGAAAGGCCAAACTAGGCTGGAGCAAGGTAGTCGTAAACGCGGGGGATCATAAGTCGGGGGTTGCCTGTATTGCAAAGCTAAGCTGACCTCCAGTCTGATCTTGGATGTAAACTGGAGCAGTCTGATTTGGGCTTTAAGTTGTCCCAGCTGCTAAAGCCCCATGGTACAGGGAGTAGTGGAAAGCAGACTCATTCTGGCCATGGCCTCTTTCAGTTAGTGTACTCCCTACACCAACTCCAGGCTGGGTGGTGCAGGAACTGCTACACTGGTTCTACATTCCTAAATGGCCAGCTATGCTAGCTGCACAAAAATCCACAAGCTATGTCATGCAAACCAACAAAACCAAGAGTGGAGAATCAGGGCCTTGATTTTCATAAATGGACCTTTTCAGCTCTGACCAATGAAAAACATCCAATGTCCTTGGACTAATTTCACCACAAAGCCCATTTGCAGGTGCACACAATAACCCCAGACATCACTGTAACAGATAAGTTAAGGTTTGCCAATAATTACAATATAATTACCATAAATATTGCCTTGTAGAGAAGAATTCTTTAGTAATAGATATGACAAAGTTGTCTAAGTGTTGGTTTTCAAATTACTACAGCTCAAATTCTACACATGCATATTTTATGTGCAAGACTTACCCTAATAGCAGTGGTATATGTGCTGTGGGGTATCAGGCAGGAGTATTTTAAATCCTACTGAGTTCGAGAGGCTAATGTTTAAATCAAACATATCAATTTATGCTGAAATGAAGATTCAATTTGAAAAGAATGCATAATTGGAGATTTAGAAGGCTTAATAATGTGTATGCATTTAATTGTTATCACTTATCTGAAAAAATGTAAACCAAACCAAGTTGAGAGTTAAGCACAGGTAATGATATTCTAGAACATTCTTTTTTAAATGAGAAGCAATTTAAAATTGATTTTTATAATTTTCAGTTCTCACACTTTTCCTAAATAATCTAGTAATCAATCCTACAGACATTCACATGGAGTAAATCAACTCCTGAGTACTCACATTATTCGGGTTGAGATTTGCAGAAACAGGCACTAAATTATTAGCAATAAGTACCAGCAAATCAGATTGACTAATGAATACTGTTCTAAGGGAATGCTGATTAGGGAAGATACAGCAACATAACTGAAATGATCCTGTTTCATATGCCAGCTGCTGACACTCTTGTAGAATGATAAGCCTTAGGGTAGATGAACTATTTAGACAAGCTTTCTTATCCTTGCTTATCTATTCAAAAAGCTTTCATGTGGTAGCTCATATCCTAGAATTCCCACATCAAAACAAAACATATGGAATACATAACATGTTTATTTAACATTTAAATATTTAATTTATCTGCCAGTTGCTCTTTTAGTATGTTTTTTAAAAGAAAAATATTTTGTATTTTTGTGCAAATAAGCATGAGCTCAGGCATGCATGTGGATTTTTAAGTACTTGGAGCCTGATCTGTCTTCTTTTTTTAATGAAGTGTACTTGTGGAGGAAGGGAGAGCTAGAGAGAATGCAAAGAGAGAAAAATAGCCAATCTGTATAGGAAGGGAAGGCCCTTCAAAACTACAGTAAAAGTGGGATCCACTATGGGAGTCATTTGAGAGAACAATCTTAGCAACTTATTAGATTTACATGGGTGCCATTATCAAAGTTTCTAGGGGGCAAAATAGAGAAAAGAGATGAGACCGTGAGAATTGGCAGTAGAAAGATAAAGTTCAGCCAGCACCTTATTTCCGTACAATCTAAATTGACCAAAGCAAGATATCTCCTTTCCCTTACCTCTTACCCCCACCCCCTCAAAAATCATCATCATTGCAAATCCAAAAAGGTTGTAGCCTCTTTGCAGTTCAAGCACCACCTGGACTGAGCTCTCTAGGTAGTTCTGCAAGACTGGCTGTTCAGTATGTGTCTGTCACTGGTGAACTGACCATACCATCAAAGCTTTGGCAACCATACAAGTGCTGACTATGTAGTGACAGTCTCTGGTCAACTTCTTTGTAACATGTTATCTTCCATCTTATTATATCTGTCCCAAGGAAGTCACCAAAAGTGAAGCAGCATTGATGCTGGCAGTCACTGGGATCCACTATGGATAGCTTCAGTGCTGATCCTGTCCTGCCACTACATGTGGAACAGGTAATGAAGACAACAGGAACAAAAATGTCAATTTACCATTTTCCAGTCTTCCTTTGCACCTACATTTCAGTGTTACACAATCAAGTTGTCATAAACAGTGTCTATAGGTCCCTTAGTAAGTCTGATGTTGTGCCATCCCCATGGAGACTACTGAAAGGTCTGGAACTTGGCTGCTACTATAGGACATGTAAAACTTACAAGCATTCCTGCATTGTCTGTGACACTGCCAAACTATTAGACAGTTGCCATGTGATCAATATGCCATCTGGACAGATTAATACTGAGCTGGTTATAATCTACTGCCAAAGGCTCCTTCAGGGACTTATTTTTGTTGGATTGATACTTTGGTAATTACCAAATAAAACTTTTTATAAAATGTGAATTTTTCAGGGGAAAAAAAACCAGGTAAATGTTGAAATGACAGGTCTTGCTTATGCTGCAGTATCTCCATTATTGCATGGAAATCTGGACATAAACATGTTGGGGGACAGGAGGATATTTTTCCTTCTATCTTCCTCATTATGTTCCCATTGCCATAGCCAGTCATATGGATTTTTTTTTTTTTTTTACACTTTCTTTGAAGAATTAGATACAGCAATGCATAGGAAATTTTATTTTGCACAATAACATTTAATACCACGTGCCCTTTGACTTCATTAAAAGCAGACCTTTTGAACTGAGGGAGAGTTGCTGTCACCAACACTAGTAGATAATATCCAAGCTACTACATAGATTAACCACTTGTGGGCAACTCACATCGACACTCACAAAACTAGCATGTTACAGAAAATTCTTCAAGAAAATTTTCTATGGGTAGCAAATCTGAGCCATGTTTTTATAACTCAGAATCATACTAATCTATAAAGTCCTGACTGTTCCAAGACCTTATGATTTAAGCCAGTATGCCGTCTTAGAGTGGCATCTCCCCCAATCCCGTTAGTGTTTCAATGCCAGAAACTAGGTTCGTAACAACTATGAATTTCTAGACCACACTAAATAACTATGTCATATGCATCAGAGGGGTAGCCATGTTAGTCTGTAACATTAAAAATGAGTGGCCCTGTGGCATCTTTGACTATGTCTACATTGTATCCCTCTTGTGCAAAAGTCTATGAAAATGAAGCTCAGATTAGCATATTACAGTGCTTCATCTGCATAATAAATTAGGGGCCATTTTTGTGCAAGAGGCTTTTGCGTAAAAAGGATTCGTCTACACAGCTCCTTTTTGCACAAAAACACCCTCTTGCGCAAGAGCCGTTCTTCCTCATTTTTTCAGGAAGAACAGCTCTTGCTCAAATAGGGGGTTTTGCGCAAAAAGGAGCTGTTTAGACGACTCCTTTTTGTGCAAAAGCTTCTTGCACAAAAACAGTCCCTAAGTATTTATGCAAATTAAGCATGACAATATGCTAATCCATGCTTCATTTGCATAGGCTTTTGCTCAAGGGGGATGCAGTGTAGATGTAGCCGTGAGACTAATTAAAATATATAGAATCAGATTAATAAAGTGGTTGATACAGCCTGACATTGTACAGTAGTAAAATGACATCATATGGAAACACTAACAATTTTAATATACAAAAGTTTCTATTACAATACTACTCTAGAGATGCTATTGGAGAAAAATGCTGCTGTTGTCTTCTCAGGATGCCTTTTTATCCTTTGGAATTAGTTCTTACTGCCTTTTACCTTTTTTTAAGAAGATTTTCTCTCTCTCTCTCTCTCTCTCTCTCTCTCCACCCAACGTGTTTCAAACAAAATTATTAGAGGGATTGGTTTTCCCCTACAGGTACTATCGCTGGTACTAGAGCTTATATAGGTCACAATTGTCCACTGATAATTTTAAAAAATACAAATAAAAAGGTAACTATAGAAAATTTGATCGAGTCTAATTCTCAGTATACATACCCCACACACTCTTCTATTGGCATTGACAGGCATTTCATAAGCCTATAGAATATCAATCATAACACTTTCAAGCAGCTTCAACCAAACACTGAAAACAATCAGGCTACGTCTAGACTGGCATGAGTTTCCGCAAATGCTTTTAACGGAAAAGTTTTCCGTTAAAAGCATTTGCGGAAAAGAGCATCTAGATTGGCATGGACGCTTTTCTGCAAAAGCACTTTTTGCAGAAAAGCTTCCGTGCCAATCTAGACGCACTTTTGCGCAAAAAAGCCCCGATCGCCATTTTCACAATCAGAGCTTTTTTGCACAAAACAAATCTGAGCTGCCTACACTGGCCCTTTTGCGCAAAAGCTTTTGCGCAAAAGGACTTTTGCCCGAATGGGAGCAGCATAGTATTTCTGCAAGAAGCACTGATTTCTTACAGGAGATCATCAGTGTTCTTGCAGAAATTCAAGCGGCCAGTGTAGACAG
This sequence comes from Pelodiscus sinensis, assembly GCF_052426305.1. NCBI lineage: Eukaryota > Metazoa > Chordata > Testudines > Trionychidae > Pelodiscus > Pelodiscus sinensis. The sequence goes on along the minus strand of NC_143058.1, from coordinate 31,173,888 downwards.
GTGGCAAGTTTTTCCGCAAAAGCGCTTGCTTTTGCGGAAAAACTTGCCAGTCTACACACAGACTCAAAGTATTAAACTATCAAATATTGAGCCCTATTATGCCCTGAAATCAATTAAGAATCCTGAACAAATAAATATTGGTAAAAAAACATGGCCCATAATGTGATTGAGCCATTTGTGTTGAGAATTACACAGTGCATTGCAAACTCACCCTTCTAATCTTACATCTGGCAAACTTCTGTTAAGTGCAATCAAGTCACTGGCCATAAGGTTAAACTGGTTGATTTTAAACAGCTCCTTCATTTTCTCCTGGTCATCTTTGGGAATGAGCACAGCCTTTCCCATCTCTCCAGGTCCTTCTTGGTTCCTTGAAATAACAGCTGTAACACAAGTTAACAAAATACACAATTTTAATATTTGTGTGTTGGTTTCATTCTTCACTAATAGAAGACTTTCGTCATCTATCAACATGGAGTGATTTAGAGAAAAATAAAGAGTTGGCTCAGCACTCCGGCCTGAGATTTTTACCCATATCTGGATCTGAACTTGAAATCAAGCCCTGAAAAATGTTTAGGATTTTCCACCCTCTTCTAATTTCTGGCAGAGACTACATACAATAGTGATGAATTGTGTATCTCATGATACTTATATCTATGATTGTGGGTGTCAGTATCATCGTCCCAGTGAAATTTTACAGATACAAGAGGGTTAGACAAGATTTGTACAAGCAACCAAATTATCTGATGCTTATGAAAATTGAATCCAAACTTCTAACCTTTTGAAATTCATTGTTGACTGTTACACAAATGCTAGCCAAAAATAAACTAAGCCCAGACTGAGCAGACTGTAAACATACATTATCCCAATGTATCTGTGTCAATACTGTAAAATCTTAGAATATGCTTTATATAACATCTGATTACAGGTATTTGTACATATTGCACATTTTAACCTATGTCTTACCAATTTTCTAAGTTTATCATTATCAAAATAAAAAGTATATTGAACTTGAGACATAATTACAATATTATACAAGACAAGAGAGTGACAACAAACATTCCACTGAAAAACAATGTAACCAGTACAAACAATGTCACTATGTACCTTCTATGTGTATTTAAATGAAAAACATCTCCAAGAAAACTAAGTTTTTATTACTAATTACTTACATGTAAAAGTCAAACCATTCTTTAAAACAAAATCAGCATAATTAAATTGATCTTCAGTATCAAGTTTTATCGGATGACAAAAATAATTAAATCATCATATAAAAACATTACTATATGGCCCTGAACCTACAAAGCAAACTGATTGGATCAGTTTATGTTGAAGGATTGGTGAAGGAGGAGTATGTGTCAGTTCTTAAAGTTAAAATCAGAAGATACCCAGAACTATTAGTGAGACAAATTTCCACAGAAGTTGTCACACAACCTCATACAAAATTAATATTTTAAACAAAAACTTACAGTTACTGTTAAAAAATCTGACAGCAAAGCAGATTTTTATTAAGAATGGTTTCCTAAACCCAATATTGTCTGCACATTTACATGTGCTGGGAGGAGGGGGAAGGAAATTGCTTCAGAAAGGGGAAGCAAGGCAGAGTGATGATACCAACTCATTTCCAGACACTGGAGGGGCTGAAGAGCTGAAAAGGGGCAAGTCCGGCAGGAAAAGCCCCTATTCCCAGGATCAGGCAGAGCAGCTAACTCTGTGGAACCTTGGCATGTCATGGCAGCTAGTGTATCACAGAGCAGTGGCTCCACACACATGGCAAAGTTATGAGAGAAGTCTGAATGGATTTCATGGATTTCCAGGATTGGGAAAGCCAGTTGCAAGTATGGCACATCACTGGAGGAGTGCATTCTGTGATCATCTGGCATCCTCAATAATCTCGATTCACTCATTACTCATAAATATGTTACACACAGTCACACAGATTGTTGGGGTACTTTCTTAGTTTGAAGATATCTAGCAGGTCAGTCATGAACCAATGGCCTCATACACATCATGCTCTGGAATTTTGTCCAGGTCCTTAGGACCATATCTCAGAGCATACAGGAGATGCCCAATTCAGGCAAACATTTTTAGTGCTTTCAGGGCCTGTCTGCAGGAGGGGCTTTGGAACCATTTGATGCACACTGGACTGGTTATTTGCAGGAGACTGTGCATGGGGGTAGGGCAATTTTGTTTTTAAAATCACTTCTTAGGATTGAAAATTGTGAGGTGGTGAAAAGTAGTCTCCCTCTTCTAAGAAATAGAAATTTAAATCCAGAGTTTCCACTGTCAACCCCCATAGACCCAGACATATTACAATGTGGGATGGGGGGGGGGAGAGATAAACTGCTTTGACCAACAACCCACAAAAAGCTGAATCTCAAGGAACCACACCAAAAGCGAAGGAAGAAGGGAAAAGGACTCCTCCTCTGAGGCACTGATGTCAGCTCTGGGAGGGGTAGGAGCCAGTTCACATTCGCCAGGGGTAAAATCCTAGCCCTAGTGAAGACATTAGCAAGTGTGGCAAGGGACTCTCATGGGATCAGGCTTTCAACCCTGCCAAGTCTCCATAGCATTCCTATCAAATATTCTGCTTTAAAAGGATGTCCCACTTATTGATCTATTAGCTTGTCCACTGACAGCATTAACCTGAGAATTTCTATAAGAACCCCACTCCTAAGTGATATATTTAAATCATAATAATGTAAAAAGTACTCTCTTCCTGAACTGTATTCATTGTGTGACAGAAGAGTCCTACAAGTCGTTACCAAACCAACTGACAGCAATGAACTCAAAAGCTTTTTGAAGGACATCATTAGGATAAACAGTTAGCTCCTGATCCTGAAAAAAACCCAAAAAGCTAAAAACCCTAAGCACACACACAACCCAGTATTGTACATTACACTGCAGAAATCTATTATACAATATTGGTGTCCAGTTTCCTGTTAATTTCCATCCAGAGTTTGCTTGAAAAAATACAAAGGTAATACAAATTTAATTGGGAAGCACTGACAAAGCACCTTCCACTAACATCTAAGTACAGGTAAATAACCGTAAAAATCAGCATTTATGTCATGTCATTTAAAGCCTGACACAAACCAATAAAAACAAAATATTTGAAGTTCTCTCCAATTTAGTTCATCCACGGATACATAAGTCTACCAAGAGAGAAATGGAATACGTGAGTGTGATCTGCTATAAAGATATAATCAGAATGAGTGTGACATGGTTGCATTACCCATGACTGGAAAGCCACAAGTGAGTTAATCATCACACTCTGGTGCAGATAAACACTTGTTATCACAATATATATTCTGAGTATCTCTCACATGTTTATAAGGAGGTAGAAACCTACTATTGCAGGAATGGTTTAAAAAAAGTTACATATTTTTATAACAACTACAGAAATAATTTAGAAAATTATACAATTTAGTGACAATATCCTTACTATAGGATTTCTAACTATCCCCATTTTGCATAGGACTATGCCAATATGGAAAAGTCTCATTCAATGTAATAGGATTCCTTAGAAATTATGGGCTCTTACATACAACCAAATTATCTTCACTTGTAGCTTGCCAGTTTAGTTCATGAATCATGACTTCCTCCTCAACAGTCTGTGCAGTACTCCAATAGCCACATATTATTTGACAAATAGACCTCCTAATATTTTTCAGAGAATACAGTTGCTTATTTTTCAGAAGGTTCACTGTTCTATTTCTCTATTCATGTTTTCAGTTCATTTGCACTGGAATGAACTGGCTTGGTTTTGAAAAAACTGCAGTGCCTAAATGCCCAGAAGGGGGCTGTCACTTATCAGAGTTTCCTCTGTAGCCAATTATTTATTAACATATTCTTGTAACAAAAGAAAAAAACATGTAAAAGCCTTTCACGCATCATCATTGTTCTACAGGAAATTAAGAACTTTTGATCATACTGGAGAACTATGAATTCATTAAATAAAGTAGACATTAGTCCTGACTAGGTGAATTTAATAAATATGAACTTACAAGTTTGACTTTTTATACATTATGGACTACAGATTTTTTGTGGGAGGTTAAATGCTATGTAGATGAGGGATGTGAAATACTAGTCTATCAGAAAGAGGCAGCAAGGGGGGGTGAAGGTGGAGGAGAGGATTCAGAGCAGCAGTGCTGGGTGGAGCTGCTGCTTTGAAACACCGCAGGTAGACCCAGCTGGCCCTCAGCTCCGTGCCACCTTTCAAAGTGGCAATGTCGTGTAGAGCTGGGGTCAGCAGGGGAGTCCCCAGCTCCATGCGGTGCTACCACTTTGAAACGCTGTGGGAAGCAAAGGGCCAGCGGGGGACTCAATCAGTCCCCCTCTGGCCAGTGCTCCCTGCATCGCTTTTGCCTTTGAAATGTAGCAACAGCCCTGGAGCTGTTGCTATACTTCAGAAGCGAGGCTCCCTTATAGACTAATCAAATAGTTCAATTAGCCTATTAATCTAAATGTGTTAAATTAGATGTTAATCTAAATTTAACATCTCTAATCTAGACTTCTTTGTTCACTTTGTGTTTAAACTAGAACTGTGGAGACAAGAATTTAGTACAGATTATTTAAAAGCATATGTCAATTTCAGCCCACTTGTATATTTCAAGAGGAAGAATCAATAGATTTCACCATGATTGTGATCTAAAATGAAATTATCAGAGAAAGTCTCAAAAACTGGGGCCAGTTCAGAATTACAAGTGATGATTTTGCTCCATAAAATGTCCTACTTCTACATGTATAGGGCAATCTCACTGTTTAATGTGCATTGGAATCAGTGGCATGCTCCCTAGAGTTACTAAGCACCAGAGCTGCTGCTAAACTAAATGCTCATTTAACACCTTATAAAATGCTTTTCTGAATCTGGACAGAGTCGCTGGCTCTTTGGATCTGGCTCTGGGGACTAAATGATAAGTAATCATACAGCTCTATATGGCTCCTAATTGCTGGGTTTTACCTTGAAAGAGACACCTATCTCACAAAAGAGAAAAAAAGTAGTCACGTTGTTTGGCTCTTCAGTTGTCCCTGATCAGCATTTGACAGTCTCTTACCACCAGCAGCCACATGCACATTTATTTTCTTGTTCACTTTTCATTCTGCTTTAAGCACACATCCCCCTTAAATCCATCTTGGAACATGCCACTGACATGATAAAAAAATATGTCCAGTGAATGTTGAAATGCTCCCTACCCTGGCCCACACTTTTTGGTGAAAAGAGAAGGTCAGACACTGTTAAAACCCAATCATTGTGTAATCAGAAATTGTAATAGGGTGGGGTTTTCACAGCCTCAGAACCCCTTCCCACACTACTCTCTCAGAAATATGTTCTGCTTCTTTTTTTGCTGAATATGTCTAGAGAAAAGCCTATACTCTCTCTGACAGCAGCATAAAACTGGCCACAGGATGCAGTAAAACTTAAGAAACCAGGGAAGGAACATTCAGGGCAAAGGAAGGAGCAAAATAAACTGCCCTATCCTCCAAAATATAGCATAAATAAAAAAGAGGGGAATGATAAGGTCCCTAATTTGAGTAAGGCTATCTGGAAAATGGCAAAGCAAATATATTATAGCACGTCTTCAAAGGGTTCATATCTGTTTAACATCAGAGAAGTGGATAAGCATATGTCTGGTCAGACAGCTAGTTGCCACATGCCCAAGACTTCATTCCTCTCTAAAATGGAGTCTTCCTTAAAAGTGTGCTGAACTAAGGAAGAAGTTTGTCCCTAGCCTCTTCTGCAAAAGAATCAGGCCAGGATGGAGACATCCATTTCTTCTGCCTCCACCTCCTGAAAAATTACAATAAAACCAAGAAATGGACCATAATGTTCCACAATACCCCTAAAAGAAATTTGTGCTAATATTTCAAATGTTAGTAGTCATCAACAGACACTCATTCCGCTATGCACTGGAGTGAAAGATGCCATCTACCTGGCAGGGAAGCCTTTCAATTCAGGACCTGTATTTAGTTGGTGTGTACGTTCCAATCAGTAGATTAGGTACTGTACTATATGAACTGTACAGTGTTTCCTTGCTAGAGATGTGATCAGTTTCATAACTAATATTCAGTAAACACCCAGGAAGCAGCTTTGTTGGAAAGAGAGCGCGCATATTATAAACTGAACTGGCATACAGCTCAGACTGAGTCTACTCAGGCTTCTAGAAACACGTAGTTCACAACGGAATATTCAAAAACTTAAACATGATAAACATAGTAAAGTTACATCATCCATACTATATCTGGTCAGAGGTTTCCCACCTTCCTTCTCTCCTAGACAGAAATTGTAATTTTTTGGGTTAAAAAGAATACACTTAAACACACACTTAAACATTTTTGGTCTTGAGGTTGTTTTTGACAAGAATTCTGCAGAACGCAGACATTTAATGAAAAAAAGTCTTTAGTTGAAATTAGTTGAAAAACATTTGATCAACCCTATCATAGCTCACTGCCACTGACTATGATACCCATTCTTGCAGAAGTTCACCTCTCATGAAAATGTAGTTAAATACAGTCTGTGGAACGTGTTCCTTTATCTGCTGTGACAGGATGTTTCACTTCATAGCACTAGGCACAAAACAGCAGGAAGAGAAATACTTAGTATTTAAACAGGCTAATACCAATCTAGTGGAAATCCCTTGATAACAGAATTAAAAACAATTTGTGTGAACAGGTAAAGGCCAGCAATACAGAACCTTCCCACAAGCAGTATCAGCAGAAGGATCCAAGAATGTCATGGCGATACATGGTTCACTAGTGAACAAACTTTTCTGACTGCCATTCCGAACATTATAAATTAACAAGACACAGAACAGGCTTGCAACTCACACACGTATTCTTGAAAGCTTGAGCTGTATACTCTTCAGATTGGAGAATCACAACATCCTGTTGTTGCTCTATAATTATTCATTGAAGTGCATTAGGGTAAATCTTGAAAAGGAGATTTTGCTATATTCTAGTTTTTGTTCTGCAAAGCTAAACAACTTCCTACAGAGTCTGTACTTGTGCTGTGTACTGTAACTAAAATAGATTAAATTTCATCCTTAGATGATACATTCTTGCTATACATAAATATAAAATACAGCCCTAATGTGGTTATAATGCAACAAACCAAACCTATGTACAATATTCTATATAATCTATATAATCTAATATATAATCACCTACCATATATTTTAGAGATATTGTGTGTCTGTCCGTCCAACTGTGAATCAATTCAAGAACTCCTAAACTGTATGAGGTAGGACCACCAAATTTGGCATGCAACTTCCTCTTATCATAACTTAAAGCAAGGTAAGATTTTAGTTGTGCCAGGACAATTGGATATGCTTGGAATTCATTTGTTTCTCATCAAACAGGAAGGAAAGCAGGTACCAGTTATACTCCAGAAAGACCACAGGAGGCAGCACCTGTCACTAAAGAAACATGTGGCCCACATTTTTCTGAGAGTTTGCAGAAGAAAGGGCATGATCTTCAAAAGTGTGATCCATATGTTGAACTGAAGTCAACAGGAGCTGTGGGTTATCAACAATTCAAAAAATCATAAGATGTAGATCAGACACTTTCTACCCTAAAGGTAAAATGGCAATATCTGGAGCTCTCCTGGAGAATTTCATTACTAGCATGGAAAAACATTTTCTTTAATGATCACACAGTGTGCATATCTACTACACAGCAGCTACATCAAAAACGCATGCTTGTACTTCAATAAATGTTCCTTGAAGAAACTGAAATGAATATTGGAGTGTAGTGAAATTCTCAAAGTGCTTGTGCATTTTATGTTCATAACATGAACAGCTACACATTTTTATATTAACTTTTATTTTTCCCCACCAAAGAACTGTAAACCCAGACACCCTTAGCTGTCAAGTCATTCTAATCTACCTACGGATTTAAAAAAAAAAAAAAAAAAAGGAGGGAATGCTTTTTGTTGACCTTTATGTGCATTAGATCTGGATGCAGCGAGAAGACCTGAGACTGCTGACAAGAGGATGCAATGCTAGTCAAACCAAGAAAGCAGTATTCCCTGTAAGTTGTGCGCTTGTGTGGCCACTTAGTTGATTAGCAGGGCACCCAACTAAGGGCATAAATAAAGGGCAGATAAATTATCAGGAAGTGCATGGTTGGCCATGGGATGAATATTAGTGAGTGTGTGTGCTAGAGGTAACTAGAAGAAAAGATTTTTGAAGAATGATGACATCCGAGATGCACTTTACTTTTTAATACTTCTTAAGAATTCAGATATTTTGATTTATATATGTCCATTAAAAATTGAATGTCTAGCCTTTGCTCCAAGCATCCTTAGATACACTAGGTAGCACCTTCTTTGACCATCTGGAAACCATAACAATAACCCCCTAGCAAAACCCTCAACTTAAAATATTTAATTTCTCCCACAGATGTGAGAAAATACAGTGGCCTTTGCAGTATGCTCTGTAGGTCAACTGACTAGGACTATTTTGGACAAAGGGGAGAGCTAGTTCTAAAGCTTTGGGTCCTTATGATTTTTCTTGTATGACTAGGATGCCAACTTGGATACCTCTGCTGAGGCAGCATAGAGAAGTGTGGGGGTTTTAGGCAAGAAGATCCCAAGCCATTTTAGGACTATATCAGTCAAAACCATCACCTGGAACTCTACCCATTACTTATAAAAGTTCAGTTCATTAACTGAAAAAAAAAAAAATACGGGTGGGTAATTGGCATTATGCAGATAGATGATTAATCTATGAATTCATGCTAGTTGTCCCACAACTAGACTGTATTTTTTCATGATAGTCACTATTGTGCCTTTGGTACTTCACTTAATCTAAACATAGCATCATTACTGAAAATACTCTTATTAGGGAGACAATGATCTCTCTCCCCCCCTCCCCCCGCAGAAAGTTCAAATCCCATGGTAGTAGCTGGGCTAATACCCCTTTGCTGGATCCTAAGTGCAGTACTAAAGGTGTGCTTCAGAGTCAATGAAATTCACCCAATCAAATTAACATCACAACTCACCCCACTTAGGGGAAGCCCTGCAATTCTGCAGCATAGCATGAGCACCTACAAAGAGGTTTACCAGCGTCTTCCATTTCTGCTGCATATGGCAAAGCTGGGCTCCACTTAGACTACTCCCAAGCAAGCTATGCCAATTACAGCATAGGAAAAAATTTGTACCAAGTTGGCCTGTCAGTTAAACACCTTCACAGGGACTCACTCCTCCGAAGAAGCCAACAGTAAAGGGGACGAAACGGCTACATTGAAAAAATGGCCAAAGGCTCCCCAAAGCCGCTGAGTAGTTTCCTTTCACAAAGCATGAGTCAGTTTTACCCACCGAGAAGTGCTGTTCTTTTTAAAAGCTATTTAACCTGCTGTAGCTTGATGGCTGTATAGTGAAGAGTAAGAGACCCCATTATATTTGTTCAAAAGAACAGGGAATAAATTTGGCACAATGGCCAATGTGTGTTCTTTCAATAAAACACATCCCAATATACAAGGATAAGTGAGCTATTGTTCAGCTTACATAATCACTGCTGTGTTTGCTTACACAGCCATTGCAATACCATTTTAACTAATTGTTTTTAAGCACGTTGTGTGGTACTTTGAGCTGCATATATTATTTAATTTGGCCATTTGAAAATAAAAATGCACTAGCTATGTTTCACTTACAGTGTATACATGAGATCAAAATCTAAACAAACTGGTGGAGGTATAGATGTGCAAGTACCAATTGCATTTTTTTAAGTTTTAGCTTTCATAAACCACTACAGCTTACTGTTTATCTATGAAGAGCCAAGCAGTCTCTTTTTCAAATTGAAAAACACTATAAACACATGACCAGGTTACCAGTATTCCTGGATTTCAGTTTGTGAATTCAACATATACAAGGTCAGCAACTATCTCCAGAATAATCTCTGGAATCTCAAAGCCTTTAGTTCAGAAAGGCCCCAGGAACTTTTAAAATCCAGAATCAGTAAATTTGGATACTTTGTGACAACTGCTGTTTACCCAATTCTCACAAATACTTTAGGAATCAAAGTCAAATTTATAAAAGGCACATTCAAATGGTTTAATGCACTGCAGAGCTATAGGGTTGCCAGGTGTCCGGTACTGACTGGATAGTCCAGTATTTTCGCCTCCTATCTGGTAAAAAAGAATTCAGAAAATACCGGAAACCTAAAATGTCTGGTATTTTCTGATTTTTTCCCCCTGCCAGGAGGCAAAAATACCAGACACCTGGCAACCCTACGACACACTCAGCAACTGGGCCCAGCCCCCGGACACGCTCCCCCTCGCCCCCGCTTACCTGGTTCCGGTAAGGGGCCATGCTGATTTTTTTTTTTTTTGCTTAACTGCTCTTGGAATCCTTCACCCTCTCCTCCCCCACCCCAACAACTTTGGTCTTCCTCCTTTCCCCCCCAACAGAATTTTTCCCCTTTTTTGGGAGGGGGGGCCTTGGTATTTTTGGTTAAACCATCTGGCAACCCTAGAGAGCTATGCCATAGATAAGTAATTGCTGTTTGTAAACAGCAGCAGCAGTAGGTTTTGCATTTGTTAAATTCTATTGTAAAATACTGGGTTACCATTATACTTTACATTCTATCTTACTAAACCTGTAGTGTACATATTTTTCTCCTATTTTCAAGAACTACTGACCTGATCTAGAGAGTTAAATGAAGTTAATTTTCCATTGGCTTTAAAGAATTCTATATTGGGCCCACTGCTCCTTAGAGATACAATGTACAAAGCTTCTGAAAGAAAAACATACATTGGAGATCTCATATTTGTAATGAGATTCCAGGATTCACAGAAGTTACAGCCAGCTGTCCAGAAAGCCAGTTACTCTTTGTAGGGAAATGAAGATCTGGACTAAATCGTCTTTCAGTATAAAATGGTCTTGTATTTCTCAGGGGTTCACAGTGCGAGACCTGGCCCTCGGCCATTCCAAGACCAAAAGGTTCTTCGAAAGGACCGAGAAAAATAACCTTTTAGTCTTGGAATGACAGAGGGCAAGGTCTTCAGCTGTGAACCCCCGAGAAATACAAGACCAAGATGTTTTATACTGAAAATGAAGTCCTCCTCATTCAGTTATGAAAACGTGATTAAAAAAAATAATCAGTGAATCTAGAACACCATGCCAAATTGGGATACAATCTGTGAAATCTCCCCATCAACTATAAACACAGCAGCGTGAAGACAGCAAATGATGCAATCGGTCAATCATTTTATTTATAGTCTATCAGTAAGGTAATTTTTATCCTCAAAGTAAAAAAGAAATCACTACATTGAAACTGTCATGATACTTAGCATTTATGTTTCACTTGGCATATTTAAAGCACTGTACAGACATTAAGGTCAGAATCCTCAGCTGGTGTGAACTGGGAATTGATTCCATGAATTTTCATGGAGCTGATGTACATGAGGGGAGGATTAGCCCCTATGTAATAAATGACTGCAGCAGCCTTATAAGATAATGTCAGTCTATGATAGGCATTGTATGGGTGCGGAACCAGAAAGGCAAATTGATTTGCTAGGACCACACCACTGAGTGGCTGAGCCAGGATTACAATTTATGGATTTATCTTCATACCATCTACTCATTTCTTCAGAACGTTCTGTCAGCCCTTTAATATACAGTGTGAATTAAAAATGGGGAGGGAATAATGTATGTTGTACACAAGAATCAGACCATTTGCAAATTATTTAAAAAGAGGCCTCTGCAATAAATATGGACAAGTTACTTAGCGATACAACAGCATAATTGGACAAGGCTGGAAACACACTGTAAACCAAAGCAGATTCAAATTTTCCTAGAAGGGATACGGCCTCTGATGGCAGCTAACCCTCAGCGCACCCAGACCGTGCCATGTACTTCCTTCCGCCAGGGGGTCTGGTGGTGATTTAAAGAGCCTGTAGCAGTGGCTGGGAGATATATGAGCCATTCTGAATCTCCAGGCCCTAGGGCAGCTGCCCCTGTTGCCCCCTACGGTAGGAGGCCTGGTTTGGATTATAACATAATGTAGCGGGTACACTCACTTTTACGCACAGCTGACTCACTTTTACGCACCGGTACTAGTAGCATAAAGTTGTAGTGTTGGCTGCCCTTGTGAGGGTAGGTTAAATACATCAACCCATCATTTTAATTCTAATTTATTTTTAGGGGCTTCTCTTGTGTTTATACTTCTTTTTTAGCTTCTATTTCATTCTGTAACACCTATATTCATATAGTGTGTTTTTTGAACAGCAGGTATTGTGTACTAATTTCAGTCTATAAATCAAACTATTCTAAATATTTGAAAGGGAAGTGCTGGCAGCATCAAACTCCTCTTCCCCTGGGAGGGGGAAGTTTTCATGTTGGGAGGAGGGATCTGTTAACAGGTTATGGCAATCAGATACTTCCTTCTAATGCATGCTCTGGGCTATTTGCATGGGCGTCCAGGAAATGGATCTCTAGTGAGTTATAAGATCAAGAACACATATTCCTGCGCACCCAGAAATATAATTTATGCTATCATGTGCCAAAAGTATCCGTCTGCTATGTACATTGGACAAACATCTCAGACACTTCACCAAAGGATCAATGCCCACAAAACAGATATTAGACAGGATCATAAAGAAAAAACAGTTTCTTGCCATTTCAACCAGAAAGGACATTGTCTCAATGACTTAATTACCTGCATCCTGCTTCAAAAGCCTTTTAAGACTTCACTTCAAAGAGAATCCTCTGAACTGTTATACATGCTTAAATTCGACACTTTACACTTGGGTCTGAATAAGGAATATAAATTACCTTACCCATTACAAAGATAGCTTCCCCAATTATCACCTCTAATATCATTAGCTCACAGACATTTACCTCCCCCCCCCCCCACATCCCCCTTCTGTTCTGAAATTTGATTTGTCCTTTTCATATGTGTTCGTTTTTTTTTAAGTTGTATCCTTTGGTATATATGGTTGTGACTATTTTCTTCCACTATTTGATCTGAGGAAGTGGGTCTGGCCCACGAAAGCTCATCATCCAATAAACCATCTTGTTAGTCTTTAAAGTGCTATATAGTCCTGTACTTTGTTTCATCTACACTAGACTAACACGGCTACATTTCTATCACTATTCTGCATTCAAAAGGTGTGTTACATCCTGCTTCAAAAGCCTTTTAAGACTGCATTTGAAAGAGAATCCATACATACAAGATGGGAAGCGATTGTCTAGGAAGGAGCATGGCGGAAAGGGATCTAGGGGTCATAGTGGACCACAAGTTGAATATGAGTCAACAGTGTGATGCTGCTGCAAAAAAAGCAAATATGATTCTAGGTTGTATCAACAGGTGTGTTGTAAGCAAAACTCGTGAAGTCATTCTGCCGCTCTACTCTGCACTAGTTAGGCCTCAGCTGGAGTACTGTGTCCAGTTCTGGGCGCCACATTTCAAGAAAGATGTGGAGAAATTGGAAAGGGTACAGGGAAGAGCAATAAGAATGATTAAAGGTCTGGAGAACATGACCTATGAAGCCAGGCTTCATGAACTGGGCTTGTATAGTTTGGAAAAAAGAAGATTAAGGGGGGACATGATAGCGGTTTTCAAATATCTAAAAGGGTGTCACAAGGAGGAAGGAGAAAATTTGTTCCTCTTGGTTTCTGAGGACAGGACAAGGAGTAATGGGCTTAAAGTTCAGCAAGGGAGGTTTAGATTGGACATTAGGAAAAAATTCCTAACTGTCAGGGTGGTCAAATATTGGAATAAATTGCCAAGGGAGGTGGTGGAATCTCCCTCTCTGGAGATATTTAAGAACAGGTTAGATAGACATCTGTCAGGGATGGTGTAGACAGAGCTTAGTCCTGCCTTGAGGGTGGGGGGCTGGACTCGATGACCTCTTGAGGTCCCTTCCAGTCCTATGATTCTATACATGCTCTTCAGCCATATTGCCAAGATGGGCAAACAATCCCTGCATACTGTATTCTCCCTCCACTCAGGTTAGCCTGGCCACCCTAACTCTATAGTATAAGTATGAAGAGAATTCATGTGGTTCTACTCCAAGAATGCAGACCCCTATCTCTAGAGCTGAAGGAGGAACAAATAGCTGTTAGCGTAGGGACTACGACAATAGGTGAGTTTTAAGTGAATGCTTTCACTTTACCTGGCATCAGCCTCGGGGTCATCCTAGAGATTTATGGATTTGCAGGACTGAGCCATACCTGAAAACTTCACTCTACAATTAGTAGTATAATGCCATCAACTGTGGTTGCTCTGCCGGATACAACAGTTCTCAGTAGATACTGTATGTTTGACTGTGATGAAGAGGATGTACACTGCAAATATTTCCTGCAGGCTGTGTGGAAGTCTTGCATGCTGAGAGCAACAAACAAATCAAGCACCTGCTAGAATACCTACGCCAGAGCTACTGAACTTTGGAAGCCCCAAGGGCCACAGCTGATACTCACAGCACATGTCAAGGGCCACAACTTAAGTGTGGTTGCATAATACATGCAAATATGTATGCAAATATATGCAAATAGCGTATTTCACACCGACAAGCATGAATATAAAGATTAAGGCAAGACTATACAACACACAGGCCCCATTTAAGGCAGTTCTGCTTATATTAATAAAATGCAATACTTACCTGATTTCCACCCATATGACAGCACTTTTAATGTGTAATGACAGTCCAGGAATTTAACTACAAAACGCATATCAATAGGAGACCATTATATAAACTACTTTTTTGTTTTGGCTCCCACACGCGGGCTGCAAACAAAGAAGCTGTGGGCTGCATGCGGCCCACAGGCCGCATGTTGAGTAGCTCTGACAGACTTTTTCAGAGGAGGGTATTCAAGCTGTCTAGTTTGAAAGTTGGTACAGGTCTTCTGTCTCACTTGTGGTTGATAACTATATGGTTTGAGACAGGAAACTGGAGTATATATTCTCAGAGAACACCAAGTGACTTTAGAATTCTTAAGGGAATCCAAAATGTCATCTGTCTGCTCAATGAATAGTTCCACTGACTTGAATGACATATTCCATGGTGCACTGCACTTTATGTATGCCCAAAGCTTGCTGCCACAAGACTCTCTTCATCCTAACAACCATAGACCTAAGGCATCTATAGCTGAACTTAAGGAATGTCTTCACCACCAACTGGCCTTGTTTTATAAGGTCTTGAGTTCCTCAGGCTGTCCTGAGGGAGTTAAACCAGGAACAATGACGTTCTGCATCACATGAAGTTATATTTTGTAAATATGCATGTTATTTTGTGCAGTGAACATGTGAGAAGGCAGAAAAGTATGCCTTTCCTTGAAAGGGCTTAATTCATTGAGAATACTCTTCACTGAATTAGTAGCTGTGGCGCATACAAAAAAAATCCATCAGGGATGCTACATTCAGATGACCATAGGAGCACCCAAATGCCTTCTCCTAGACCAGGAGTGGGCAAAAGGGCCTCCGTGAGCTGGATCCGGCCCACCAAGCAGGTTGATCTGGCCAAAGGAGACCCTGCCACTCTCCTGCCCCCAGGCCAATTAGCACCCGGGAGAGCGGGGGAAGGCGCATGAAGTTTCCTCCACCCTGACTGGCCCAGGGGCAGAAAGGGGAGCGCACAAAGTGTTCTCCCACCGCCAGGGGCATAGGCACCTGGGAGAATCTTGGGGGGGTGGAAGGGACTTCATGTGCTCCTTCCTAGATCTTCCAAAAAAACTAGACATTTTAGACACTTTTTAATACTATCAGCAAAGAGTTATATAAGAAAGGATAAAGAACAGAATAAGTGAGAGCATAGAGTTTCCATGTAAAATCTTCCACATGGGCACAAAAGACAGAGGGAACAACATTAGAAGTTCAAGCAAACATTTCCATAAATCCTGAGCTGCTTCTGCACTATGATTAAAATCATAGGCTTCATTCCAAGTATACTGCCAGCTACAGAGAAGGTATTTTATGCTCATGTCCCTGAGAACTAATCTTCATATTTCATTAGAGGGTCATCAGATTTTATTAAATCTTTTCTCTCTCAGTATATGCAATGAAGAGCCCATTGAAGTCTGCATGGTATGAAAACGATTGGTTTTTACTAAAATTTAAAACTAATCCAGAACTGAATCAAAAATAAAGTATAAAGCCAAGGCCATTAGCAATGCAATGGGAAAGATGAAGTGCTCCCATTGGATTTGAAAAGGTTGCAAGTACTTATCTATTAGGCATATCCAGTAAGGTATCAGTTCCTGGGGGATTATTACAAATCTTGGGAGGCAATAGTATTAAGAGAATCCATGTATGTGGTTCTACTCCAAGAATGCAGACCCCTATCACTAGAGCTAAAGGAGTAGCTAGTAGCTGTTAATATAGGAACTATGACAATAGGTGAATTTTGGGATTCAGTCCAGCAGAGGACAGATCTACAGCTACAGCAGCCAATTCATTCTAGTATTTTCTTTATCTCTCCCTCCTCCCTTTAAAAAGCATCATAATTTAGAGAAAAGGGAATATTAATCTATGCAGTTAAAATAAAATCTTTTTTAAACTTGTAGCAATGTAGTTTTTGAACACAGATCTCTGAAAGCACAATTTTTCAGGCCATGCAGTGCAGGAAAAATATGCAATCATTGTCCTCTCCATGTGAACTGGGTAGCAAGTTTCTTTAAAAAAATATTGCAGCACTGGTCTAATATCTGCAATATTTCAATTAGTTTTCAAATAAAAATGAAGATCTTAGTTTCACTCATTCACTGCAGTTTATAATTGTTTTACATAGCACTTAGGGCTCAGATTCAGCAAGATACTTCACTGTGTGCTTAACTTTTAGCATATGAGTATCTCAATTTTAATTATACCATCACACGCTTAACATTGCACCCAAGCTAAGTACTTTATGAAATGAGATGGTTAAATCCTTGACTCAGTTGAAGTTTGGTAATTTATTCTGAGACAGTCAGTCAATTTGCCTAAAGGAAATTAGAATCGTTCAAGCACAGAAGTGTATTGCTCTGTTATGACTGGCCCCTCAGTTAACATAATCAGTCAACGTGCCCATGAACTAGCAGTTGGGGTGTGTGAAAGACTTCAAGAATTACAGAACCTATACCACTGCGTGCCATTAGTGCAGAGCAATAGCATGTAGAGCAAGAGACATTTGGAGAATAGTGATAAAATGCAGCAGCAACAGCAGGGGGAAAAAATCAAATCTGATTCCTCAAAGGAGTATTACATGCAAATTTAGTCCTGATTTTCAAATCTATTCTGTACAACAGGAAATTAAATTCACACAGAAGCCAAAATGGCAAATTGTTACAAACCGTCATAACAAAACCTCAAAAAAGAGCTAATTTTTGGGGCACATACAAGAATTACTTTTCTTAAGAAAAGAAATAGTTTAGAATGACGAAGAGGGCTGATTAACTGAAATTTAAAAAGGGAGCTAAATTTTTACATGCTAAATTTATTTGCTCTTATGGATTTCAAATAAAAAAAATATCCTATTTTTGCATACTTCATGGACTTCATTCTCCCAACTCTACCCTCTTGACTGAATAAAATGAGTCTACAACCCATAAAACTCATCCTATAGGACTATATTGTACCAATATGTATTTAGGGATAAGAGTGAATAATGATAATCTGAGCAAATTAAACTTCAGCAAATGTCAGTGCTCATTAGTATTTTAGTTTTAATTTGTCATTCTGTGGAACTAAGGTATTTTTCAGAGATTTGTTTTTCGATATGACAAAAAACTTCACTCATCTATAACAATGACACAAAAGGCAGGCAAGACTGAAGAATTTCAATATTTACAAAGTTTAAACTTCCAGGGTTTGAATTTCTCCCAGAGCTAACTGGCTGTAAGAGAGAAAGAGCAAAGAATAGGATCAATATCTAATGGAGTCTTGAGATTTGATGTCATCTACATCATATCACAAGAAGAAACCCAGATGACTTGTGCTTCAATAGCTTGAGATATCACAGTGAATGTATGTCTTGTAGGCAGAAATAATTTTTGTAGTTGTCAGGTTTAAGGCAATATCGTAAAATCACAGATGAAGGTACACAGTGGTTACAGATATTTAAAAAGGATACCAGTTTATGTCAGCAAAATAAGTGGGTGCAATATTGGGATTTGATTTTAACAAATAGGGAGGAATTAGTTGAGAACTTGAAAGTGGAAGACAGTATGGGGGACAGTGATCATGAAATAATAGAGTTCATGATCTTAAGGAAAGGTAGAAGGGAGACCAGCACAATTGAGGTAATGGATTTCAGGAAGGCAGATTTTGATAAGCTCAGAGAACTTGTAGGTAAGGTCCCATGGGAAGCAAGACTGAAGGGAAAAACAACTGAGGAGAGTTGGAAGTATTTCAAAGGGACGTTGTTAAGGGCCCAAAAGCAAACAATTCCGCTGTGTAGGAAAGCTAGAAAATACGGCAAAAGACCAGCTTGGCTTAACAAGGAGATCTTGCATGATCTCAAAATAAAAAAGGAGTCCTATAAAAAATGGAAACTAGGACAAATAACAAAGGATGAATATAGGCAAGCAACACGGGAATGCAGGGGCAAGATTAGAAAGGCAAAGGCACAAAATGAGATCAAACTAGCTTCAGGCATAAATGGAAACAAGAAGACCTTTTATAAATACATTAGAAGCAAGAGGAAGACCAAGGACAGGGTAGGCCCATTGCTCAGTGAGGAGGGAGAAGCAGTAACAGGAAACTTGGAAATGGGGGAGATGCTCAATGACTTCTTTGTTTCGGTCTTCACCGAGAAGTCTGGAGGTGTGCCTAACGTAGTGAATACAAGCAGAGAGAGGGTAAGTTTAGAAGATAGGATACACAAAGAACAAGTTAAAAATCACTTAGGAGAGTTAGATGTCAGCAAGTCACCAGGTCCTGATGAAATGCATCCCAGGATACTCAAGGAGCTGATAGAGGAGGTATCTGAGCCTTTAGCTAGGATCTTTGAAAAATCATGGAAGACAGGGGAGATTCCAAAAGACTGGAAAAGGGCAAATATTGTGCCCATCTATAAAAAGGGGAATAAGAACAACCCAGGAAACTACAGACCGGTCAGTTTAACGTCTGTCCCAGGGAAGATAATGGAGCAGGTAATTAAGGAAATCATATGCAAACACTTGGAAGGTAATAAAGTGATAGGGAATAGCCAGCATGGGTTTGTGAAGAACAAGTCATGCCAAACTAATCTGATAGCTTTCTTTGATAAGATAACGAGCCTTGTGGATAAGGGAGAAGCGGTGGATGTCATATACCTAGACTTTAGTAAGGCATTTGATACAGTCTCGCATGATATTCTTATTGATAAACTAGGCAAATATAACTTAGATAGGACCACGATAAGGTGCGTCCATAATTGGCTGGATAACCGTAGTCAGAGAGTTGTTGTTAACGGTGCTAAATCCTGCTGGAAAGGGATAACAAGTGGAGTTCCGCAAGGGTCTGTTTTGGGACCCGTACTGTTCAATATCTTCATCAATGATGTAGATATTGGGATAGAGAGTACGCTTATTAAGTTTGCAGATGATACCAAACTGGGTGGGGTTGCGACTTCTTTGGAGGATAGGGACATAATTCAAAATGACCTTAGCAAGTTAGAGAAATGGTCAGAGGTAAACAGGATGAAGTTTAATAAAGAGAAATGCAAAGTGCTCCACTTAGGAAGGAACAATCAGTTCCATACATACAAGATGGGAAGCGACTATCTAGGAAGGAGCATGGCAGAAAGGGATCTAGGGGTCATAGTGGACCACAAGTTGAATATGAGTCAACAGTGTGATGCTGCTGCAAAAAAAGCAAATATGATTCTAGGTTGTATCAACAGGTGTGTTGTAAGCAAATCTCGTGAAGTCATTCTGCCGCTCTACTCTGCACTAGTTAGGCCTCAGCTGGAGTACTGTGTCCAGTTCTGGGCGCCACATTTCAAGAAAGATGTGGAGAAATTGGAAAGGGTACAGAGAAGAGCGACAAGAATGATTAAAGGTTTAGAGAACATGACCTATGAAGCCAGGCTTCATGAACTGGGCTTGTTTAGTTTGGAAAAAAGAAGATTAAGGGGGGACATGATAGCGGTTTTCAAATATCTAAAAGGGTGTCACAAGGAGGAAGGAGAAAATTTGTTCCTCTTGGTTTCTGAGGACAGGACAAGGAGTAATGGGCTTAAAGTGCAGCAACGGAGGTTTAGATTGGACATTAAGAAAAAAATCCTAACTGTCAGGATGGTCAAATATTGGAATAAATTGCCAAGGGAGATGGTGGAATCTCCCTCTCTAGAGATATTTAAGAACAGGTTAGATAGACATCTGTCAGGGATGGTGTAGATGGAGCTTGGTCCTGCTTTGAGGGCGGGGGGCTGGACTCGATGACCTCTTGAGGTCCCTTTCATTCCTATGATTCTATGATATGCAGAAGCACAGCATGGATCAGGAATCTGACAGTCCCTCTCCAATGTTCCACATTTCTGGGCACCACAATAGCCCAATGGGGAAGTTGACAGTTTGGAAGAATTCAAAGAATAGCAAAAGATAAAAATTTAGATCTTCTTGGGCTAAAATTGAAAAATACATATTAATGGTTTGGTTAAATGATAAAAAGAACCAGTAGAAGCTCTGCCTGCATGTGGATATCAATGCCTTGATCACATATACAGCTAAGTACATACTGTAAATGAGAAAAAAAAAAACCAAGAACAAAAAAAATCTAAACATACTAGTTTGAAAAAATATTTTAAAATGTGCCCCTTTTGCATCTACTTTCTGCAAACATCCTAGTGACTAAAACTTTGTCAAATACTCATTATACAGCTCTTTAACATGATACGGCTAGGGTTTTTTTTTTTTTTGGCAGAAATTTTGCCAATACTTTTGAATTATGAATAAATGCAAGAAAGTTTATATAAAAGTTAGAGAGAGTAATATGCCTCTCTCTGGCTAGAAAAGGGGTTAAAACAGGCTGGAGGGAGTCTGCACAGAGTCCCAGCCAATCAGAGTGAGGCTTATAAGGAGCCAATGAGAAGGCAGCTTGCTGGAGCATCCCTGCTATAAAGGTGCTGCTCAGCAAAACAGAGGGCAGTTAGGTCCTGACCAGCAAGGATGCAGGACCAGCTTCCAGGGAAGAAGAGGCAACGTCAATACAGCAGTGCTGGACAGGCTCAAGGGACCTAAAGAGGGAGGCTCCAGCCTGATATCCCTCAAACTATGGCCTTGATACAAGGGACGGTGTCCTGGGGAAGTGGCCCAAGGAGTGAGAAGCAGTAGAGGGGAGTGAAGAAGGGTAAGGCAAGGCTGCCACCAGAGGGTCCGTAGGCCGGGACTCAGTAGTGGGCAGGCCAGGGTCCCTCCTTACACCCTTACTCTGAAGGGTGGACTTTAGAGATTGTCTTGCCACTGAGATGAAGGGCAAGAATAGGGCTGCACTTGGCCATAGTCGCAGGTGGTGAGACTGAGGACCGCTAATAACCCCAGAAGGGGGCAAGAAAGCAGAGTAGAAAGCACTGTTGGAGGTCAGTGTCCTTAAAAGTGCACGGGGGATCCTGGGAGTGACCTGGGTCCAAAGTCAAACAGTGGAGACAGCGCAGAGCAATGATGGGTGAGGCACCAGTCAGGAGAGGGCACCCTGCTGAGATTTCAGAACAAATTCCCAGTGTGACCAGCAGGTGCCACAGTAGCGAGTCAGACCCTGCAATAGAATTATACTCATTTTTGCCAACAGAAAGAGGTAAAACACCAATTATGAAGTATTCATGGATTATTCATCCTGGTCCAAGCCCATGGAATTGGAAACAGACTATGAGAACCAATAACCTGTATAAGTAGTTTGTTGTGGAAAGAACAAGAAACATTTGACATGGATATAATCAGGACAGACTTTATTAGATGTTTGGGACCACCTGGAAGATAAACATACAGTGCAGGTAACCCCTTGTTCATTTCGTAATTACCCTGGAGTTTTTACCAGCTCCTCCTTTTTTTCCATCCAAGACTCTCGAGCAAATTTGTTGCTGATACCTTGCCATCCACCCCCCCTCATAGGAGGTTTAAGTTGAGCTATAAGAATGGGAGGTTGGTTCCAGTGTTCCCAGTAAGCTATGAACTTCGGCAACTGCTCAGGAGAGATTCAAATGTCACCCAGCTGATTAGCAGAGTGCCAAGAGCTGGTCTTTTGTTTCTACTGGTGGTGCACATTCTTAAGTGTGTATTAAAAAAACTTACTCCACACTTGGGTGGAAAAAATCCACACATGGCTGGAAAAGATTAAAGGGAACAATGGTTGGCTCCCTGCCATACCAATCATAGTAGTCCCCAACTGCCAATTGTTTAACAAACACCTCTTTTGAAGTCCTTTTTCCAGCCACTGTATACCTTTTTCTATGGAGTACTTGCACTGGACATCTACGCTGCACTTAAATAATGAGTTGTGACATATGGCCTACCATATCATGCCATGCACTAACAGAGCCATTCCTGAACCTGCTGTAGGGAAGAGAAAAATAACCAAACTGCGCCCAAGCCAATATGGAGACCACAATGACCCCTTTTGTAACACTTCTCATCTCCTCCACCCCAGCCTCAGCCATAAAGGATCATTCCCTTCATTTGGCCACTCAAAAACATACTACCTACCCCGCTTAAACATTCTGGGTGGTCAATGGTGGGCCAAGAAGTCATAATTAGAATGAAAAGGACAAAATTGAGCAAAGAGGGGGGATTAAATTAATGAGGGGCCAAATTATCTGCAGTAGTAGCGTGGAGTAGTAATCCATTGTTACACACACAAACTGAGGAAAATTCTTCATTCAATACATTTAATACTGGACTGGAAAAACTACTGAAGGATATAGAACAGTCTAGCTTGGGCAGAAGAATAGTTTATACTAATAAAGAGGTTTCCTCTAGCTTCCTAGTCTGTTATTTTGTGATCATTATGGAATCCTGAAAGGTTAAAGGCATGAGCTAAAGTCAATGGAAAAGCTTCAACTGACTTCAACGATGTTTGGATCAAGCCCTAAGACTATATGAACCACATCCTCAACTAGTGTAACCTCATTAAGTCCACTAAAGTCAGTAGAATGACACTAACCTACACTATTTTTTAATTATCTTTCATGATCTTGACACAGGCGCTACCTACAAATTATATATATACTACCACATCTTGACAAGTCCTACTATATATCCCTGTATAATTACAGCAGGGGCTATATATACTTTATATCGAAGTATGAATCTTGTGACGGCAGGATTTTATTTAATTATTACAAATAAATAACACTGAGTCTTCTTAATATATTCAAGCAGGCTTCAAGTTCTTTTCAAATATGCTTCCTCAAGGAAATTTGTCTATCAAGAATCGTCTTACCTTCAAGCACAAGATTAACTGCTCATCTCTTCAATGACCCTTTTGGCATATGCAGGGATAACAAAGCTGACATGCAGCATGCCCCAAAAGAAAAAAAAATGCTACTTTTCAAGCACTCTGCCTGAAGACATTTCATCATCTGTCACAGCATATAGGCATCTTTGGAAGTGAAAACAACCCACTCATGGGTTGTTATAAGTGCTGAAATCTTTGGTAGACTGCAGAAGAGAAATAAGTGAGGGGTAGCAGCAGTCAGTGGATTTCAAAACCTAGGCTTTAATGATTCAGAAAATGCTTCAGACAGAATATTGCTTGTGTATGTATGTGAATGTTCAAATGATACCAGAGTTCAACACCACACTGGACATGTTTACATGTATTTAGATCTTTGATATGTATAATTAAGCTGTGGTAACTATAGCTTGGGTGTAAGTAAATATTCATGAAATCCAAGATTGAACTCTTAGTAAACGCCTACACTATAGATTTTTGAACATACAGAACTCTTCTGTATTTTCTACTTCTCAGTTACCTTGTTATTTCTAGTGATAAAAATCCGACTGCTTCATAGAGAGCAACACAGACAGAAGGAGAACTCAGCTCTTTTTGGTCTTTGGTATCGTTGGATATAGATCACCAGGAGTGTTTCCTGTGCTGATGCAGCCACTCGGGAGAAATTCAAATGCCACCCAGCTGATAAGCACAGTGCCCACAGTTAGGTTTTTTTTTATTTCTACAGGTGGTTCTGATTCACATACGCCTTGGTATGCATAAACAAATCTGCACACGGAGGGAAAAAATCTGCACATGAATGGAAAAGATTAGAGGGAACACTGATCATGAACCGAATAAACTAGGTCCTTCAACCTAGAAAAGCTTTGAGCAAACAAATCCCCAGTTTAATCTAGATGTAAGAATGAATACTAGGGAGGCAGGCTATCTCTCAAAGGCAATTTCAAGTTTCTTTCCTCAGTGAAATACAAAAAGATAGTAGTACAGATTACTTACCCAAGAGCCACCTGAGTAATTGGCAAGCATTCATTGGACAGCAAGGTAGTGTTCTGTTTGTTTGTAAATCTTCAAACTATTACACAATAAAGATAATTGAATAATATGCATAAACAGCCAATGAACATATTTCATCAGCATCTCCTTTTTATCTTTCTTGCTTGTCTTCTTCCATACTGTGCACCCACATGGCTGCCCAGTGGTCCCAGAGCCCCAGCATGGTGCGCATGGCTGTTTAGCGGGTCCCAGAGCCAGGGCAGCCATGGCTGCTCAATAGGGTCGGCAGGGCAGCAGGAGATGAGGAACTGGCTGGAAGGCCAGTGGGCAAGAATGGGGGCAGGTGGCAGGGGTCTAGAAATGACCTCTCCTGGTATAGCAAAATTCCTTATCTGGGACTGGTCAGGTCCCGAGAGTGCTGACCACGGAGGTCCACCCTGTACTATTAGTTTAAAAAAAAAAAAAGCAGACTTTTCCAAAAGGATAAAAATTAAGACTATCGCTTTATCCTTATGTGATCTGTTTATAAATTGTGACACTTGCCATCTTTGCCAATACTATGAACTGAACCAGGGAATGTATAATGCTGACAGGTGGAACCAAATCTGGGACCCCTGGAGCTTAATGCATGAGCCTCTACTGCATGAGCTAAAAGCCAGCTGGCTCTCAGCTAAAGCTGTGGAGCAGACTCATTATTCTCTCTAAGTGGTCTTGGTCCCACTAGGTTGGGACAGTGCACCACACCCGAAGGGGCATGGGTTAGATATACACAACTAAATGACACTGAAGATGTACCTTTTGGGGATCAGGCTCACAGTGAGCTGAAATACACACTAAATCATGGGTTCCATACTTCCTCTGGGGAAAAGGAATATCCTGAGAATGTGAGAGTCACCGTAGTTGAAATCCTAAACAAATCCCCACTCACTCGATTGTGTTGGTCATGAAAGCCAAGGGATTCAGAAAGGGACTTCCAGAGTTAAGTCACTCTTCAAAGCTGAATCTCACCCACCTTTTCCCTATAGGTAATTTAAAAGAAAAACTCCAAATATTGGGAAGACCAAGGAAACATGTCATTTGGTTAGTTAATTTAGAAAAAAATAGACTGCTTTGGAAGTTAGTAACTCCTCCATTGTAAGGTAGTCTCTGGGAAGGGGCAGGGTATTTAAGATTGATGAGTCTGTAATCTCCTATATATATTGCACATTTATGGGAGGCCTCGTACCTTCCTTCCTCTTAAGAGACACATTGACCAGTAAACAATTCCACTTTGTTAAACAGTTTCATTTCTACTCCCAAAATAAATGTTGAAATAAATGTTGAAATAGTAAGTGTAGACTAGAATTGAAATAGGTACAGTATATAAATTAAACGCATAGTGGAGTACATGTATCTAGAAATTTTAGTATTGTCTGCTAGCTTTTCTACATTTCTATTTCTCCAATTTTCTCTCTATCAGTACAAGCACTGTATCTTTACAGACACAGCTTATGCATTATGCAGTTCCTAATTATCATGGATTTATTTTTTATTCCAAAACTAATATGAGACATAAAAATCAATCTTCCCTTTTTCATTTTCAAAGGAATTGTTTTGCGAATGGTTTAGACTTCAGTAGTACTGTGTCCAAAACAAGTCCCAGAATTAAATACAACTAAATATTAAGGTTTAAATACACAGGGATAAATTGTCAGATTACAATCTGCCCTGAATAAGAACTCAGGTGGCACAGAGCTACATTGTCCCGGGTACAGATCAGGGATATTGTTGTGACCCAGAATGCTCCTTACATCCAGGGTAGAAGTTGCTACTAAGTTCCAAGCAATTTCATATTTTTATGTAGAAGAAAAAAGGTACATCATCATGCTTAATTTTTTTTTTTTGGGGGGGGGGGGGGATACATCAGCAGCAGATTATATCCCCTGCAGTGCTGGCCCAACAATATTGGCTCACAATGGGAATGGAACCAAGGCACTGTATAGTCCATAACCTACCCAACGCCTGCATATTAAGGGAAACACCAGCTACAAAGACACTTCTGTCCTTCCCAAGGACAGCAACATAGCAG
Organism: Pelodiscus sinensis; assembly: GCF_052426305.1. Lineage (NCBI taxonomy): Eukaryota > Metazoa > Chordata > Testudines > Trionychidae > Pelodiscus > Pelodiscus sinensis. The sequence goes on along the minus strand of NC_143058.1, from coordinate 31,147,488 downwards.
ATGCTACCCCATATAAAAGGGTCAGGATTCCCTTACCATTATTTTGTTTTCATAGGGCAAGAGATAATTTTGACAATCAATCCTTCTGTGTGCAAAAAATGATTTAACACACTGAAACTTAAATACATAGAAATCTGCAGAATTTACAAAAACAGAAAAACTACATGGAGCCTCCCTGTTCTATTAAGCATGAAATTACTGGACTGTTAGCATTAAGACATAATGCTGAAGCCAAAAAGAAAGCAGATTCTGGGATTTCGTTGAAAAATCTTGTCTTGTGCTACATGAATTGGCTGACAGCACTTGTGAGAGTAGAAATGAGGCAATGTTTTCTCACAGTACTCATACTGGGCCTGATCCACAGCCTGAAATCAAGAGGTGTGTTTGAAAGCTTATGGAAGTCAATGGAATCAGGTTTGCCTAAAGGATGTTCCCCAGCTAACACATCTTGCAACACCTCATGAGTTTGCTTGTGCAATAGTCAAGTCAACAGGAGTTTCACCACCATTTTTATTGGGCACAACACATTGTCACAGTGCTGTAATCTCTGCACAGTTCAAGATGGTAAACAAGACCCCCACCTGTCGGACGACTATAAAAATAATGTACCAGTGAACTTTAAAAGGAAAGAGGCCACACAGAAAGAAGTGACTTAAGTGCAATGAAAAGTGATTGAAAGGGTCAGGAAAAGTTTTTTGAGCTGCTAGTATATTGCTCAGTTGCTCCCTACTTTGGCACCCAGAAAAAAAATCATTAGATGAGCAAACTCAGTAGATGGGGGCTAAGAAGTACAAATTTAAGTATCTATATAAGGACACATTCATTGCAGTTATACACACATTTTGCAATCGACAGCATGCACTATGGGGAGGGCATGCCAATTCTTTACTGTAGCAGACATGAAAGGTGCTATGGAACGCACTTTTCTAGACCCTCTTAGCCATTCTGCAGTGTGTGACTGGATGGAGGATGTTTTTACTCATTAGAATTACTGTAAGCCCATGATACCAAAAGACAGTGCTGAAAACATAGCTTGATGTTTGGCTAGCGCTTCCCTCTCACACATGCTGTGAAACGAACGTCAAGCTATAGCACCAAGCTTCACCTACCCCACAAAACCATCAATGTAGAGGAAAAGTTCAAAGTAGTAGTTTCATGCCATGATGAGTTACTGCAGCAGTTGGTGAACCTAATACTGAAGAGCAGAAACTACAACTTGATACTATTGCTCAATAAGAACATCATAGTTGATACGGAATACAGAGGCTATACTAGGTTAACCTCAGAGCACACTAGTGCTGTAGGATCAGCTATGTGAACACTGCCTTTATATAGAAAATATCAGGTACTATTTTGCTGAGCCATTTCAAACAACATGAAATCCAATTCCTTCATATTACTTGTCAATGAGATTATTGTCCAAACCACATGTGCTAGGTCCTTTCCAAGATCTAGCCTCCAGAGTTAGTTGATAACAAATGCAGGTGACAATACTACATATCAAGCAAGGCTCAGAGCAGTTTGATACGCTGGGACCCACTTATAGCAGGATAGTTTTGTTCAGAAATAACTTCTATGTGGCTGTTACATGGACACAAACTGAAGGGAGAGGACCTATGCTAGTAGCAACTGTGGAAATGGTGGCCCAGGAGGTAACTGATCTACTGCAGTGGATTGTAACTAATAGCTTGCTACTTGGAGGTTTTTTCTGCATCCTGGGATAATTCTCTGTTTATCTCCATAGTAAATCCAAGAATAGGAAAGGAACCAGCATTGCATTCTACATCAAAACACAGAATTTCTTGCCATCAACTCTGCACAAAATCCAACAAACAAAAGGGTCAACCACAGGCCTGTGTTCTTTATGCCAAATTCCTCTTGCTGCTCACAGCCTCTAATCTTAATCCAGAACATAAAGACTTCTAGTTTCCATCACACACTAGCTTTCTCAATAGCCTGCACAAGTCAAATATCATTAATTTGATCATTCACTTCACAGGGTTCTTCCATGCTAGCATTTCATATCGTACAATTAAAAAAAAATCTGTAGCTGTTGTTCAATAATCTAGTGAAATGGACTAGAAATTAATGCAGCCTTTCTTGCAGATCTACATTTTCAATGCTTCTACTATAAGAGCTGTCTAGAGATATGCCAAACTGCTTTGGGTCTCTTGTTGGCAGTTTCAAGCTAGACAGCCTGAAGGCTATAGGAAAGAATCTGGAATGCTGGAGGGGAAAAATTAAATTGGTGCTTGGGTCTGACTGACAGAGAAATAATTTCAGGAAGCAAGTAGCAAGTGAAAAAAAATGAATCACCTTAGGACAGCTATAAAGCTATTTAAAGAATAATGATTGCAAACTTTTAGAGCAAGGGTCTGAGAAAAAGCATAATTTCATCTCTCATTAGCATGCCAAGTGATGACCCACAAAACTGTCAGATTATTTACACACACACACACACACACACACACACACACACACACACACACACACACACACAGATGCATTTCAGCATTTGCATTTTATAGAATCGGGTCATTAAAAGGAAGACAACTGGTTAGATCAGCTGCAGCTTGATGACTGAAAGTTCCAGCTGCCTCTCAAGCCTCTTGGACCTCAGCTCACACTGCAAGCATACTGACTCAGTTTTCTCACTTCTCAGGGCTGTCAGTGAAACTTATACAACAAACTCTTCTCTGGAAACTTATAACAAACTCCTGGAGGCTGGATTCGTTAACATAAAATAAATCCCATTACATAGTTCTCAATAAATCCCATTTTTTATCAAGTCCATACTAACAGTTCCTTCCCATAAAGGGTCTCCCAGAATCCCTACCTGCAGCCTTTTGCCCTAATGGTTCAGCTTTGCCTTCTGGAGTCTCATCAATCTCAGTGCATTCCCCCTTTTTTCTAAAGCTTCCTGATGCTCTTTATATGGGAATCAGCTCCTCTGTACCAGTTGCTTCTACTGCTTCATCATCCCAGGTGTGGTAAGCTCAAGATTTCTGGCCCTTGTAGGGACAGAGCAGCCAATTACATGGTGATTATTTTAATTTTAAAACAATCATCGAAGTGTGTAGTGAAGTACAGAAGGGATCTAAGTCTCTGTTTATAAAGTATTTAGCAATATCAGGGAATGTGTGTGCATGTACACAAACATCAGAGTAATTGCATGTGAAAATAATATAGCCCTTAAAACATAGACTAGGGCCAAATCAAGGACAAAATAAATACACACTGTGGTAAACTGCTTTAGCTATGAGGATCCAGATTTCCCCATGGCAAGAGCCACTGAGCTAAGTGAAATGTCAAAAGCACTGATCAGCTAGAAGCTGTGCAAGCTTCCACAAAGAAATGATCACATCACTTTTAAAGTAAAATGTTTCTGTTGGTATCAATCTTACTTGTTTTGTTCATGAGAATATCTCTAGCAAAACAAGCTCCCCAATATAGATTCTGATAAAACTCAGAGTCTAATTAAATAGCAAACTAGTTTGAAGCACTTCAATCGTCTATTTTTAGATGTTCAGCAATGATTTTAGAGATAGGAAGTCACAGATAACTGAGCTGAATATTCAACATTTTCTCAAGAGGATAAAGATAGGTATCCATTACAGGGCTTCTTTCCCCATGTGATTCTAAGCACAGAATGAACACTATCTTTTATCACTCTAGTGGTGAAAAGGGAAATACTGATTTTCTTACAACTGTCTGCAGATTTTTTACATGTTTTAATTATCTAATACAAGTACTTTAAGACACAAGATATGTAGTGAAATAGAATCTGACATGTGGTAGTCCATGCAGTTCTGCACTGAAAAAATCGTAACATGAAAACTTAAGTAGTTGCTATACCATTATATACACAATATCTAATTTGCCTAATTAATGGTGAATGAGAAAGATCTAAATATATCATTACAATTACATTACAGGCAGTCCCCGAGTTACGCGGATCCGACTTATGTCGGATCCGCAGTTACAAACGGGGACCTCTCCCTGGTCTCCAGCAGTCCAGGGAGAGGAAGCAAAGCGGCGGAACACGTGGGCAGCGGACAGCCCAGACGCGTCTGGGGCTGTCCGCTGCCCGCGTGCTCCGGGGCTTTGCTCTGCTTTGCTCCCTGTCCCCCTGGTCTGGGCTGCCCGCGTGTTCCGCCGCTTTGCTCCCCGTCCCCCTGGTCTACAGCAAACGGCGCGTCTGGGCTGTCCCACTGCCCCCGTGCTCCGCGGCTTTGCTCCGGACGCCTGTGGTACAGCAGCTGGGGTGCTGCCGGTTGGTCCCGTAGCGCCGCTCTGGGCGCTACTAGACCAACCCGGCAGCACCCCAGCTGCTCTGCCCCAGGCGTCCCCAAGTCAGCTGCTGCTGAAACTGACCAGTGGCTGACTACAGGAAGCCTCTGCCCCGGGCTTCCTGGAATCAGCCGCTGATCAGTTTCAGCAGCAGCTGACTTGGGGACGCTTGGGGTTCTTAAGTTGATTCTGTATGTAAGTCGGAACTGGTGGTCAGTTTCAGCAGCGGCTGAATCTGGACGCCAGTTCCGACTTACATACAGATTCAACTTAAGAACAAACCTACAGTCCCTATCTTGTACATAACCCGGAGACTGCCTGTATTAGACTCATTTTGTTGTAATTTTATAAGAAATTATGCTATTTTGCTCTTGCACCTAAAAAATGTTGTTACTGGAAGACAATAAACAATTATAAAAAAAATTTTCATAGGTGCTTAGTTCAAACAGCAGTAGTGTCATTTGATCTCCTCTTATATGTGACAATTAATCCTATGCATTCATTTTCATTGCCAGTAGTCTGCTTGAAGCACCAGAAAAAAAACCTGCAGGCTGCAAGAAAAGAAATGCCCTCCTTCCTCTCTAACTCTCAATTGTACCCCTAATAGATGTAGAATAGAATAACTGGTGCAATATTCAGAACATAGTAGTGTAACTGCCTTTTTCCTCCCTGGGTTACTCAGGAGCAGGTCACACTCACAGGTGTGCCTGGGCGCCTGATGGTTTTAACATAAAAGGAGATCCTGAGCACCCCAGTGGTGATGATGTTTAGTTGGAGAAAACCTATCCACCCCCTTGCTGCTGTCCCTTGCTCATAAAGAACATACAGTAAAACTCCAGTTTTTCGGCATCCAGTGGTCCGGCACTCCCGATAATCCGGCACCAACTGGAATCTGGGCATGTGTCTTAACTACATGGCTCCGTCGATGGAGCCATGTAGATTAGGCTTATCGGCAGAGGGAAATGAAGCCGCAATTTAAATAATCGCGGCTTCATTTAAATTTAAATGGCTGCCACGCTGAGCCGACAAACAGCTGATCAGCTGTTTGTCGGCTCAGCGCGCTAGTCTGGACACTCCCGCGCTGACCTGAAAGCCCTTTATCGACCTCCCCGTTATGCCTCGTAGGATGAGGTTTACCGGGGAGGTTGATAAAGGGCTTTCATGTCGACAGGGGAGTGTCCAGACTGCCCCGATCTGCCGACAAACAGCTGATCGGTAGAGCGGGGCAGCCATTTAAATTTAAATGAAGCCGTGATTATTTAAATCGCAGCTTCATTTCCCTTTGCCGAACAAACAAATCTACATGGCTCCGTCGATGGAGCCATGTAGTCTAGATGTACCCCGGAAGTGCTCTGGCCAGCTGGACAATTGGAGCTGCTCTGCCCCCGGCTTCCCCAAGTCCAACACTGGTCCGTTTCAGCAGCAGCGGACTTGGGGAAGCCATGGGCCAGAGCACCCCAGCTGCTCTGCCCCAGGCTTCCCCAAGTCTGGTGCTGCTGAAGCTGACCAGTGGCGGACTTGGGGAAGCCAGGGGCAGAGCAGCTGGAGTGCTGCCCACGCTGCGCAGTTCCCCGCCGACCCCTCATCCCCAGACCTCTCATAGCCCCCCTTCCGGTACTCCAGCATATCCAATAATCCGGCACTCCCAGAGTCCCAAAGGTGCCAGAATATCGGAAGTTTACTGTATAATGGCGATGCCTCCACCTGGCTGGCCCTGTACACACTGGTGTGCCTCGGGAGCCTCCAGGAATAAACTTATTCCAGTAATAAACTGGATCTAACTCCAGAACAACAATTACAAATCATTAATAATATACATCTAATAGATTGCATTAGAATGAACAATCTTTACTTAACTTAAAGAAACAGGATTTAACAAATTAAAGTACACAGAAGTAAAAGGAACTTATCTGGCTGCCATTTGCCTTGCCAATATTTATCCCACCCCAGAGTGTGCACACCCCTGGACTCAGAGTCCCAGACTCTTGCTTGTGTGGATGCGCTTGAAGAACTGCAGCGGTAATGGATATTCTCTGTAGGCAGTGTGTATGTGGGTCCACGATATGCAGCAGCTCTGTTTCACTGGGTTGGCTTCTCTCTGAATCTGAGGTTTGTCCCAGGCAGCATTTTCCCAAAGATGCCTAGTTACTCACAATCTCCTTCTAGCCACAAGTACAGCCAAAGAGCCTCCCCTGTAGGGCAATCAGAAGCAGCCTACTAGATCCCAGTTCCAAAGGCTCGCTGTCCCAATCTGTGACTGCAACATAACAGCTCCTGAACTGAATCAAACTCCTCCACAGCAGCCTGGCCCCCTTTCTGCGCCAAAAACAGAGGAAAGAATCCACAGACTGATAAGTCTTCCTCTACCCACCTGGAGAGAGAGTCAGATCTCCCAACAAAAATCACTTCCTGGTTTCCTCCAGGGCTCATGGGAATTGTAGTCTGTGGGGCTACACAAGGTTTTCCCGGAAAATTAGCAGAGGCACCTTTAGTAAGGGGACCACAGTAGGAATGTTTTTCACATGATTTGATTGTCACCAGCATAAATATTCAGTTTCTCAATAGCTGCCCACAGACCAGGAGCGGAAGAAGGGGCAAGGCATTAGCCAACTGTCATGGGATCCACTCACCACATGGTGCTATCTCCTGGTGGCTCTGGGGATTAACTCTTGCCAGGTGTTGCACGCTCCTATGGCTATCCATTCTCTCTTTCAACCTTCAGACCATCTCACTCCCACAGCTGCAGCTTCCTGTTCATGGCTTGGCCTTCCAGTCAGGTCACTTAGGTCCATCGCCCCCTTCCAGTGAGATCAAAGTCCTTCCACTTTGAATAACTGGCATCTTCCACACCTTGTGAAACTCCCAGGCCCCTGCTCTAGAGTAGATTCCAGCCCAAGGACCCTATAATAAGCATCCAATGTTTGTACAGTCCTACCCCTTGTTTCCCTTAGCTCCCTCCCTCCCAACTAACTGACTAGACAGACAGTCTCCCACTCTTTCTGAGTTTGCAGCCCAAACTCCCTCCCTCACAGGAGTGACTGCAGACTACTTCCTTTTATCCAGCTGGCCCCTGGGTAAGGTGTGTGGAGAGTGGGAGGAGCAGTTTTACATTCACAGAAGGGACTGAGTCTCGGGCAGAAGGGATGGGACTGGAGGCAGCCAGCTTTCGCTGTGGCTCAGAATGCACTGTGCCTCCCCAGGCAACCCTCAGAGCTGCCAGGAACATGCCACGCAGCACTCTGGCAGTAATTAAAAGGGTCAGGGCTTCTAGCTGGCACCGCCAATGCAGTAGCAATAGTGACCAGGAGCCCCGGGACCTTCTTAATCACAAGGCCATAGGGTAGTTTCTCCCTTTGTGCTCCCTGCCCCTGTTGATGGGCCTGCTTATAGCCCATTCCTGCTTAGAACTCCTGGGCTTTATACAAGCCGCCTCTCATTCCTGCCCAGCTGAACTTATTTCCAATGAGTGACTTGTTCTCCATCTCCTTCTTCATGTGCAGCCTGAGCAGTTAAATGGCCTATCTATCCATATACTAACTCCTGGAAGCAGGGGAAGAGGGTTGGCTAAAACAAAGCTCTCCTCTCCTAAACTAAAGCTATTAGGGTGAAATGGTAGCAAACAACCTTTCAGATTTTCTGTCATTCTGCAAGTGAAAAGAATAGCAGGAAAACTTGAATTATCTCTACAGAAAGTACAGTATTCTAGCCCCTTTTCCAGGCTTTGGACATCTGTTGCAGAAGTGCAGAAATATGAAACTGGTACTGAGGACAAACAATCCACTTGGTTTAAAAAAAAATAAGAAGGGTTTGATTTTTTACTACTTCTAAAAAGTTGACCATTCCCTATGAAAATTGTATTATGGCAGCATTTTTAATCATTCCTCATGTACAGCTATTTCAATAGCATTGAATTATATTAAAATATACTATTCCATACTATAATTGAAACAGTTTCATAATAAATTAACTACTTCTGAATTAAATTTTCAAGACAAGATACAATTCATTTTTAAAAAGGCACTAGAATATGAAGGGACAAAATAGAAAGGGAAAAAAAATCTCAGCATGATACATGGAGATCCCAACTTGCAACCAGTGTTTCCTATAAACTGCGCTTGGGGGACACCCAGGAGAGATCTAGGTGCCACCCAGCTGATTAGCAGGGTGCCCACAGCCGACAGCACATGTTCCTATTGATAGTGCACATCAACACTTGCTTTGGTGCACATAAAATTTATTCTGCACATGGATGAAAAAAATTAGAGGGAACGTTGCTTACAACTCCTATTAATATTAATAGAAGGATGAAATGTATTACAGGACAGGGACTGAGAATCTGGCCTACTGGCACCTTATGTTTTCTTCACACTGATTCATTGTCCCAATATCATTCTGCCCAAATTAGAAATCCTTTCTCCCATGCACTTCTTACACAATGCCATGGCCTAGAATCATTAAAGCCAACTCTGTAATCATTAAAACCAACCTTGTTACTTATTATCTCAAAGAAAAAGAGGCTATCCCTAAATAAAACAATTTACAATACTTATGAATAGTGCAATTGCTTATTGTCCAAACTGTCATTTAATTCAACACCCTGAAGGTCCGCAGAAGAGTTTCATATTGAGCATTACCCATTATTCTAAGTGATATCTGATAAAACATTCCCTGTGCAATTACATTAAATTTAGCAGCAAAAACATCAGTAACTTGTTCATAGAAACAACATTCTTTTGTCTAGGTTAGTGAAAATGTTATTTGAGTTAAGGTTTCCCCTTTTTCAAAGAGCCTTTGTACTAAAGTTACATGAATAATTCTTATCCCATAACTTTAAGAAATTTGACTATATACATCAAAAGACATTATAAATTATCCCTGGCTTTAAGTGTGGAAGGTTAAAAAAATGGTATTGGATGATGTATAACAAAAAAATCAGCAACAGAACCAATTTCAGCTTATATACCATTCAAATTTTCAACCACAGCAAATTCAGCATTCAAGCTAACATTCAGTTTTCTGCAAGTTTTTATCCCAGTTAAGCTTGTTTCCTTTGAATATTCACAGATTTTTTTAAAAAAAGTCTAAATATAGTTAATTCATTCCAAAATTGGAATGGATATTCGCAGAAATTTTTTTGCTAGAGTTGCTCAACCATACATCATTTATATTATCTCTAGCCAAAAATAAATGGAATGATGAGATTCTAAAACCTGTCTATGGGATTTCAACACCCAATTCTGATTTCTCTCTAAGGGAGACTGGGCATCCAAGTCTGTTTGCTTTGAAAGGTAGGTAGCTTTGAAAATCTCAGACATTTATTTTAAGTCCACATAAAATGATTTCATTCATTCTCTATAGATGCATATACAGAAGGGGCTCTCTGCTCACAGATCATCCTAATTCTGTGGCATATACCCCACACTGCCCAGCTATGCAGAAGCACCTCACACAAGTTTCCTGGGTGTGATATAGATAGGGGTCCAGCTGTGTTCCAACACAGTCTTCCCAAAATTACATGGGGATTTGGCATTTTCCCTTCACAGTTTAGACAACAACCTCCCTCAAGGTGATTTCCAAGAGCACAAAACCTGGGGTTGGTGAGCTGGATCAACAATGCAGTGGCAAGAGAGGGATGTGCATTGACGCCCTCCTTTCTGCTGTCTCTCTAAAATCTGTGCAGAGGAATTGGAGAGAAACACTCACTGCTTCCAATTGGCCTTTAGTATGTCAAGTATCAGAAACTGTAAGAGCAAAGCAAGGGAGGACATTTTATAGACTCATAGGACTGGAAAAGACCTCAGAAGATCATTGAGTCTAGCCCCCCTGCCCAAAGCAGGACTAACCCCAACTCAAGCATCCCAGACAGGGCTTTCTGGTGAAACAGTTTTTCCTAATATCCAACCTAGACCTCCCCCACACTGTAACTTGAAAATGTCAAGTCTTTAAAAATAGATTTCACCCAAAGCAAATTTGTCTTATATTGACAGTTTCTAATTAGATCCACAGATACTGGTCAGATGTCTGTTTTAAATCTTTCTGAAGAACACATCAATACAGTTAGACGTCTGTCCTTTTAGTGGTTACGTAAGTGAAGCATTTAGCCAATTAAACTGAAGCTTAAGGTTTTCAGAGGAAATACACTGTGTCATTTAGTTTCTTTAGCTGCCCTACTTTAGCTTTCTCATGGGAATGCACTTATTTAGTGTCCAAATCAAACCGTACATAAAAAAACCAAACTGTTTCACACATAGTCTAGGTAACTTGCCTTTTTTAAAATCTTCTTTGTCATATTTGTCTCTGTATACCCAATCGCTTCAGGAAAACACGATGTTGGGGACTGCATAACTGATTCCTTTTGCTCAGGGCACAGGACTATAAATCAGGTCTCAGAGTCAGGACTCCAAGATTCCACTCCCAATTGACTGAGACCTTGGGATCATATCTTAAATTATCCATACATGATGTGAAACTGCTGTCAAACTTGCTGTCACAGAAGCACTGCAGGGCTTGCGTTGTTTGCAAATTAATTTGAGATAATCAGATATGTCATTATTCAAATAGGACATCACTATATTAATTCTTGATCACACGATTCAGATATCTAATTTGGCCCTTGGATTAGTTTTGAAATACACCCCACAAAGCAGATACTAAAATCTCTAGTAAAACATATTTTAATTCTTTAGAGTCAGGAAAAAAATCAAACATATATTTCATTGTTCTGTCTTCTAGTTCAAGTTATTGCTTACAAGTTTTCATTTTCTTACAGATTTTAAAGAGGAGTCAAACCTACAGAATATGACTGAACAAAAGTCAATTCCTCAGTTATAAATGGGTGTACAGGCAGTCCCCGGGTTACGTACAAGATAGGGACTGTAGGTTTGTTCTTAAGATGAATTTGTATGTAAGTCGGAACTGGTACATATTTGGGAGGGGGGAGCTGGAGTTAGGTGGAAAAGACCCTGATTCTCATACAACTTCCTTATTCTAAGAAAAACACATACTGTTTTGATATGAAGGTTTTTTTGGTTGATATTTTAATTAAAAATTGATCATAAGTTTCAGTGTTTCATGCTATATCCAAATCTTCCTTTTGGGGTACCTGAAAGATCCCAGTTATTTATTTAATAGTAAGAATCTTTGTTTTTTATAACTAAAAAAAGTTTATTCAATGCATATTACTGTTCCAAATAGAATTTGCTACAGATGGTTCAGTGAAATGGGTATTAAGTGTACTCAATAGTCATTGGAGAGCACAGTGAAATATTGATACAATCAAAGCTGTTGTTGTATTCTGCTTAGCAGAAAATGGAAATCCCTTCCTGCGAAGTGTGTGTGTGTGAATTTATCCACAGGATTAATTTTAAAGAAAAATTCTGTGCTGGGAACAGGAGTTTAGCCACAGGTGGGTCCTCACTGTCCACTCACCCACTTTGCAACCAGACCCATCCCCTCGGGGCTTACCCTGCTCCGCTCCAGCCAGGGTGTGGGGTTGGGGCTTATCCCCTCTTCCCTTCTGTCCTGCTCCTCCCCATTCTTGCCCACCCACACCACTGGGTAATTTTTCAGCTTCACCTCTACCAGGTTGGAAGGGACTTGTTAATTTCACGTGACGCTAACAAAATACTTGCAGCTCTAGTGCTGAAGAGGGAAAGAGCTGTTGCTCCCAAGGTGGGGACTGTAACACAATGGGTCTCACTGCCTGCTGCTCCTGCTGTTCCCTAGGAAATTAATTTTTCTGCTCTGGAGTGCCCCCTTTTGGCTGGTGTCTTGTTCCATAGTGAAATTAACTACAGTATGTCAGGCGGCGCATCCTCCGCTGCGAGAAAAGCCACTCCGCGTTTCCCTGGTCCGCTGGGGGGAAGCGCCCCCTGCGCCGCCGGAGGTGGCGACAGTGGGGGAGGCACCTCGCACTAGCTGCCCCCCCCGTTTGTAATTAGGGATCCGATGTAAGTCGGATTGACGTAACCTGGAGACTGCCTGTACTAAAATGCTTAGTTTATTGCATATAGCAATAGCCTTCATGCTATTAAGTGATAGGGTGTGTCTACACTACATCCCTCTGTCGGCAGAGGGATGTAAATGAAGCATTTCGAAAGTGCAAATGAAGAGGGGATTTAAATATCCCATGCTTCATTTGCATAATCACATAATGGTGCTCTCTTGAAAAAGTGCTATTTCAAAATTGAAACCTAAAAATGAGGTTTACAGGATCTTTTGAAAAAGCGCCGCAGTTCTTTAGAAAATGAGGCACTTTTTCGAAAGAGCCTGTAAACCTCATTTTTAGGTTTCAATTTCAAAATTGCGCTTTTTCAAAAGAGCACCATTATGTGATTATGCAAATGAAGCACAGGATATTTAAATCCCCGCTTCATTTGCACTTTAGAAGTGCTTCATTTATATCCCTCTGCTGACAGTAGTCTAGAAGTCGCCATAAATATTAATATTAAGAATAATAATTATTAGTTTCATAAGTAGAAATTGGTGCCCTCTAGATTAAATTACTCAGGTTATAAAATGAAAAATTTGGAAAGCTTCTATTAATGCAAATGTCTCTTCAGTACCCAAGTACTTGATTAAACCAACATCTCTGAGAATCAAGCCCCTAGCTTATGGACACCGTTTAAAAAAGATATTTTGTACTTCTTGCCTTTTTTAAAAGGTTCTTTCTTCACCTTATCCTACAGAGATTAAAAATTAATGGTCTGAAATCCATGTCTATATTAGTGTCATCTCTGTAAATCTCAATGCTAGTTCCATTTAGGGCTTCTCTGTGCAAAGGTATTCCCTATGTGGATACAGTAACTCAAGGGAGCAGAATAAGTTTCTGGAACTGATGTCTGAACTGTGTCTTTGTCAAGACTGATCTGCAGGTATTGGATATCTGAGTCGTGAAAATCTTAGTAAATATTTTAAATGAATCACGTGGAACAAGGAATGCGTAAGAAGAATATGACTACCATTTTTCACATATAATATCAAAATTCTCATGAGTCATGAAATTATTTTGTCTAAATTCAATAGTTCAGCGTCCCTGGATTTACAGGCGACCCCTGACTTACGACCTCCCGCATTTACACCCACCTTTCTCCAGCCACCACCTCCACCTGACACAGCCCCCATCCAGCTCTGGGAGCAGCTCGCGCTGCACCGCCTTCCCCTGCCACAGCCCCCCCAGCTGGCTCTTGGAGCAGCTCGCACCGTGCTGGCTTCCCCTGGCACAGCTCCCAGCCGGCTCTGGAAGCAGCTCAAACCATGGACAACTCCTCCCAGGAAGCAAAGTGGGCCAGGAATGGAACCCCCATTTTTATCATTGCGCCTATGGGAAAAAAGGGTTTGACTTACGACAGTTCTCCAAAAACCAATTAGGTCATAAGTGCGGGGGTCACCTGTTTTTTATGTCTACAGGATTCCACCATCTACATGCACTGCAAAAAAACAAACAAAAACAAAAACCCACACACCCAACCCATATAACACAGATGTGCACAACTTATATCAATGCAAAATAAAGATTACATTTTTAACAAAGTGCTGGATTCCCTATTCCATTGTTATCTCTTTATTCTTCTCTAGAAATCCAGTGGAAATGACTACAGGGGAATATTTTGACATTATGCCATTCCTGTGCCCTCAACAGCTCTAGTCAGAGGGTCTTATTGAGAGAGGAAGAAACAGCTGAAGCTTGCTATTCGGATATTCTTAACTGTATAATATTAAGGGCTCTAAAAGGCAACTGCACCTTCTCTGGTTTGGAACCGGTCAGGTCCTGAGGGTGCCGGATTAGAGAGCTTCTACAGAACTGTATTAAATCTGATAACATAGAACAGAAAACTTGCAGTATGCAAAATATGATCGGCTTTTACACTATAGCAATATTTATTCTAAAATATATATGATTGAAGTATTTTGACATATGGAGGCCTGATCCTCTACTCAATTATATATGTATGCTTGTATCTATAAAAATATTAAATCAATGTTATAATCTAATGATCCAATATCAGGCATTCTTTCTAATTAGTATCACTGTAATGTACATTTATGTATAAGATATAGAGGTATCTACTGTAACTCTCAGTTGCTGTAAATACTTTTTAGGTTTCTTTTTTGCACTCTTAAAACATGCCTGTTTAAAAAAAAATTATGGAAAACAAGTGATAAAGGAAGCATCAGCAACAAAAAATGCAACAAATTTGCCATTGTAACTCATCGTGTAAAGAGTAAAAAAATCCACTTCAAATATAATGGCTTCTCCAGTTAAGTACCATTCATCTTCAATAAGGTAAACACAGTACTCTACTTTGTTAAACTATGATTATGTCAGTGTAATTTCAATAGCTTTTTGTGGGCAATGCCTATATAGTCATATTGATAGGACTCTTTCAGGTATAAAACTAACAATACCTACAGTTTCCCCAACTGACCTTACATGTATAATGTTTTCAGCATGAAAATATGTAATTTCAAAAAACAGTCAATACTTTGGCTAAATTGATCTCCCTAGTTATGCTCACATTGTGCTATGCAGGAAAGAAAAAAAGAAGTAAAAAACATCCACAAGTGCCTTGGTACAGATTCCTCAATGTGGGATATACAGAAAATCGCTGCAAAAAATTTCAGAACATGAATAGTCTTCACCTCAAGTTGTACCTGGATAATAAGGGGCTTAATGCTGGCTCAGGTGCACTAGCCTAAGCAGCTCTCAGTATCTGACATTATTAAACAGCTGTGGGGTCTGCATTCAACACAAGTTCCACAGGGTTTTTAAACAAAGCATCAAGATGAAAGGGGACATGCTAAATGTACAATATTCAAGATAGGCCTTTCCCAGAAATCTTTTTTTGTTGTTGCAACGTTAGATTTGCTGCTTTTACAAGGTCCATATCTTGAAGTACAGAGAAAGGTCATCACCAGAGGGACACTGAAGGGAACTATTTATTACAGGGGTGTCCAAACTTTTTTCAAAGAGGGCCAGATTTGAAGAAGTGAACATGCGTGAGGGCCGACCATTTTGCCTGACATTCTTTGAACCATTAAAATTAAATGCAAATTAACTATTTTATGCAAAGTTTATTGCAAACGGCATACTTTTCATTTCATCACATGGATGACAAATCTAAACAGGTGTTAAATCACTCTGCCTTTCATATCTGAAGGCCAGATGAAAAAAAAATCCAGGAAGCTGAAATATATGTCAGGAACATTGTAAAGTACATTACATATTATCAACTTTTAAGTTCAAAAAATATGAACAGGAACATAACACCAAGTATCCATGTTGTGTCCAAATATATTTATAACTGATTTAGACCAACTGACATTAACTGAGATTTTACAATGTATTCATCTCAATTGAAAAAAAAACTTGCCTACACTAATGTGAAGGGTGAAACTGAGATCTGGACTGCAGCACAGGAGAGCGCAGGGCACACTGGCCTCACGGCGGCACGGGGGCAGGGCGAACCCGCAGCCAAGCGGGGGAGCGGGGTTGCGGACGTGCCCTACATGGCAGGCTTTAGGACCGCAGCGGCTGCCATGGACGGCGGTGGCGCAGCCAGAAGCGGCGCGCTGTGCGCGCCAGTTCAGAGGAGCGCCAGGGAGCCAGGAGAGGGGGAGGAAGCGGGGGCTGTCCCCGCACTCTCAGCCCCAAAGCAGAGGGCCCGCGGGGTCGGAGAGCGCAGGGCACGCTGGCCTCACGGCGGCCCGGGGGACAGGGCGAACCCGCAGCCAAGCGGGGGAGCGGGGCTGCGGACGTGCCCTACAGGGCAGGGTCTAGGACCGCGGCGGCGGCGGCAGCGTGGCCCGAAGCGGCGCGCTGTGCGCGCCAGTTGAAAGGAGCACCGGGGAGCCGGGAGAAGCGGGGGCCGTATTAAATCCGACCGCGGGCCGCAATTGGCCCGCGGGCCGGACTTTGGACATGCCTGATTTATTAGCTTACCACATCAGAATTAATGTTCAATGTACCTTGGACTTCTGAAGTAATCTTCAAACCTTATTAGTTGTTGTTTCTTTCATCTTTTTCTGCTTCTGATTTTATTTTCTTGGATTATTTTATAAGGTTCTTTTAATTCCCTAAGGTTTTTCTCCCTTACCCCTCCTTTGTTTTGCCCTTTAGATAAACAAACAGACTTGGTGCTCAGCTTTTCAAAATAATTAAAAAAGATATGGACTTGTCTAATATGGATCCATGCTTAGCTATGTCTTCTACTAAAAACTATATTAAAGCTAAACCAACTTGATTTTCTACAAACAAAACTTTACTTATTTACAACTGCCTGCCATTGCTGCTGAGGAAAAATGGAAACCAGTGAATCTGGTGGGACTTGTTCATCTTCTCAGCACTTCTGAGTTTTGCTGCTTAGCCATGAGGCCAAAAGCAGAAGGAAAGAGAAAAGGAACCAATCTCATAGCCAGAGACAAAGTACATCTAACTGTTCCTTCTCCTTTCCTCAATGTTTTTTTTTTCTTTTGTAGAAATACACCAGCTGCACATAATTTAAATTGTGTTTATTTTCCTTGGATCAACATAATCATTTGTATAAACATCCACTTTGTGAAATAAAGAAACGGATGACAGAAAGTAAAGTGCATTTCATTAGTCCAGTCTGGAGATGATAAAAGCACAGTCCACATCAAAGAGGAGCAGGTACAATCACCACAACACAGATGAAATAAGGGCTTTCTGGACCTTGATGCTACCAGTAAGTTGTCGAGCAGTATCACCAAACTGTGGTCCCATCTAAATGACAACAACTGGACTTGAAACCTTTCTTCTCCATAGCAATAAGAGCAAATGCCCTCCCTTACATACTCTTCTTAGGATGGCGTTTGGAATTCACCCAAGGCTTCCACTCCACTTGAGCATTTTAAAGCAATTGCAGCAGAACAGAGGCTCCATTCACAGGGATGAAATTCACCCAGTATGTGCCCCACAATCAATCAGTACAACCTCGTTTTATATAGACTGAGCCTCAATCTATCCAGTCTCATTTGAGGGCAGCATTAGATCCTTCCCTAGTATGAACAAACAGGAGACTCCTTTGCAAATAAAAAGGTTGGATAAAAATCAGATTTTTTTTATTTAAATCTGATTTTTGATGTAATAATTTTTGAGGAAAAAAAAAAACTATCTAAAGATAGTTTTAAGATGTAATATATCTCAGATATCTCATCATGGAAAAGGGATTATAAATTCTAATTCTATAGAATGAGACAGTATATTTTAAGAAGTATTTTTAAGAAAAGCTTTGTAAATGATTTCCAGTAAATCATGGATAAGAGACTCAATCTTACGGGGTTTCAGAGGCTTCTCTATAGATTACTTAGGTTAATCTTTCTATGTATCCAATGGGACTCAGTGCTCAGTCTAGAAGATACCATCAGAGATGCTTAGTTTTGCAGTTCTGAAACTGGATTTGTCTCTCCAGAGATAACATGCTTATTAACAACAAAAATGTTTTAAAATAAATTATAGAGGTGAGAAATAACAGACCTCAACCTTATTGTCCCTCTGAAAATTTGGATACACAGAGTGATTCCCTTACCTCTCTCTAAAAGTGCAAAGCTTCAAAAAGTTAAATGAATAGAAGACTGTTGGGGTCAGAATAGATCTAGACAAGAAGTCCTCTGTAGATAAATGTGAGAAAAAAGTGACTGACAGTAGAAACAGAAGTGAAACTGTTAAAGCAGCATATTTCAGAAGTCTTGAGATCTTTAGGAGTATAGCCTTCACTGATTTGAGATCTACCATACCAATCTCTCACTGGAAGGGAAAACCTATAATGGCAGCAAACAGTAAGAGACTCCCATTTGGGGAATATTTTAAATAAATTTTTCTGCCTGTGGGTAAAACAGGCGTGCATGCGACATGCAAACAATGCAACAAGGAAATGCAAGGCCTGGCTGATCCAACGAAACATCATGAATGTTCCTTCTCAGGAGGAAGCTGTATTGAAGATAATGAGAGGAACATATCTGAACACGCAAGATCTTCAGGTTGGTAAACTTTTTTGTTTCATACTTCTTTCTTAAGGACTACCTGTCTTCCTTCTGGACTCTTCTTGAATTTTCATGTTTGAGAAAAATATATAATTGTTACTCTATGGTACTATCATTTTTAATGCTGCATGCAGTTGTGATAAAAATAAGCAGATCTTCCTTTTACAATTTCACCTTTAAAGTAGTACTGAGTGTCAGTGAATGCAATGAGTAATACTAAATTAAATAATTGCACTGACTTATTTTGTTTAGGAGAATCCATTCTCAACAGACAGGATTTTGAAAACTATCCACCTTCAAGATCACCATCATTTTCTATAGTATCAGAGTTATCTGCCAATGATAGGGTTTCAGTCACATAATCTATGTCACATATCCACAGTATCACCTGTAGCAAAAAGAAAAACACAAAGAATTTCCATCATCCAGAAACAACCATAGATAAGTTTGCGATAAGAACCAGCAGATTACAAAACAAGGTAATTGATGAAAAAAATGCCCAGTTTGTTTATGCAACAAACTTTCCTTTCTGTATGATTGAGAACCCACACTTCATTACCATGGTTCAGTCATTAAAACCAGGATACTTCTGCTTTGCTGGGTGAAGTGTAACAGGCAAATTGCTGGATAAAGTACATGAAAAAGAAATTGAGCAGTGTGCAAAAAGTCTAGCTGGTAAAATGGTTAACCTGAGTCTTGATGGGTGGAGCAATGTCTGTGCTTCTATGACAACACAAGGGAATGTCTTTCTTATAGTAATAACTGACCCATCAAGACATGCACACGCAGGAGAATACTTAAAGTAGCAGTAAAAGCTATAACAAACTGTGAAAAAAATTCAAATGTCTATTATGTAGCTTGGTCATAGACAATGCTGCAAATGTATCCAAGATGAGAAAAAATTTAGAAGAGTCCCAAGCTAATAGCATACGGTGCAGTGCTAAGTTGATGCACCTCCTAGCCAAAGACTTCAGTGTTCCAGAAATAAAGGCCAATATTGTTGAAATTGCAAAATTCTTTTGTAATCACCACTTTACAACAGCTTCCCTGAAAAAAGTGGGACGAACCAAGCTAACTCTCCCACAAGACGTGCAATGGAACTCAGTATTGCAAGAAATGGCCTAATCAGATCACAATTGATGAACAAAACTGTGAAAAAAATAGATGACACTGTCATATCCGAAATTCTCAACACTGGACTTAAAAGAAATGTTGAACATATGCTGAGTTCCCTGAAGCCTATCTCAGTAGCCTTGAACAAAATGCAGGGAAATAGCTGTTTTATTGCTGATACTGTTGCAATTTAAACTGAGTGAGATCATAAAAAGAGAAATATGCAATGACAAAGCTAAACTATAAACATTAAAAAATGAATGGAACAATTAATATCTCCCACTCATTTTCTTGCAAATATTCTCAATATTCGGTACCAGGATCAAACCTTAACTGCCGACTATGACATGGGCATTCAGCAATCATCCCTCCATAATGCCAATCTATAATACATTTCAGAGCTAAGGGTGAACTATTCAAGAAATATATGTTTGCTGATGATGTTTTAAAGCAAGTCATACAGAGTGAACTGGTGGAAGTCACTGAATCCAACTGCTTAAGAGACTCCTGAACTGATAATCTCACTTTTAACTGGAGTAAGCTTCTTCTGCTGGAGTAGAAAGAATATTTTCTTCTTTTCGACTAATTCATTCCAAGTTGAGAAATCGTTTGAGACCTGAAAACTAGGAAACCTTGTTTTTCTTTTCTGGATTATGAACAAACAGGAAAATGAAGGTGAAAACAACTGAGTTAGTGGCAGAAGCCAATATTTAAGTTTCTCATGTTGACCTAGCTCTGACAATCAATTTAATGTTGGGTTTTTTTAAATATTTCATTTAACTATTTTAGGTAAACTATTTCAACAAAAACAAACCTGATTTTTAAAATATATGAATGTTTAACTAAATTTATAAATTCATATGCTTGTTTTGTCAAAATATATGTTTGCTGTTGAAGAAAAAAATCCAGAATACATAACATTGTTGTTTTAGTTAAAAAAAAAAAAAAAGTGCTTTTCTGATGATGTTCTCCTTCATGGCAAGATAATCTTCCAAATGAGAGATTTACCTGGTGAACTGGAGATACTTCACCTCCCAATAACTACATAAATATTTCCTTCAATTACCTTTGGTAAATGAAATAACCAAATAATCATTCTTTTTGTGATAAAGCTGTAAAACTAATCTGAAAATTTTTCAAAATAAACCACCGTTTAAAAAACAGATAGGCTGCATCTAGACTCGCATGATTTTGCGGAAATACTTTTAATGGAAAAGTTTTTCTGTTAAAAGTATTTCCGCAAAAGCATGTCTAGATTGGCACGGATTCTTCTGCGCAAAAGCATCCATGGCCAGTCTAGACGTGATTTTGCGCAAGAAAGCCCCGATCGCCATTTTAGCCATACAAGAATACTTG
This sequence comes from Pelodiscus sinensis, assembly GCF_052426305.1. Taxonomy (NCBI): domain Eukaryota; kingdom Metazoa; phylum Chordata; order Testudines; family Trionychidae; genus Pelodiscus; species Pelodiscus sinensis. Next base: position 31,126,728 of record NC_143058.1, on the reverse strand, counting down.
TGTAAGTATTCTTGCACAAGAAGGCTTTTTCCCAAGCGGGAGCATGAAAGCTTTTGCACAAGAAGCACTGATTTTGTACATTACAAAGTCAGTGCTCTTGCGCAAATTCAAGCGGCCAGTGTAGACAGCTGGCAAGTTGTTGCGCAAAAGTGTTGTGCAAAATCTTGCCAGTCTAGACGCACCCATAGTGTGTACCTTCTAAAAATGAAACCTGCATCTATCTCTGAAGAATAATAATATTAAGGTTATAACAACTTTTATGTAGGAAACCATGATTAAATTGAGTCTTCCTGACTAGTGATTTAAATCAATTTGATTTAAATCAAATCCATCCTGCAAATAAACAGAAATTCACACTTGTGCAGATAGCCAAGGCATAAATATAATAGCAAAATATATGGACCATTCAAAAGCCATTTGAGCCCACCTTCTGCTAGTTTTTTGTTCAGGGTGACCTTCAGCAGATTCCATGCACCACAATTTTATACCAGTAATGAATTTCCAGGAAAAAACATGAATGAATTCCAGTCACAAAAATAGAGGCAACATTTACTATGAGTGAAAATGCTTTTCCTATTGACTGATTGATTGACTGTTAGTATTAGGGGATGAATTCTAAGGGTGGTTACAAAAGGGCACTGCTCTCAATTGGTCTCAGATTAGAATAGGGCTATGTCAGCAGCATGTCATCTATATAGAATCCCAAACAGGGTACTGAATTGTAAGTATTAGGCTTCAGTAATTTAATGTAGCATACTGTGCAAGCTGTAATACAAAAAAGACCCCTACACTTCTTTACCTAATGGCTGAAATTTACAGGGAACAGAGCCCTATTGTTTGTCATGCCACTACATTTTAATTATTCACTTTTCTGCCAAATACTGTCACTACCTGCTATGAGACCTGTGATGAGAGAAAATGAATGCAGTTGTATTCTTCTATAGTTAATACAAGTTTAAAGAGCAGAAGAAAAAACATGCATTGAAGACCAGTATTAAGAGACACTGATATAAAAAACAACAACTCATGGTTAGGGCTAATCTTGATACTGTAAGCTTAAACTTCAGAATGTTTTCTTGGGCAATCACAAGCACATTAACAAATAGCATTACTTTTCAGCAAATAATCCCCATTACTAGGGCATTAGCTACAAGAAATTTTATCATACATCTTTAGTATTACAAGTTATCTAGAAAGCTTGATCTGCTTAAAAAAATAAACCACCACCAGAACAATGCAGCATCAATGAACACACAAAACTATCAGCATTTTGATAACAGGTGAACACTGCAATTAGCATTCTCTCAGTAGACCATGGGACAGAAAGTCACACTTAACACACAGAATATTGCATTGATCAAGCTACTGTGTGCAGCGTCAGAACAATAATCTTTCAGACAAAATTGGCATCTGTCTTTTTAATGTATTACCTACACACTAGCTTAAGCAAAGCATTCCTTACTGCTGCTGTTACTCAAATATGTGCAGGAAACTACAGACCCCAAAAAGATTTTGGCAAAGACCACAGGAGAATGAATCAAGTTTTCTGTCCCAACTGCCTGAACTGTAGAGGTATTCAACCATGTAAGCATGTGGCTGGCTTAATTAGAGTAACAGGGCCTAAAATGGAAGCCAACCCAGCCATGTAAGAACTTGGAAACTAATTACATCAATAGGCAAGTAACCAGGTGCAAGAGACAGGAAAAACTGGAGATGTTGATAGTTAGTGGCCAAAGAGAAGATGCTATTTCTTAACTACTAGGAAGAAGTTATTTAAAATGGTTTTCTTTTAGTTTTATTATGTTATTTATTTACCACTAAGGTTGCTTAAATGAAGTAAGCAGTGCTGGAGTAATGGACTTTCATTCTGCTTTTCTGTGACCTGTTAAGCACAAGAATTCATTTAAGCACAAGAGCTATATTGAGTATCGTAGACATACAGTACATTTTACAATAATAAAAACATTTTATTCATAATAGAACAAAGTCAGTGGCCTGAAGAGTTTAGAGTCTAAACACCAACCTCACATTTATGTCTCCAGTCTCATTCAAGCTTTTTTGGTTTGTTTTCCCCTTTGATATGAAGATGGCCAGTCTGAAACACTGACTCACTGTAAAAGAACAATTACTGGCCAAATCAACTACACCTTTAAGTGGTCCCTCGGACCACTGTATCACTCCATCCACCATGGCTTAGAAGATCAAGGATCAATCTTTAAAAATCTGGCTTCTATGTGTGCAGACACAAATACTCATGTAGATATTTTTCTACCATTAATGCTTGAAAGCACAATAAATGGAGGCAAATTTAAGATTTATTTGAAAACATGGACCTGTACTTTTCATCCAAATAAATGTCTGCATATAACAAGCAATTCAACTTTTAAACAATTCGAATTACAACATAATAGTGTTGTTCTTCAAAATATTGCCAAACTGTATTTTACTATGTTTAAAGATAATGCTGTTTGTTTTGTTAGCTTTATTTTTATATGTATTATAATGAAAGTATTTTCATATATTTTCATTATTTTTTTCTTATCTAAACAAAATTTTAGAATTTTAAAAATTGAGGGGCAATAAGTTAAGTCATGAAAAAATAAAACTCTAAATATATACCCTAGGGTAAGAAAATTAAATGTAATGTTAAGAGCTAAAAAACTAAAAGAAAAGATACTAAGAGACGTTAAAACTACCAGGATAATTTTATCGATCGGTTAATGTATTAAACTACATCCTAATGTAATCTGATCAATAGTCTAGTTTGTGTTTAAAAATGTAAACACTACCAAACTGCCATTGGGACTATTCACTATATGATTAAAATAGATTATTTTAGAAAGCTGTTAAATAATGATTCATTTTATTAAACGTTATTATTTACAAGAATATTACTTAAAAAAACAAAAATTCTTATGCTTTTAAATTTAATTACATGTCTGTAGATTTATAATCTCAATGGATACACAATACACTAAACCTTTAGGCCAGCCTTAAGTGAACAGAGAATTCTTTCCCTATCTCCAATTCTGAGATTTAATTATAAATGTCTACATGCTGTAGTACATAAGAAAGTGGGTACAATCTTTAATTATATGAGAAAGTTCAACCTTTTAGAAAAATACCAACATTGTATTTTTTCTGAACACTATATTGAGAACAGATACAGGAGAAATAAGGCCAGAATAATATATCTGAACTTGTGTAATCGAGTTATTTATTTTTTAAACTTTTTGTCACCCCACCGCCACCCTCGCTGACATTAATTAGGCTATGTCTACACAGCAGCGTTATTTCAGAATAACTGACATTATACAGGCAGTCCCCGGGTTACGTACAAGATAGGGACCGTAGGTTTGTTCTTAAGTTGAATTTGTACGTAAGTCGGAACTGGCGTCCAGATTCAGCCACTGTTGAAACTGACCAGCAGCGGCTGAATCAGACACGCCTGGGGCAGAGCAGCTGGAGTGCTCCTGGGTTGGTCTGGTAGCGCCGACCCTTGGCACGGCGGGACCAACCCGGCAGCACCCCAGCTGCTCTGCCCCAGGTGTTCCCAAGTCAGCCGCTGCTGAAACTGACCAGTGGCTGACTACAGGAAGCCCTGTAGGGATAACATATTAATGTATTGAAAATGATTCCCCCAAATGGAAGTGACTCCCCATAATTTGTTCCCCACAACTTAAAGTGTTTAGATTTATTATTAATTCTTCTTATTATTATTATTTGTTAAGATTGTTAAATGTTTAGATTTATTATTATTATTATTGCTCCTTTAGAATATAATGTATTAGGTCATGTAACTTGGAACTGTTAAGAATATAATCCTGTGTAGCCAGAAACAGCCCCCCCCCTCCCCGTCCCAGGGCATGCTCAAGCTTGTGCAAGGGGCTGCTTGAAAATGACATTGCAGAGATACATTGTAACAATGCATTGCCAAGCCCTGTAATTGACTAAGGGCATTGTTACATAATTGACGCCTGTTCTCTTTAAAACATTGTAACTTTACTCAGCACTCAGAGAATGTTTTAAGCAATACCACCCAGAAACTTTTGTACCTATAACTTCTATTATTATACAAAATACTGTATGGGAAACATTAATTAGGGAATGTATGTAAGAGAGAGAGTGTGCTTGGACGATGAGTGAATGGTTCTGAGAGGTGCCAGCCTGAGAATACAGCAACAAAGGGCTGAAGAAGGCGTCAGGTGCCAGTGCAACCAAAAGGTGTCAAGTGGAGAAAACAAAGTACTGGAGGTCCACCCGATGAGATCACTGACTAGCACCTGGCAGCCACCCTGGAGACATCAGCATGATGCAGCAATTTCCATAGACTGGCATAGGAAGAAATTCCTATAAGAACTGGACTAAAAAACTATGGAATCAGAGTCCAAGGTTCTGCTGCCAGCCTACCAGGAGCTTCAGATGCGCATCTGATCAGGACTTCGCTCCCCACTACCATCACTTGTGTACAGAGTACCTGGCCAGTATTCTGTCACAAGCCACTTCCAGGCTGGTAACTATACACAGAACTTGAATGAATGGATGTATGAATGAATGTGTATGTATATATAGATAGTGTATAAGGGTTAAGTAGTGACAGGAATAAGTAGTTAAACAACGTTGTTTGCTTCTATCTTTTCTTTATTTTTTTATTATTATCTTTACAATAAGTGTGGCTTTTTGCCTTATCCCCCTCATAAGATCCTGCTTGCTTTTATTTGGTGTAACAGCCCGAAGCAGAGCTGCTCTGCCCCGGGCTTCCTGGAATCAGCCGCTGGTCAGTTTCAGCAGTGGCTGACTTGGGAACACCTGGGGCAGAGCAGCTGGGGTGCTGTCGGGTTGGTCCGGTAGCGCCGCCCCTTGGTGCTATGGGACCAACCCGGCAGCACCCCGGCTGCTCTGCCCCAGGTGTCCCCAAGACCAACTGAGGTGCTGCCGGGTTGATCTCGCAGTGTCAAGGGGCAGCGCTAGCAGGCCAACCCGGCAGCACCCCAGCTGCTCTGCCGCAGGTGTCCCGATTCAGCTGCTGCTGAAACTGACCAGCAGCGGCTGAATCGGGGATGCCTGGGGCAGAGCTGGACTATCGGAAGGGGGGGGCTATGCGGGGTCTGGGGTGGCATCCCCCCCACACCACCCTAGACCCCTCATAGCCCCCCCTTCTGATAGTCCAGCATATCTGATAATCTGGCACCCCCTGGGTCCTAAAGGTGCTGGATTATCGGAAGTTTATTGTACTAGTTTAAAGGAAGTTGGATCAAATCCACCACAGCACATCTCCTATTCACTAAAGAAGGGCTCAAATTAAGGATGAGTGAACTAATTCAAATTTCTGAGACTCAGCCTGAACTTCAACTCAAATTGTGAAAACAAGCTATTATTTTATGTTACAAAAATGTAGATATGTACTCTAGCTCCTTTCCCATCCAGGCTATTTTCTATAGAGTTCATAGAGGCCAGGTTGGCTGCTTTCTTCAAATTCTTAGCTTTTCTGGAGCATCTCTGTTTCAGAGGCTTTCCACAGGAGGTTTACAAATCATTAGTCAACTGGCCAGAGGCTGGTTGAGATTAATAACTGAACGCCTTCACTCAATATTACCAAGCTACCTGCAAGTATTTGAAAATGAATGATTGGGGCAAGGGAAGAAAAACATCAAGATTGAAGGACAGTAAGTGGAGATTAATGGAGAGAGGATAAGAAAGAGAGACAGACTTCTAACAGCATCCTCCAATGAACACGGAATACTTGCCAAGCATAACAGCCCAAATATGCACAAACAGCTGTGACCAGGCTCCACTCCACCCTGATGAGGTGTACTCAAATTCACTTATTTGATCCCAAGTACAAAAGCACTAAATGCTAGCATGGAACAATAACCTGGTCTGCTGAAAAATAATTAAATTACATTCAATAAATTAAATCATAAAAATACTACAAGTTGAACCTCTCTAATCCAGCACACTCTAGTCTGGCAATATTTGTGGTCCGGCATGATTTTAATTAGCTGGATGTCCACTTATTGTGGATGTGGTCAAGGTTCCCACAGTCCTGTAAAGTTTGTTTACAGCCACAGGCTCTCAGTGTTCTGTGCAGCTATTTAGCTCTCAATTCTGCCTAAATGTCTTCTAAGAGCCCAGCAAGCAGTGGAAGTGCTGGTAATGCTGCTTAGCATAAGCATGTTTTTTATATTCTATCTATTTATTTCCTTGAGCCAATACCGTAAAATTATATAACACTAACACTTTGTTATGAAGAGAGTGGATAAGCCTTGGCTAGGCCTAAGCATATATAGGATCTATCAGTACAGTCATACATTTTTAAGCATAATTTCAAGTGCTGTTCCATTTATTTGCTGCAGTAAAATAAAAAATAAAGAGACTCACTCGGCTACAATATTGACCTCCTGTGGTTCAGCAAATTGTCTGGTTCGGCACCAGCTAGGTCCCAAGTGTGCCGGACTAGAGAGGTTCATCCTATACAGACAAACTTCTTTAAACCCGTAAGTACAGCAGTATGCAAGCAAACGTGTAAGTGTGTTTACCATTACAATCATTTATTTCAGAGGTTGATACAATTAAGTTCAGGGTAAATGTTCTAATAATACTGCATGTTCTTTAACCAGTGATCCTACCTGTCTCTAATTAAAGGGCTATCAGCTATACTATGATTTTTTCAGTTTTTGCTAAGGAAAAAGTTGGAAGTAAATCAGAGAACGTTGACCCAGCTGATATCAAAATCACTCAGACACGAGTACCTGTTTGTTTATAGGAATTCAGGTTTTTTTTTAAAAAAAAGTACAAACTGTGCCTGCCTTCCAAAGAACTGCTAGGTCATTAATCCATTTTCCATGCTCCTCCAGCCCATGCTCTCTCATCAGGCTCTTCCCAGAAACAACTGTTCTACCCTGAATAGTGTTTTCTATACTAGAGAACACCTGCTTTCAAGATAGTTGTCTAGCAGTAGACTCAATCCCTTCACAAAGGACTTTAACGCTCTGAATTAGACAATAGTTCTGACATCTTTAATACACTGGATTAAAACAATCATGCATAGCAGTTTCTGACTCTGCTACTGCTGTCATGTTAAGAGAGTGCATTCTTTAGCCCAAACAGTCCAGGCTTATGCTTTTACATACTAAAATCCTCACTCCTCACAAAGTATCCAAACAAAGTGCAGAATTTGCTACATTGGGCTACACTATAATAACTAAGAAACTTCATTTAAACATCCCCTTAAGTCTTGCCAGCCTTAGTCAGCTGGCACAGGCCAGTAGCAGGTGTCTAACTGCAGTGCAGAATACATATTTTGTTTCCAGAGTCAGGAACAGAAACTAAGAAACCTTATATGGAACATTTCACAGCTGTCTCATAAATAACCCACCAGCAAATATTGCGTCTCCCTGTCAGGGCAAATTCATATATGGGATTACAGGATGTTAATGACCCATGTAGGAGTGAAAAATATACAAGTATTGAAGTTATTTGCCTGCAACATGGAGACCCAAATTCAAAGCCCATCTCCATATCAGGCAGGAGGAAGAACCAAACCCATGTCTCCTACATCCAATAAATCCCCTGAACGCTGAGCTAAACAGTTATGAAAAATGCTCTTTCTTCCACAACACCATCTGAGTCCCCAAAACCTTTTTATGGGCAAAAACTATTCAGCAAATTCCTGAATGGTTTTAGATTAACCAGAACTGCATTTTTTGGGGGGTGGAAGGGGTGGGGGGAGAGAATGCTAATATCCAAAATTTTTTGCCCAGCTTTACACCTAGTCTTTCACTTTTAGGTCATGAGTCTAAATTCTTCCTAGCTTGCTGGGGATGAAAAATTAGTTACATCTAACTTTTGTGTGGTGTCCCCTTATGACAGAAGTTTGGCCAGTTCTAGTTCCACCTGCCATGTCACATTCACACTCATGCTTTTCTTTTGACTATCTATAAGCTCTTTTAAGACTGGGATTTTTCTTACTTTTGACTTGTGGAAGGATGCAAAGGGACGCATGAGCTAATGGGAAGGGAGAACATGACTCCCCCACATGACTCCTCCCTGCCCCACCCCAGTCTGGAGGGAGGAGGCTCTGTCTGTTTGGCTGCTCTTCTTAGCAGCTAGCCTCTGGAGCCACTCCCCAATGCTGCCTGGTGCAACACAGCAGCTGCCTGCTCTGGGGGGGAGGAGGGGGGGAGGAGGAAGAGAGGCTCTGGGTCCTCTTGCAGCAAGGTTCAAAATCACCTTACTCACTATAAATTTGATACAGACATTAAATAGGGAGGGGGAATTCAAAAATCAGAAAAGAGACCAAAAATATAAGGGTTGATTTCATGAGGGGGAGGGTTACATTATTTTTGAGCCAGTCTCATGATTTATTTGCTGTCCAACTCCTGATTTTTGAAATGCTGTAGTAGGCAATAGGGCATTACTCTTCTGATGTTGAAAGGCTCTGAAGTGGGAATTAAAGAAAGGAAATAAATGAAATGAATATGGCTCTGATACCAGTAGAATCAGAGAAAGGAGTTCAGAGCATAATGGGCAACCCAGAAGAAGGTGCAAAGGTGAGAACAGAAAAGAATAAAGGCATGCAAGGACAGAAAGAGGAGAAAATAAGAACAGAGACCTGCAGGAGCTTTAACTTGATGTAGAATGAAAGAAGATACTAATGACAATACAAAGAGGTCAGTGCAACAAAATCAGATTAACAGAAAAGAAAGGCTATTTTAGTTGCAGCATTTTTTTGCTTCTGGGAGGGAATGAGGTGAGAAGAGGCTAGACCTAGAAAGGAGGTGGTTGAAATTACAACTGAGTCAGAATGTCCCTATCCCTCACTTTCCCCCCTTCCTTAAATTCTTCCAAAAGGGTGTTTGCAAACTGATTTGCTATTTCACCTGATAGAAACTGGTGATTGTTTAACAAAACTGAATACACGCTGAGCATTCTAAGGGCATAGCAGCATTTGCATTTGTCTAATCAGCTTTTGTGTAGGGCAAAATTCCTGTATCTTCATATATATTTTTACTTCTCCAAATTATCACATTAAATATACCCTGGATGTCCATTTTTAAGAATCCTCAAAATCATCTAGAAAGTGTTCTCAGATTCCAAACTACATCCTTCTCTAAGTACAGTGCTATTTTTAAAAATCATAAATGTCAGTCATAAGAACGCTGTTACAGAATCATGCTATACTAACCTGAAAGTAGCCATCTTAGAGCCACACTCAGGATAATCTAAGGTTTTATTTTCTTTGGCCTATTCTATATTATTTTTAATACAATATGAAATTTTATCAATTAGCAAGAATGCTGCCTCAAAGAATGGCTCACTGGTAAGCAGCTGGGCAAACACAGATTCTTGTGATCCACAAAATTATTCTTCCATTTGACAGCCTCATACTTTTTTCAAAGGACATGAATAATTTTTGTTTTACTGAGCTCTATAATTCTTTCTTGTTTTTACATTAGATACGCTATAACTTTTTAAAATCTAAATTTACAAAAAAAGGATCAGATTTTGCATATATGTGACAAAAGATTTAAATACCTTCTAAAGCTCTACAAAAAGAAATTTAATATTAAACTTTACATGTGTGTAGTCATTTCAGTGTAATCAAGATTAACATTTGGAATACACACATGGTAAGACAGAATTTAGACTTTCTTTTTAATTCTTACTTGGAAAAATTGGTCCTCAGACTAATTTCTAAAGCACAGATTCATAGAACAAAAATATCACTATCACTACTGAATTAGATTGGAAACTCTGGACATGTGTGCACCATCATTTTTTCTCTCTTCTTAACCCTTCCAGCACAATAATGCAATCAATTTGACTCTACTCATAGACTTTTCAGGACAATTTGCTTTTACTAATCAATCATTTTATCTCTATTTATCCTTTGTATTAAACCCTTTGTAGCAAAATATTAAGAGGTAAACAATAGAAACACTTGTTTCTGGACTAGAATATGATGTTTACAGATGTTTGGAAAGGCTAGATTATATCCATTATCTTAGTGACTATGTTATTCTAAAGATGAAATCATTTAAAATATCTTTCTACTGTAATAAGATTCACTTTGAAACAGACAAATCATAGTAATAACTCATCAGGTGCTGCAAGCCTTCGTCACTTTCTAATGTGGGTTTTTCTGTGGTGTTTGTCAGCTGAGTTAACAGCCTGGAATGGACATTTGCCTGCTTTACAGCTCCTTACAGGAACTCAGCCAGGGAGAAGTAAGAGGGATTGACAAGCCAAGATTTACCCACAATCAGAGTGATGAGGAAAAGAGAACTAAAGTGGTCAAAGGTTAGCTGAGATACCCAAAGTATTGTGGGTTGGATTAAATAAAGTGAATTTTCCTTCTTTCAGTTTGTTCTGCAGTTGAACAACACAGAATGTTCCTAACTGGCAGTTTGGTAAGTAAAGTGAGTTTACTGTGCACTTAGTGGTCTCTTTAGAAACTGTTAGGGAATCCTCTGAACTGTCATTTATGTTAAAATTCGACACTTGCCAACAAGGACTTAACAAGACTTTGAACTTTCTCACCCATTACCAAGACAGTTTCCCCAATTATCACCTGTAATACCATTAACTCCCACTCTCCCTACCTTTAATATCAGCAATTCACAGACACTTACCTTCCTTCCTCCCCCTTCCCACCCCCCCGCATCCCCCTTCTGTTCTGCAATGTGATTTGTCCTTTTCATATTTGTTCATTTTTTTAATTGTATCCTTTGGTATATATGGTTGTGACTACTTTCTTCCACTATTTGATCTGAGGAAGTGGGTCTGGCCCACGAAAGCTCATCATCTAATAAACCATCTTGTTAGTCTTTAAAGTGCTACATTGTCCTGCATTTTGCTTTAGCTAGAAGAGAACATTGTTACCTAATATCTCCAGAAATTGGGGTCAAGCGTTCTAATCCTATTAGTGATTGCAGATAAGGGAATCCCAGCCACCAGCTGATGGGTTTGTGTTTCAAAACATCATTTGCTAGGAACTCACATACTGTATATACAATACATTCCTTCTGAAATGGTTTAAACCCTTGTACTATTACTACTACTACAAATAATAATATTAAGCTATTAACAATACCAGAAGGAAATCACACACCTGGTAGGATTTTCATAGAGCTGTAGTTTATTTTTGTTGCCTTCCTCTGTTTTTGGTTAACTAGTTAGGAGCTTGCCACCACATAGCAAAAACCACCACCACTTTTGTTGAGATTCTTAGCCCAGGGGTCACAAAGCAAGCATGACAAAACTTAACAACGAATGGTCCTGCAGCACCTCAGAGACTAACAAAAAATGTAGATGGAATCATGAGCTTTCATGGGCACAACCCATTCATGATTCCATCTACATTTCTTGTTAGTCTCTAAGGTGCTGCAGCACAATTCATTGTTTACGTTTTTTCTGCTACAGACTAACAAAGCTACCTCTTTGAGACTTTTGAACAAGCATGGACAGTGACTCTTCTCTCACTGTTGTACCTCAGCCTTCTCTGGAAGGAGTGCCACCATGAAGAGGGTGAGGTGCCGAAGCATGACAAGTAAAGTACAGCAACCATTTGGGGGGATAAGAAGAACTGTCAAATTATTCATTTTACTTTTAAAAATTAGAAAAATCTATTATACATGTTTAGTCTGACTTAATGAGAACATGGTGATTGACCAGAGATATATCTGAAAAGTAAGTAATTACCAAGTAATTTCAAGTCTGATTATATGTATGTATTCTCTGTGGATAGACTGCCAGCCTCCCTATATTGTATTGTGGATGCAACCAAAGGAGGATATAATGGGGGAGGGGTGTTATCACTCCCAACAGTTCTAATCTATTGCAAAAGAGAACAAGAATAAGAAATAAAATATCATTTTCTATCTCTGCTCTTGCCTGCTCTCCTTTCTATCTCCAGAGCAACCACCTGATCCTACTATAAGAATCTGAATCTAGAGAGAGAACTAAGAATATGTGAAAGCATGAATAAAGCACAGGGTGAATGTCTGAATATAAGTGTGATAGCATGGGGGATCCACTGAGGTTCATATGTGAGCGAATACCAACAGCAGAGTAAGAAAAGATTTAGATCCAAGTTCCCACTAAGCCCTATGCAGGGGCTCAGCCTCTCCCCAACCCTGAAGCTGTTGCAGCAGGTGGGTGCACATCTAACCACTAGCCTCAGCGCACAGCTGCTACAGCCAGGACCATGGCTGGACCAACTCTGTGCTGTGGCCAGTGGGGAAGTCGTTAGCAGCAGGTCCAGCACCTAAGCAGAGAGATTACAGGGCTCCATTCATGATGGAGTCTCATGCCCCACCCCCAGGATATCTGTTGGCTGCTTCCAGGATGCAGTATGCCCTAGGAGAGGCACGCACCAGGTAGCCTGCCTTAGAGCCACAACTTGGGAACTGCTCTGAGCCCCGCCACTCCAAGCCCCTCATTACTAGCCTCACTCAGAAGCTCATACTGACAGCCACCTTAACCCCCAGCCCAGAGCCCCTCCCCAAACTGGAACCTCCTTCTGCACCCAGAATACCTCAACCCCAGCCCCATCCTAGAGCCCACATCCTCAACTGGAACCTCACATTTCTGCATCCCTACCCCTCTGATCCAGCTCTGAGCCCCTCAAGCCCAGCTCCATCCCACAGCCTGCACTCCCCAGTTGGGCCCCTCACACTCCTACACCCCCAACTCTCTGTCCTAAGCCTCAACCCTCTCCAACATTCAGGCCCCACTCCCGCCACATGAATTTTGTTATAGAGACTAACATGAAGGTGTTGTGTCATACATAATTTCCGTGTTGCATATCACCTCCACATTGCCCCTAACAAAATTCATTCTATTCAGGGGTAGAAAAAAAATTAGATGGAACACTGACTAGGATAGTCTTCATATTTCTAAATCTAATTTTTAATAAACAATAATTGACTCCTACATCTATCTGTTGCTTTATTTTAGGAATGTGGAAGCCTCTACAGAGAACTTTTTTTTTTATAAAAGTGGCTTTTTCCAAGCCATAGATTGCTGTCATCAATGGTATCATTATCTCAAGGTGTATGTTAAGGGCATCAATTGAGTCTCCTAATAATGAGGAAAATGATAATGTGAACAGATGTGCATATTTCTTTTTGACAAAGAGAACATTCCAAGACTAATCATGTTCATTCTTGATAGAGCCAACTCGCTGTTTTGAACTGAATATATTTTGTTGCTATAATAACATTTTCAAAGTATTTCTTCACACAAAAAATCCCCTTAAGTTAGCAATATATACAGTGTGTGTCTGTGTGCCAGCAAGTCTATTCGAGAAATCCTCCTTCCTCTTCTCATAACGTAAAGCAAGGTCAGGTTTTGGTTGTGTCAGGACAACCAGGACCCCCAGAAAAAGGACAGTTTTCCATAACATGCAAAGGAAGGGGCTTCTGTTTGGTGGGATCTGATAGGAGAGTGGACAGAGGGGGCAGCAAGCCCATAGGGGAGAGCTATCCTGCAGTATCTACTGGGGCAGCCATACCACCAAGGGAGTGGCCAGCCATCTTGCCTGCCAACAGACTGGGTAAGTGAGGCCCCCAGCCCAGGAGACAGCCCCTGCCAGAGCCCCTCCACCCATGCTCTGGTTGGAGCCAGGGGGAAGGAGAGAGCTCCTCTCCTGCACACCCTGGGCCAAGGTGGGGGGGGGGGGGGGGAGAGAGAGAGGCCTGGCCTCTGGTGTTATGCCAGCAGGCAGGGTTCACAGTCCCTGATGTCCTGGGCCTCCCTCACTCTTGCCTTGAGCCCCTCCTCACCTCCTGCCCTGACTCCTGCACTCCCTACCTAATGCCCTGAGCCCCTCCTCACCCTTAACCCTCACTCTCACACCCTCCTATGCCCGGCCTCCTGCCTTGTACTCTGCCTTGTACTCTGCCTAGCTCCAAGGCCCTGAAGAATCCAGGCAATGTTGGGTAAGTCTTCTAGTATGAAATATTTTAAACAACATTGCTGGTTTCTTCAGGATTTTGTGTGTTTCTGTCTCTTGGTCTTTTAGAAGGGTAATGATAGAGCTCAAGAGTGTCACATCACAGCTTGAAAATGAGAGCTGGTATATTTGAAATTCACAACACACTTACATGAACCAACAAATAGAAAAAAGGGTGGGAAAAAAAGCTTGAATATACTTCAAGAAGGAACAGTAAGACAAATGCCAGTTAAAGAGGAAAACCAACAGTGTAATTAAAAAGCAACATTGTTCCTTTGCTTAAGAAAAGCAAGGCTATACAAAGAATAACTAGAACAATGAGAATAATAGTCATAAAAATTAATCTGGAAAGAGAAAAGGGACAACAAGAGCACTATCAGTAGAAGCTAGTGAAACAAAAATAGAAAGATTGTAGAAAGATAGTAGTCATTGAGCTACTCATATGAATCTGAAAATTTAACAGAATAGCTAGGAAAACAGAAATCCATATTTCTAAACTCCACAAATCATCTATTTTCAGCAACACATGAAAATTACAGGCTACAGTAAGAAAATATAAACATTTTTTCTTTTGTACATGTTTATGAAGTTGACATCCTGCATATGTTTCAACAAATATGTATGAATATAATAGATAAAAAAGTACAGTGTTCACAAACATAAGATATTTAACCAATGTTGTGTTAACATCACCATTATGGCAATAAATAGCGTAGAGTCTAAAGATTAACAAGCTGCTAAAAAATAAAAATGGGGTAGCACATAAAAGTGAAGTAAAAGGTAGAATAATGTCCATAAAAGATTAAAGTAAAATGTCAGTTTCTAACTGAAATAGTATGCGTGGGTCCTGAACACGCACAATGCACAAGATAAACACCTATTGATATTGATGCTATCGCTAGCCATTTTGCCAGAGCATGTACAGTTCAAGCACTTGATGTTCTGAATTTTTTTTTTCAGTGATGAAATTTCAAAGAGTAACGCAGCCATGTTTTGAAAGATTTTGGGGAATTAACTAAGAAAGTTAAGGAGCACAAAATGAAAAACGAAAAACAAAGGTTAAAAGGATAGATTGAAAAGAAAGTTAGAAAAATGCCTTTTCGAATTATAATATGTAGGCTAATGTGTCACACTTTTAGCAAGCCTTTCATCCAAAAGTACTTCACAAACATTACCCGGTTAAGCTTCATAGTGTCCCTGTAGGCAAGGAAGTATTATTATTACCATTTAACAGATGGTGAAACGAGGTAGAGAGAGAGGAAGTGGCTTGCCCACAGTTATGTAGGGATTCTATGGTGGAACAGCCAGAAATAAACACCATGAACACAAATAACAGAAGAACACAACATTTTAATAGATAATATGCCTGAAACTCCCATTTCCTTATTTGTAACAACTGAGCTATTTAGAACATATGAGGATATTGTTTAGTTACTTACATAGTTTTATGATTCTATTATTATTCAAAATCTTAGCTTTGAAGAATTAAAGTTTTTAACATTATGAGAGGTTAAGACTGACTCTCCACAAACAGCATTTAGAAAATGAAGACAGATAGTAGTTAAACCAAAAGAGTTGATTTCCCATGGAATATGATTTCCAAAGCAGCTGATACCACTGTATTAATATTGAGTTAAGAACTGTTTCCTATTAAGAATAATTTGTATTTGATAAAAGCAGAAGTACAGACAGTTGGAAACAATCAAATAACTTGGTGGGAAGTCAAAAAAATCAATTTTGTTCATAATGACAATAAATGGTCATTGAGGCAGGCAAAGAGAGCGAGGCTTTCTCTAGGACAGTGGTTCTCAATCCAAGGGCTACTTATGGCCCAATCAACATACAGCTTAACCCATGTGACATCCTCAAGGCTATACAGATACATAAGAATGCAAGAATGGCCATACTGGGCCAGATTGAAGGTCCATCTAGCCCAATACACTGTCTTCCGACAGTGGCTAATGCCAGGTGCTTCAGAGGCAATGAATAGAATGTAATCATCAACTGATCCATTTCCTGTCATCCATTCCCAGCTTCTGGAAAAACAAAGGTTAAGGACACTATCTCTGCCAATCTTGATTAGAAATTAGAACTGTGGAGAAGGATGCGGCACTCAAGCTAAATATGGACAACAGTGTAACACTTGTTTCAAAAAAGCAAACATCATTCTGGGATGTATCATTAGGAAGGTTGTAAACAAAACACAAGTAGTAATTCTTCTGCTCTGCTCCACACTGATTAGGCCTCAACTGGAGTATTACTGCATGCACTTCTGGACATCACATTACATTTCAAGAAAGACATGGAAAATTGGAGAAAGTCCAGAGAAGAGCAACAAAAATTATCAAAGGTCTAGAAATGACCTATGCGGGAAGATTGAAAAAACTGAGTTTGTTTAGTCTGCAAAAGAAAAAACTGTGAGGGAGGGCATGATAACAACTTTCCAAATACATATTACAAAGAGGAGGGTAAAATTGTTCTCATTAGCCTCAGAGGACAGGACAAGTAATGCATTTAGACTGGAGCAAGGGCCATTTACATTGGATATCACGGGGAAAAAATCCTGTCAGGGTAATTAAGCACTGAAATAAACTGCATATGGAAGTTGTGGAATCTGTATCATTGGAGATTTTTAAGAGCAGGTTAAACGAATACCAGTCAAGGGCAGTCTACAATAGTTACTCCATCAGGGAACTGGACTAGACCTCTTGAGGTCCCTTCAAGTCATTGCTTGGTACATCCCAGATATGAAACTTAATAAAGTTGTGGCCTAATTAAACTACCTTTCAGAGTCATGCCTTTCTTCCAGTCATGTCAGATTCCAAAAAAAAAAAAAAAAAAAAAAAAAAACCCTTTATGCTTACAATGCTAAGTTTTCAATACAGTGTGCCTACTGCAGAGTTTTCAGTGGTATAAGATAATCAGCAATGGAAAAGCACCTTGCAAGATAAAATGAGGGAGGAGTTCCCCAAAGGCCTCTTTCACCAGCATGCACATTAAGAGGCATACATTCATTGTGCAGCTATGTTACCTAAGTAATCCTGCCAGTGCAGCTCTTATTTCCTTAGAACTTTGGTAAAAAATATGCTGTCAAACTGCACCCAAACTTCACAACATTAGTAACATGAAACAGCCAAGCCATATCATATCATATAACCTGGAGGACCAGTTTTCACTGGAACATTCAAAGGAATCTTTCTAAGTGGAAGGAAGGTAAAGCTGTACAGAAAACACAAAAAATTTTTAAGACAGTGGGCTTGTATTCTCTCACATACACAGTCCTTTCACGAAAACAGCTGAACCATTTTTGCTTTGATTTTGAGTCCATCAAGTGAAATTATCAAGGGGACAGTAGAAACAGAAAGCAAGAGATTAATTATTATGGTAATACCTAAGCAACCTTAAATACATTTGTAAGTTGCACTTTCATCACAATATTTGTTACATAACTTCACTCAAAAACAAAATATAAATCTTTAGACTCTACAAGTCCACTCAGTCCTATTTCTCCAACCAATCACTAAAACAAGCAAGTATGTTTACATTTATGGGAGGTAATGCTGCCTGTTTTTTTACAATGTCACTTGAAATTGAGAACAGGTATTTGCAAGATGCTGTTGTAGCCCAATTGAAAAGGTAATTATCTTTCACATAGGCTAAACATTCACATGCCTTTTCATGCTTTGACTTACAAACATTTGCACTGTAAAAATGATGCAATAAAAATAATATAAATTGAGCAATCTACGCTTGGTATTCTAAATTGTAATTGAAATCGATACATTTGAAAATGTAGAAAAACATCCAAAACTATAATAAATTTAAATCTGCATTCCATTATTGTTTAAAAGTGTGATGAAAACTGTGATTAATCATGATTGATTTTTTTTAAATTTTGCTATTAATTACATTTATTTTAAATCTTTTGACATTTAGTAGTAGGGGTGCCAACTTTTTAATATTTAAAAATGGAACAATCCCAAAAGGAGTGCCAGAACCTGTCCTGTACCAACACTTCCCCCGAGGCCCTGCCTCTGCCCCTTCTCGCCAAAGCCCTTGTGCCTGTTGCTTGCTGCTTTTCCCAGTACCTTGAGTAAGGATGATGACTCAGTTCCTTCCCACCTCCCCTACCTGAAGTAACTAATGTACAGTCAATAGAACTGATCATATGCTGTCAAGGTAAGGGATAGAAAATAAACAGTTAGTAATGTAACTCTATAACTGTTAAAATCTTAATTACATGCCACAGGTTCTGAGGCATAAAGTTTATGCTGCAGAGCCCACAGCGCAGCCAGCTCCCTGGGAGTGGGGCTGGCAGCTGGGAGCCGGTGCACACCAGGAGCCACCTTATGCTGGCCCCACTTCCGGGCAGCTGGTTGACATCCCACACTTCAGGCTCTGATAGAGAGCTAGCTGCACCGGATGGCAGCTGGCTCCCTGGGAGCAGGGCCAGCAGCCAGTGAGCATCAGGAGCCAGCTTATCCACACCCGGCTCCCAACTGCCAGCCCCAGTCTCAGGGAACTAGCTGCCAACCTCATAATATGGGCTCTAATACAGAGTCAACAGTACAGGGCAGCAGCTGACCACCCTAGTTAGTAGCTTGGGAACTTTCATATAAAACCTGGTGTTTGCCTAAAGTTATACGGTATCTCCACAATACAGTAAGTAACTCATTCTAGGAGGAATCACAACTCCTAATAGGTAATAGGGTTTAATTGTATTTTCTTGTCTTTATAGGGGAAGCAGCCACTATATCGAAGTTGCCTCACACTTTCCATTGTAACTACTTCTACTATTTACAGCAAGCTTTTGAAATTCCTGAGGAAGTAAGCAGTAAGTCTATAGACCTACCTTTTGCTTGTCCCATAACATTCTTTCAAGCTTGGCTGAGATATGAACTGGTAGAAAAATTGCCCTTTCCCTTCTGCTTTTTCCTTTATGAGCATCCCAAAATACCCAGTGCACAGAACAGGGTACAGAGCTAACTACAAATCAGACATTTTCTAACTTGTGAATTCAAAGAATGCTCTTTTAAGATTTTTCATACGTACAGTACATCGTTTCCATATTTCCAAAAAATTAACATATTTGAACTGTATTTAATTGAGTTCTCTTTAATAATTGTTTATGATAATATCTTGATTTAAGCAAAACTCAAACGAGGTTTTATATATTGACAAATTTGAATGATCAAGTATACTGACCCGTAATACTCCTTATTTTCCATTTTAAAAAATCATGGAAGAAGATATGCAAAACATTTGGAAAATTGCTATTATACATTCATCAGCATATTTCATCACTAGATCAAATGTTACTCTTCAGGTAGTACAGGCAGTCCCCGGGTTACGTACAAGATAGGGACTGTAGGTTTGTTCTTAAGTTGAATCTGTATGTAAGTCGGAACTGGCGTCCAGATTCAGACACTGCTGAAACTGACCGCCAGTTCTGACTTACATAGAGAATCAACTTAAGAACCCCAGGCGTCCCCAAGTCAGCTGCTGCTGAAACTGATCAGCAGCTGATTCCAGGAAGCCCGGGGCAGAGCAACTCTGCCTCGGGCTTCCTGTAGTCAGCGCTGGTCAGTTTCAGCAGAAGCTGACTTGGGGATGCCTGGGGCAGAGCAGCTGGGGTGCTACTGGACCAACCCAGCAGCACCCCATCTGCTCTGCCCCAGACGTCCTGATTCAGCCGCTGCTGAAACTGACCAGCAGCGGCTGAATCAGGACCTGGGGCAGAGCAGCTGGGGTGCTGCCGGGTTGGTCCAGTAGTGCCCACGGGCGCTGCAGGACCAATCGGCAGCGCCCCAGCTGCTCTGCCCCAGAGTCCAAAACAAAAGCCTGGTCTGCGGGGGGGGGGGGCACACTAGCTGCGCCCCCCCCCCCCCCAGCAGACCAGGGACACGGGGAGGAGAGCCGCAGCGGCCTCTGAGGCTTTGCTCTGGCAAAGCCTCAGAGGCGAGGGACCCCGCCACGGCTGCGGCTTCAGTCTGGGTGCCTGTGGTCTGCTGGGGACGGTCCCCAGCAGACCACAGGCACCCTGACTGAAGCCGCAGCCACGGGGGGGTCCCGCGCCTCTGAGGCTTTGCCAGAGCAAAGCCTCAGAGGCGCGGGGAACCGCCGCTGCTGCCGCTTTGACTGAAGCGGCAGCAGCGGCGGTTCCCCGCGCCTCTGAGGCTTTGCTCTGGCAAAGCCTCAGAGGCGCGGGACCCCCCCGCGGCTGCGGCTTCAGTCAGGGTGCCTGTGGTCTGCTGGGGACCGTCCCCAGCAGACTACAGGCACCGGGTCTCATGCGGCAGCAGCGGGGGTTCCCGCGCTTCTGAGGCTTTGCTCTGGCAAAGCCTCAGAAGCGCGGGAACCTGCCCGCTGCTGCCGCTGGGGTCCCGGTGCCTGTGGTCTGCTGGGGACGGTCCCCAGCAGACCACAGGCACCGGCACCCAAGTGGCAGCAGCAGCGGTTCCTACGCTTCCGAGGCTTTGCTCTGGCAAAGCCTCAGAAGCGCGGGAACCCGCCCGGTGCCCCTGGTCTGCTGGAGACGGTCTCCAGCAGACCAGGGGCACCGGAGCAGCTTACGAACGGGGCTTTCTCGCCCCGACTTCCGGGGCGAGAAAGCTCCGTTCGTAAGTGCGGATCCGACGTAAGTCGGATCCGCGTAAGTCGGGGACTGCCTGTATAGATTTTTCAAAAGCGCAGACCAAAATCAAAACCCCTTCCACACATTAGTTGCCCAAGGATCTAGGTATTAAGCAGAAATATGCCATCAGAGGCTCACTGCTCCATCTTTTCATAAACAAGTAAATATACCACGAGAATTAAGATAATTGCCTGCATACATTCCCATTTATCTTTAGTGGACTAAACACTAACTGCCTGTCCTGTAGTAGGAAAGCTGCCCTTCTTCCTGGTTTACTGTTACATGAAGTCGGGTCAACAGAAATCTGACCCTCTGACCTCATCTATACAGCAAGTTAGGGCACAGCAAACCAAGGTCTGAATCTACAGAAGTGTGCTAGCTTGGCTTTCCCTGACTAACCATATGTACCCTGTTACCATGCATTACAAGCACTAGAGAACTTCTAGCACAAGAAAGGTAGCAGGGTCCACACAGCCAGTGAATGCATGGCAAACTAGTACACTGTAGATTCATAGACTGACTTGCTGTGCACTAACTCACCATGTACACAAGACCACTAACCCTCAAACCTACTGAGATTAATAATATTCTGAGAGGGAGGAAGAGGAGTAGAGGATAGTAGGGGCACTTAGTTTTAAGTGGGGAGGAAACTGGACATCTCATAATACTTGGCAACAGATACAGAGCTAATCTGACTTCCAAGTCTCTAACAAACCTATAAATTGAAATGTTTGCCCTGAAGAGCAAGATAAATGAAGACCCTGGAGACTGACAAAACAATCCTAAACATTTTTCTGAACTGTTGCTCCACTGTTAATATAGCATGTAGATATTTCTCTTGTTAACAGTGAAGAAACAGCCTAGATTATTTTTAAGATGACATTTGAAATGTAGTGCTTTCCCATTAATTCTCTTCAGCAATACATCCTTTAAAAATCAGGAGTTCCCTTTAAAACTAGCACTATTATAACTAGAATCTGCAGTGAGTTCATGTTCTAAATATTTATTACCTCACAAGCATATTTTCTAGAAGACATCTTAAAATGATGTTTTGAGCTGGGTGAAATCTTGTTATGGGTTAAGTGAAAACTACAATTGTCAATTAATCACAGGCAATTAACTGAAAACAAAATTAATATGCTAATTTTTTTAAACACATATGTCTGGGTGGGAAGGGAGGCATCATCTTGCAGATGAATCCAACAGAATCTGTTCAGATACAGTAACCCAGTCCACCTCCAAAGGGCAGAGAAATAGACAGGAGAGAAAGTGGCTCATATTCTGGCTTCAGCAGAGTTGGGATCTTCATGCCGCTCACAGGTGCAAGCACGTTGGTACGGGCTGGTACTGCATACTGGCAAGAAGCGGTCACCAGTACTGGCCCATACGTGGCTGAAATTAAAGCACTGGTACCCAGTGCTGTCTGGTCCCCAGCAGGGACGTCAATGAGTAGTTGATTAAATGATTAACCGATAAGTCTAGGCTTATCTGTTATTCTAGTCAACTACTCATATTTTGTCGTCCCCCCCTCTTGCTGCCTCTGTATCAGAGGCAGCAAGTGGGGGGAGCAGGAGCCGATGCAGGGGGGAGCTCACTTGCTGAAAAGCCGGTTTCCCTCAGCACCGGCTCTGTGGTGCCACCAGCATATGCCCGCCTCTAGCAGAGGCAGCAGTGTGGAGGGAGGGGCGGAGGAGGAGCTGCCATGAAGCAGCCTCTGCCCGTGGCGGGCCCAAATTCCAGAGGTGAAATCCACCTTCCTTTGCAAACAAAGGCTCATTCAACTGAAGGAAGCTCACCTAGAACAGTAAAAGAAGGCAAGCCTGCAGAGCACAGTACCAGAAGCCACCATGCTCCTGCATACGTTGCTGCTTGTTTCCTCTCCTTCCAAACACTGAATACAGATTTCTGAGATGAAACCTCTTCAGACAAGAAGCAAGCTCAGAAACCCAACACAAGAGCAGCGTCAAGAATTCAAATTTTTACTCCACTAGTCATTCTTTTCTTATCTCCAGGAATACTGACTTTCTGAAATAAAAAAAAATTCTTATCCCTTCAATAAGCCAAGCCTCCCCTAAAGGAAACACATATAAAATGGTATATGTAATAAAGGCTAACCCAGAAGCAGCAGGAGAGAAAACAAGCCTCCTGAAGAATTCACTCTTCTACTGAATGCCAAAATCCTGAGGTAAAAATCTTTCCATATCCACAGCAAGAACTTTATGGATTTGAAGGCTCTAAAGTTTTACTGTGTTTTATTTTTGAGTGCAATTATGTACAAAGAAATAATTCTATATTTGTAAGTTCAACTTTCATGGTAAAGAGATTGAATGACGGTACTTATGAGACAAGCTGAAATATTTTTTCTTTTATGTGTGACTATGGAAGAGCTAGAGAGAGAGCTGTTGGGTTGGTCTTTTGTGTGCTTTCACCCTATATCATACAGATTTCACAGGGGAGACCAATATTTCACCAGTTGAGGGTTCTGACCCAAAATGAAATTGTGGAGTGGTCACATGCTTGTTTTAAGGGGTTATGGTATTGCCACCCTTACTTCTGCACTGCCTTCAGTGCTGGGCAGCCAGAGAGTTATGGCTACTGGAGAGGCACTCACCTCTGAAGGCAGTGTCCTGCCAGCAGCAGAGCAGAAGTAAGAATAGCAATACCGTACTATGCCACCTTGATTTTTTGTGCTGCTGCATTCTAAGGTAGAGTTAACTCACCAGCCATGCAATCCTTACTTCTGTGCAGTTGCTGGCTGTAGCTTTGGCTTCAGAGCTGGGCTGCTGGCCAGCAGCCATGGCTCTCAATCCGCTCAGCTCTGAAGGCAATGCCAGCACAAGCAGCAGCACAGAAGTAAGGGTAGCAGTGCCACAATCCCTCCTGCTTGAGGTCTCCTCATTGTGGAGCAAATTGTTCTCTTTTCCTCCTTTGGCTCCACTGTAGCCTGTTGAAGTTGACTAGCATCTTCCATGTGCATCCTGTCAATGAGATCCTCATGGTCCTAGATATTACACAGACAAGCCAACTCCTTCTTCCTGAGGTATTCCACTTACAGACACCTTTCATACTAGGTGATTCCCCCATCCTTCAAGAGCAAAAGGCAGGCCACATTCCCCAAAAGATCAGGCCATGTATAGAAGCTTTCATGGTCAAGATACCTATCTGGCCAGGGTTTCCATACATGCAGAAAGAGGAAGAGCTAGTAGTGATGCTGGCATTTTTCCCCTCTCATATTAAATTTTTCCTTGTAAGCTAAAGAAAAAGCAACCTCCCTGCTCTCCTCTGCTGCTAAACCCAGCTAGCTAACTTAAGCTAGCTAAAATTCCTGTTCAGGGTCCCTTCCTTCAGTAAATGCTTTGCACTATATGCCATAAAGATAGTAAATTCAGACACTGTTGAATCCACAGGAGAAACAAATTCTATATTCAGGGTCTTTGGATGTGAATGTTTAGCTATGAGCTAAAATACAGTATTTCATATCATATGTGGATATGTCACAGGAACAAAAGTAGGGATGTAAATTCCCATTTAATCAGTTAACAGGTTAAATACTATGTATAAACCGGTTAATCACATAAATGGGGATGGGCTAGGGGCCAGGGCCTGGCTAGACTCGCTGCAGGCAGGGGCTACTCCTGCCGAGCTGGAGGACCTGCCATGGGCAGGGGCTGCTCCAGCCAGGACAAAGTGCCCTAATCCTGAAATGCTTGACAAAAGCAATAAATATCTATATTTTACACTATGCTGATTTCTAAAAAACACCATGCTGATTTCATAGGTTGGAACAAATGTTTGACATAGTGTCTAGCCAAGACTTTCCTAAGTATCAAATGCCTCAATTTTATTGGCAGTCAATTAACTCAAGGTAAAAACTCTAGTAAATGCCACACCTCATGAATGTAATTGGAGAGGTGAAAATGTTTGTGAGACAAAACAATTTAGAGTCAAGATAAAGGAGAGTGTGAGGAGCTTCAGAGGGGTGTAACAAAGATTGGCTGATTAGACACCTTCTGCAGCAGATTATTCATAGAATCGTAGGGTTGGAAGAGACCTCAGGTAGTCATTGAGTCCAACCCCCTGCCCAAAGTAGGATGAACCCCAATTTAGGGTTACCATATTTAAACTTTCAAAAAAGAGAACACTCCTGAGAGGGAGTATATCTGCATCACTACAGCCGGTCCCCAAGCTGTGAACGGTCGACTTACAACCGTTTGCAGTTATGACCAAAAATATCATAAATGTCAGACCCCGAGTTACGAACGCAGTCGCATGTAACTCAATGGGGTCTGACTTATGAACAAACCGAGTTGCAACCAATTGTTGGTCCGTAACTGGTTCGTAAGTCAGAGACAGGCTGTATCTACCAACGTTGTACTAATGTGTTTTACATATAGACACACACACACACACACACACACACATATATATATATATTTTTAATACAACATGAGTTGGTAGATACTGATACAGTTACACTCCCTCTCAATAGCGTTCTCTTTTTGCTCCACATCCCTGCAAATCACAGTTTTTAATTGCTCAGCTCCAGCTCCGCACTGGCACCAATAGTGACTGCTCCTACTCCGCTCCGCGCTCCGACTCAAATTAAATTTTAACTAAATAAAAAAGTGCATACTGTAATTTTGAAAAAATATTTTTATTCAGAGTTTTAAAACAATTTAAATGTCATCAACAATGATACAAACTAGAATCATTCATAATACAATCTATAAAAAATTATTGCAGCAATCAAGTCGTCTTTCATAGCCTGCTGCAGATCATTTAAAATTAACTTTAAAGCCAAAAACAGTCGCTCTACACTAGCTTGAGTTGTTGGCATGCTTGAAGCAATTCTACAGGCAGCCTGAATACGGTGTGGGTAGCTGTGAATGGCCTCAAAAACAGACTTAACTTTTAGCCCAACAATAGACTCCATCGCCTCACAATCTTCTCAAAAGTTTCTCTCAAATAATGCTTCATTACAATTATGAATCGCAGAAACTCTCCGGCATCTTTCTTGTTTATCCAATTCCTTTTCAAAGTCGTCATCTTCTGAAGAATTGGCACTTGAATTATCTCCATTTCCCTGTGATGGTTGAAGATGTCTCAGGGATGGACGCTCGAACAAGTTCAGAGTGGAGATGGAAGTTTGAGAACAGCCTGCTATTTCTGAAGCATGTGAACTTTCTGAAACCACAAATTCGATTGTTGACGACTCCTTTTGTTGTGTTTTGTTTTCTTCAACATCTTTTGCCGAGTTCAAATGTAGCAATAGATTTTGTTTTTCAAGTCGTTGAGCAATATCAAGGAGCCCTACCTTTGGCTTTGGTATTTCCCTGGAGGTAAGAAGAATTCGATACTGTGGGTCAACAAACTCTAGCAAGGAAATTAATATTGTTGAAAGCTTCTCTTCGCGTTTCTGCATAGAGGATAGAATTCCTTCTGCAATTTGTCCATTTTCTTGCAAGAATTTTGACAGTTTTCGCCATTCCTTCATTAAAACTCCCAGGGTTTCAACAGCTTGAAGATTCACTGTTGTTTGGTTTGGCTTTGCCAATAGGTCTTGCAGGTTCTTCACTTCGTCCCATTCAGCTTTTGTTAACTTGAGTTCTCTTGTTCCAGCAGCAGCCACTCATTCACAGTAAGACAGAAAAATGAGAAGCCGATCAATCATCGCAAATGTTGAACCCCAGCGAGTCACAGTATCCAATGATTGAGTTACCCCATGTAGATCAAGCAGAACACTTTGAATACTTGGGGTTTGTAGTTTGACAACGACTCGTCGAATTTTTGCCAGAAATTTCTTCACATGTTCTTTGTTCAGTCCATCTCAGATTGCCAACTGAAGAGTGTGAATATCACACCTCATCAGTTGGACTTTTGAGTCATCCTCATGAAGCCATGTTGGAAGTATGAGGCTGGGGTCATTAACCTATTGCGCAGCAGCATCCATGTTGAGTTCAATTTCATCCATTCCTTTATTTCCTTCATCAGGCAAAATAGCCTCATTTCTGTCCACATCCCTGTTCTCAGAGATAGAAATGGTTTCATTGTCCTCCCTGAAATTTTTGACAGCACACGTCATGTTTGCTGCATTGTCAATGCAGATGCTCACCACTCGCATTTCACTGATCCCAAATTTTTCTAAAATAGCTTTTACTTGACTTTTCACATAGGAAGAATTGTGATGCCCTTCAGTGTCGATCATGTCTAAGGTTTTTACCACAGCTTTATCTTTTCCTTCTTCATTGTACTGAGCTTTGATTGCAAAGAAATTTCTGTTTCCACGGGTTGCCGCATCCATTTTCAGGTAGCACAATTTTTGCTCCAAAGATTTCTTGAGCTTTTCGCGACCAGACTCAGCTGTGCTGACAACTAAATGACAAACCGCATCATGCCCCGTCAAAACATGAAATTGCTAACCCATTTCACCTGCAATTTTTTGGAATCCTTTGTTCTTTAGCCTGAAGGAAGTGAGCAGTGTTTAACTCAAGCAAACCATTTCCATCAGCCCCTCACAGAAAGTATTGGCATCCATGGTGACTGTAACCTTTGAGGACTTCAAGTATGAGTCAAGTTTTGTTTGCTCAATTTTGGGTTTCTCTTCAGATGAAGCGCCGCAAAAAATCTTTTCTCCCGGAGTTTTCAAAGAGCCAGATGAACATCGTTTAGCCACGTCAGCTTTCTGTTTTGTCTCATCTTCCTAGTCCTTTTTTGTAACCAGAGCCACATAGTTTTCAGGATGGTTACGTTTTACATGCCACCAAAGGCTGAAACTTTTCACGGCACTTGTTTCACTTGTCTTGAAGCTACATAGTTTGAGCTTGCCATTCATTTCCTTTTCGACCTTGCATGTTGCTGATATCTTCTTTGATTTTCCCAAAAGCCCATATTTGGGCTTTTTAAATTCAAAAGATGTGATAGAGATCCTTTTCCGTAAATCGGCTATCAGTCATGGGGGGCAGATTTGATTTTTTTGTTGAAACCACGGCCAAATCTTCCTGTGCTGCTACCGCATCCAAATGTTTCTTATGATCTTCGAAAAGCAATGAACAAAAGCATTACATTTTTTTATAATGTACCTGCTTGTGATAGCTTAACCACGTAAGGTACTTTGAATTTATTTTGGATTTTCTGGACAAAAATGATCGCATTTTCTTTTTACACAAAATTATTATTAAAGTATATTTTAACATGTTTCTTGCAGTTTTAATGAAGTAAGAAGTATTTTTAATATACATCATTAATATAAATTTTTATTTATAAATTGCAAGTTAGTTTTTCTTATTTGAAATTCTGCAGTAAAAATATTCAAAATATTTTCCAAGTTTTTAATTAATCTCTCAAAAAATATCAATGAAATTTGGTATGTGCTGTAGCATTAGTATGTGCTATCGCTGTTCTACAACATTAATTGTTGGGAAGTAACGAGGTTACACATTACAAGGTTGAAAATAAACGCATACTAATCTAACTAACTAATCTACGTGAGTACATACTCGCCTAACCTTGGCACAAGGGTGGGAGCAGTCTGCAGTGTTGCCGGATGTCTGATAATTATCTGATTCTTTAATAAAACGTATCTCCAAAAAACTTTGTAATTTTGTATCTGTACATTAAATCTTGATTTCGGCCGAAGTGAGAATAACTGACATATTACGTAAAGTGGTAAAGTAGATGTTAATATCAATTGTTATACAATCTGATACTTTTTGGCACCTTTAGGACTTGCTAAAATATTCATTTTGGATTGAAAATGAAAAAAAAAAACTGGAGCAGTGGAGCAGTCAAGATTTTCTGTGCTCTGCTTCAGCTCTAGGCAAAAACCTGCAGCTCCACTGCTCCGGGCTCCACTCCAAAGCCCTGCTTTTTTGAAAGATCAAATATGGTAACCTTACCCCAACTAGATCTTCCCCGCCAGCACCTCCCTAGATAACCCATTCCAGTACTTCATTACCCTCCTAGTGAAATTCTTTTTCCTAATATCCAACCTAGACCTCCCCCACTGCAACTTGAGAACACTGTTCCTTGTTCTACCATCCATCACTACTGAGACCAGCCTCTCTCCATCTTCTTTGGAATCTTCCTTCAGGAAGTTGAAGGCTCCTAAGAAATCCCTCCTCATTCTTGTCTTCTGCAGACTAAAAAAGCCCAAATCTCCCAGCCTCTCCCTGTAGGTCATGTGCTCCAGCCCCCTAATCATTGTGATTGCTTTCTACTGGACCCTCACCAATGTGTCTACATCCTTTCTATAGTGGGGGGGGGGGATCAGAACTGGAGGCAATACTCCAGATTTGGCCTCACCAATGCCCAATAAAGGGGCATAATCACTTCTCTAGATCTGCTGGCAATGCTCCCCCTAATGCATCCAAATGTCATTAGCCTTCTTGGCTACAAGGGCACACTGTTGACCCATATTCAGCTTCTCATCCACTGTAATCTCCAGGTCCTTTTCTGCTGAACTACTACTTAGGCAGTTGGTCCCCAGCCTGTAGCAGTATTTGGGATTCTTCCATCTTTAGAGCAGGACTCTGCACTTGTCCTTGATGAACCTCTTCAGATTTCTTTTGGCCCAATCCACCCATTTCTCTAGGTCACTCTGGTCCCTAGCCCTACCTTCCAATGTATCTACCTCTCTCTCTAGATTACTGTCATCGGCAGACTTGCTGAGAGTGAAATCCATCCCCTCATCCAAGTCATTAATAAAGATGTTGAACCAAACCAGCCCTAGAACCAATCCTTGGGGCACTCTGCTTGAAACCAACCGCCAACCAGACATCGAGCCATTGATCACTACCCATTGAGCCCAATAATCCAGCCAGCTTTCCAGCCACCTTACATTTATCCAATCCATACTTCCTTAACTTGCTGGCAGGAATATTGTCGGAGACAATATCAAAAGCTTTGCTAAAATCAAGGTTTATCACATCCACCAACTTCCCCATGTCCACAGAGCCAGTTACAGGCAACCCCCGACTTATGATCACCCGACTTATGACCCCCACATTTATGACCATATTTTTCTTGCGAAAGAGCTCCTAAACCCCCCAAATTCACATCCTCAGCTCGCATTTATGATGGTGTATGACGCAGACTCCACACGTCATCCCAAAACAGAAAACAAAGTTAGTCAGAGTCACCCGTCTGCAGCTGCTGCTTGAACTATACACATCTCCGCCACACCAGTCTTCACTTTTTAGTTATTTTTGTGCATTATTTGAACTATTTAGTTTAATTTTTCTTCCATTTCTGTAGTCAATTTTGGTATTTTTAGGGTATGAAATGGGTTTCCAGGAATGGAACCGCCATTTATAACTTTGCGTCTATGGGAAATAAGGGTTCAACCTACGACAGCTTGACTTACGACGGTTCTCCAGGAACCAATTAGGTCATAAGTGCCGGAGTCCCTGTATCTCATCATAGAAGCTAATCAGGTTGATCAGGAATAACTTGCCCTTGGTGAATCCATGTTGACTATTCCTAATGACTTTCCCCTCTTCCTAGTGCTTCAAAATGATTTCTTTGAGGATCCATGATTTTTCTGGGGATTCAGGTGAGGCTTACCAGTCTATAATTCCCTAGATTGTCCTTCTTCCCCCTTTTAAGGATGGGCTCTACATTTGCCTTTTTCCAATTAACTGGGACCCCCCTGATCTCCACGAGTTTTCAAAGATAATGGCCAAAGGCTCTGCAATGACATCTGCCAAATCCCTCAGTACCCTCAGATGCATTAAAACCAGACCCATGGATTTGTGTATGTTAAGCTTTTCTAAATCGTTCTTAACCTGTTCTTTCACCACCGAGGGCTGCTCACCTCGTTCTCTTACTGCGTTGCATAGTGCAGTAGTCTGTGAAGACAGAGGCAAAAAAGCATTGAATACTTCAGCTTTTCCCACATCATCTGTCACTAGATTACTTCCATCATCAACTAAAGGTCCTACACCCTCCCTGATCACATTCTTATTGCTAACATGCCTGTAGAAACCTTTTTTGTTACCCTTCACATGCCTTGGTAGCTGTAATTCCAATTGAGCTTACGCCTTCCTGATAACTCCCCAGCATTCTCAAGAAATATATTTATACTCCTCCCTGCTCATCTGTCCAAGTTTCCACTTCTTGTAAACTACCTTTTTGTGTTTAAGCTCACCAAAGATTTCACTTCTAAGCCAAGCTGGTCACCTACCACATTTGCTTTTCTTACTGTACATTGGGATGGTTTGTTCATGTTGCCATTTATTTAACCTCCCTTCTCCTATGTAAAATTTATGACACTATTTACTACTTGTTAAAGTGATCAAGGCCATTATACAAGGAGACACAAATTATGATAAAGTAGTTGGAGCAAGAGTGGGCAAATTACGACCCATAGACCACATCTGGCCCATTGAACCTTTTCATCCAGCCCTCAAACTTCCGCCAAGGCTCGTGGTTGGGGACTTGCACCATTCTGGTATGTGAAAAACAGTTCAATGCCTCACTGAATGCAGGTTTTATGCTTTCAATTACAGAATGAGTTTCAATTTGAACTGTATACACTGACTAGAACTTGAATACCCTCTTATAATGTTTTACATGCAAAATGATCCAGTTAAAATAATTAGTAAAACAAAATATCTTCATTTAAGAAAGAGAACCTACACTATGAGAGAAAACTTCAGAAGCTTGGCTTGTTTAGCTAAATAAAATAAAGGCTATAGACAGTTACAGCTGCTCTCTATAAATATAATAGAGCAATGGTCACCAGCCTGTCGATTGCAATTGACTGGTAAATCCTAGAACTTCTGCCAGTCGATCATAATCCCCAGATAGGATACCTCTGCTTGGGAGCCAGCCAATGGCACTGGTACTTATGGACATCAGCAGCTGTGCAGCACATTGAGATCCCTCAGCATTTCCAGGAACAGTGTGGAGCCAGGCAGAGGCAACACACCTGAGCCCTGCTGTGCTACCAACTGGGAGCTCCTGGGATAAGTGCTTCCCATCCTCACCCTGTCCTGCACCCAATACCACCCCAGCAGGAGGGAGGGAGAAGTGCAAGCTCTGGGAGAGAGTTTGGGTGCAGTAGGAGACTCCAAGCTGGGACAAACTCCCTCCCAGAGCTTTCACTCCTCCTGCACCAAAACTCCCTCCCAGAGCGTTGGAGTGCAAGAGGGAGTGAGGGGTGTGGGCTTTGGCCATCAATAAGCTTAGGTTTAGTTTTGGAAAAGCCTTCCAAAAGGAGAGTAGTGGGAGCTGGTTTCTCAAGACAGAGGCTGCCAATTTTATGAAGGGGATGGTACAATGAGATTAACCACAGTCCATCCACAATTGCAGATATTGCCAATGACTGGAAATGGGGCACTAGCTGGAGATACTGAGTTACTACAAATAATTTTTCCCCCAGGTGTCCAGATGGTGGGTCTCGCTCACATGCTCTGGATCTAATGGATTGTCATATTTAGGGTCAGGAAGGAATTTTAGCCCAGGTCATATTGTCAAAAACTCTGTGGGGATAGGGTTGCTTTCCTCTGCAGCTTTGGATATTAGTCACTGGCTGGTGTGAATTAGACTAAATGGAAGATTCTCTGAAGTATTTAAATCAAAATGTGAGGATTTGGTAACTTAGAGACTATGGGTGTATGGCAGGAGTGGGTGGTGAGATTCTGTAGCTGTAGATTCTACAGGCAAGAGTTCAGACTAGATCAGGGTGCCCAACCTACAGCCCACCAGAGCATTTTGTAAGACCTGCGGCCTTCTTCAACACAAAATTCTAAGGGCCAATTCATTAGTTTTATCATAATGTTAGCATCATTTTAGTTTATCCAAGTTTGTAAACAGACAATACAATAAATACAAAACAATCTAAATGTAAACTATAAATAAAATATAGGGTGTGTCTAGACCGCAGGGTTTTTTCAAAAAAACTGGCCTTTTTTCGAAAAAACTTCCCCTGCGTCTAGACTACTGCCGCATTCTTTCAAAAGTACAGGTAGTCCCTGACTTATGAACAGGTTATGTTCTGAACACCTGGTCTTAACTTGATTTGGTTGTAAGTCAGAAATACCCTTAAACGCGCTGCTCGCGCTGTTCGAAAAACTTAACGTATATGGTCCTCAACTCAAAAATACATATAATGGGGTTAATGGGAGGTTGGTGGTAAGTACAGGTGGTCGTAAATCGGAAGAACATGGCAGTTTTTTCCAACCATGGAAAACCTTGTTTTACGAGGAATAATGCCTTTTTTCGAATGTGCTCTTTTGAAAAAGGTGCTATGTAATGCAAACTGTGCTTTTTTGAAAGAGAACATCCAGACTGCCTGAGTGCTCTCTTTCGAAAAAGCAGCTTGCTTTTTCAAAAATACTGGTTGTAGCCTAGATGCTCTTTTTCGAAAGTGGCTTTTTCTAAAGTAGCTATAGTGACTCTAAATCTTATTAAAACATGTATAATCTATCTGGCCCACATGAGGTTATGCTTAGATTAGGTGCAATAAGCTTGAACACCACTGCACTAGACTGTGATACTCCCTTCTGATCTTAAATTCTATGAGTCTACATGGAGCAAATGGGTTACAAAAGCCTAATTTTACTTTGTATACTTTAAAGAGAATAGTTAGGAGGAAAATAGTTGGATCCATTTTTGTTTCTGTATATATGCAGAGAATAGAGTAGGAAGCATAAGTGCTCAGGGGAATTCATTAGAGGGGATATTGGTAGTTAAGTAGGTCTCTGTAGCTGCTTGATGCCAATATTGAACCATTAAATTAAAGGTAGACAATTATGCAGGAGAGAGAAGAAAAGTCAGGTGTAGATGGCATGCCTAGAACACAAGCTTTTTGGTGAGTTTTTCTAGCACTCTTAGTTCACAATGATTGAAGGAGACAGACTGAAAAACAAAATGGTATAATTCTGAGGTATAAATTATAATACTGAGTAACCAAAGTAGTTGCATATTATACATTTAAAATGTTTAAATATTAGGTAAACTTGTCTACAAATGGCATAAGGAGAGAACATCTATTGCTGACAGCAGACGCTGCAAATACAAATATACATGTGATTCTAATTTCCTGACATGAGTGTCATTGACATTTTAAAATACTAGACAAATAGAATATCCTTTCATGTCAAACTGCCATTTAACTTAATAAAATGTATGAGTAGGCATCTTGTGTTTAAAAATAACCTTTAGACACTTCTCATTCAAAAATAATTAAGGGCATGATTCATCACAAGAGAGTATATTGCAAAGTAGGGAAAATATTTAAGATCCAAGCTTAATTATTCTATGAGAAATTTAAAAGAAACAGTTATTGTTTTTACTTTAGAAAGGCAAATTACTGTATCTGTCATACTTACAAGGGTGAGGAACACTTTGCCCCATGTGATGGATTACAATTACATCTGTTAATGTACTGTAGCGAAACTGCTTAGAGTACTACAAAAAGTACAAGCAAGAATTAATTCAGTTCCTTTTGTCAAGGACATAAAATCAGTCAGAGAACAGGAATAAAATGAGCTTTCATCCAAAATAAAAAAGGCATGAAACACAGACAGACCCACCAACAGCAATTCAGGGTCCCAAGGCAGAAATCATAGAATAGAATATCATAGAATACTAGGTCTGGAAGGGACTTCGAGAGGTCATCGAGTCCAGACCCCTGCCTTCATGAGCCTCCTTTCCCCTAACCTCCCCCGGGGCCACAAGCCCCCTTCCTCACCCAGAGAAGCACCAAGTATTCTGCCTGCCCGCCCAGAAGAGCCCTGGGCTGGCCCAGTCCCATCCCCCACTTGCTGGGATGAGCTCCAGAGCAGCTGCACAGAGCTTCCTCTCCTTCCTCAGTAGGGTTGCCAGATGGTTTCAACAAAAATACCGAACACACTTGACATTGCATCACAATCTACATTACATCTTATTTAGAAAATACCAGACATTTATATTTTCTCAATTTGTTTCCCGAACAGAAAGCTCAAATACTGGACTGTCTGGTTCAAAACCAGACACCTGGCAACCCTATTCCTCAGACTAGGAATGTAAAATCCTGTTTAATGAATTAACTAGTTAAATATTATATTTAACAGGTTAACCAATTAAATGGGGGTGAGTAGTAGGGCCCGCTCCACCCCTGCCCACCACACCCAGGCCAGAGTGGTGCTCCAGCTAGGCTGGAGTGACTTGGCCTACATCACACCCTGTGGGGCTGGAGCAGCCCCCCACCTGCTCTGGGCAGAGGGCTACTCCAGCCCTGGAGGGTTAACCGTAACTGGTAAGCATCATCTAGTAAGGGTAACCAGCTAACCATTCACATACCTACCTCAGACTGAACCTGTCTGGTCTGGGGAAAGCTGTAGAAGTGTCTTTTGATTCAGAGATGCTTTTAATGTGTCCCATGCAATTTCTGGATCCCAGAATCCAGCCCAGAAACCTGCACAGGATATATCAAAACATATTTGAATCTAGAGATGCTTTTTGGCAGAGCTACTGTAGCAACAGCCAGGTCCCCAGGCTCTCTTCAATTGCTGAACTCCTGGGCAATTGCACAACAGATCTGATTATTACAGATTGGCATTACGCTTTCATACCTTTCCTCTACAAAGCTGGAATTAAAGCTTTCCTAGCAAACTTGATCACATTTCTAGCTTGAATGGTTAAAAATAGATAACTGAGTTGACTCATTCTCTAAGATCAGTTCCTTTTTAGAGCAAGCTTCTGTCAGCACTGGTATAGTAGGTGCTTATCCACTCTTAATTATAAAGCAGACTACGTGTTCACACCTAAGACCAGTATTACATCTGTGTCAATTAGGAGAATGTAACTGAAGTCTTAGTTCAAGTAAGCAGAAAGAAATGGAGTACAGAAGTCATCCCTGTTTTGTACAGGAGTGGACGATGCTTACACTACATCTGCATCTGAGCTGGGTACGTGATTCCTAGCCTGTGTAGGATGTAGCTATGCTAGTTCTGCTTGAGCTAGTGCCTAAAGACAGCAGTGTGGCTCTGATAGCAGCTCAGCCACATGAGAAAGCTGCCCAATACTTCCCAACCCTTTTGGTACTTACTCACCGGGTAGTCTGAGTTGCCATGGACACACTGCTATTTTTAGGCACTAGCGACCCTGTGAGAAGCCAGAACCATACCTCACGACTCTAATGTGGACATACCCTTACAGTGCATGCATAGGGACTTCTCCAAAGGGCATAATCATGTTTTCTGTCTTCTCTCACTTACTCTGCCCAAATCGATAGATTTCCAAAAACAAAACTAAATATACTTGGAAAGTAGATCAGCTGTGGAGCGTGTAATTAACAAGAACTCAGGGGAGGAAACGGCTGCTTCTGAAATAGACAGATAACACCATACTTCCTGCCAGTAGGTTTCTGCCAAGATTTAAGCAGAGGACCTTTCCATAATTATACCCATGAAGTCACCATCAACATATGGGTAAAGGAAACGGATTGTGTTACAATTAAAAATGTATTTGACCAAAGTAGGGTTATACCAGTTTTGCCAGCTGACATTTTTTTAAAGAAAAGGTTGTGAGAAAATTCACTTAAAATTACATTGGTACATATATCAACATTTATTGTTATTAAGAGCTTATTGTTACCAACTTGCTCACTAGGCTCTGATCCTGCTCCAGTGTCACATACAGTGGCATGAACCCTACTGCAAAAAGAGTCAACTATATTGTAGTATATTTCATTTTCAAATGACAATTTTTCCTAATTTAATAAAAAGTATGCAAAGAGAATTTATGACGACTACATATATTGTTTTAGAGTATTCATATTTAAAAAGATATACAAAGTCAGAAGAACCTAAGAAAACTACTTTTACACAAAACATTCTTAACCACAAATTACTTTTTATGTATTGGATAATTCATTGAGCTTTTAAAAGCTTTATTCCACAGGAATACAAATCAGAATTCAAAAGGATTTCCGTGAAGAAGTCTTTTACATTGAAAACTTTGAAATTAAAAGTGACATGTACAATCATACAAGACTGATATATGCAAGTTAATGTGAACTTTATTGATCCCATATAGTATCATACAACATTTAGTTTTACTATTCTTTCTACCCTAATCTTTCCCCCTCAAAAAAGAGAATGATTTTTTTTCCTATTACTAAATATTCAAAGTAGATGACACTTTTCTGTAAAATGCTTCTACTAGCTAGCAGATTGCAAAGAGATCAAGATACCAACATATATCCTTGTTATTATATGGTAATTGGACATTTAAAGGTTGATTGATTTATTTTTTTTTAAAAAAAAGAACAGAATAGAATCCCAAGGACAAGAACGATGACATTAGAATACATTTCACTGAGATTCTTTTCGAGTTCCTTATTATGCAAATGAAAGCTCATTTAGCTTGTCATATTTGGTAATCATGGAATGTCTAGAGCTTAAAATCTTC
The DNA here is from genome assembly GCF_052426305.1 of Pelodiscus sinensis. NCBI lineage: Eukaryota > Metazoa > Chordata > Testudines > Trionychidae > Pelodiscus > Pelodiscus sinensis. The sequence continues at coordinate 31,089,742 of NC_143058.1, read as the reverse complement.
AATTATGGTGCACGTGTAATTATAATTTTAAATTCCATAGTGTACATAATTTTGAAGTAAAAGTCAAAGTGTGTTTTTTCACTGGTAAGCTTCATTAACACTTATTTTAAGGTTTCCCAAGACTGTTGAATGACAGATGTTACTGCAGAAGAGAGAAAAGCAACAAACACTTCTTTGGCAGTGTGAAATTGGAAGATGACAATGCAACATATCACATGTAACAATGCTATACCATCATCTCACTAGCTTATTTTTTCTCTTACTGTTCCTAAGGTTTCCAAAGTGTGATTTTGTTTCTTAAATCCTGTCCAAGACCATTCTCAAGTGTTAACATTAGAAAATAAAACCTCAGTATAGTAGAGTAGTTAAGAATACCGAAGCCACGTCTACACTACAAGGTAAAAGTTGAATCTAATAAGGTAGTTTTATCGCCACCCGATTTTGCAAAGTCAAAGACCTATGTTCTCATTGTAGGGAAGAATCTAATATAGTCCGAAGATGCATGTCCCCATCAAGGAGCCTACTGTCGACTCAGAGCAATGCACCATGGGTAGATTTGCATTCTTGGCTATGCTCCCAATGCCCACTGGGACAAAACTCTGCCGTATGTGGTTATGGGCTTATGTTTTTAGCATCCCATAATGCACTCATCTAATCCCTCCCCCCTTGCATGAGATCAATGGGAAGTAGTGTGCTCAAAACTCTTTGTGCTCTGGTATCCCACATAGATGCCAAAGCAGTGCGAGCATGCATCCTGGTCTACAGCAGGATGTGTGCCGTGGCGCACCTAATGGTGCACTACTTCAAGAGCATATCTATGTTGCTCCGCAAGGAGAATGAATCATGGCTTGGCATGAAGTCACTGCTCATGCAAGCAATGATGCTGATGCAAGCACAGCCACCAGTCACCAGTTAATCCTGTGGCATATCTGATTGAGACACACTCTGACCTTGGAGAAGCATGTGGCAATAGCCCTATGGAAGCTAGCAATGCCAGACAGCTACCAGCCAGTCAGGAATCAGTTCAGAGTGGGGAAATCTAAAGTGGGGGCTGTTGTCATACAAATAGCCAAGGCATTCAATACCATTCTGCTATGGAGGGTTGTGACTCTGGGAAACAGATACCATAGTGGATGGCTTTGCTGTGATGGGCTTCCCTAACTGCAATGGGGTGATAGATGGAACACACACCCTCTTCTTGGCCCCTGACCATCTTGTCACAGAGTACATCAGCTGCAAGGGGTACTTCTCCATGGTGCTGCAGGTGCTGGTGAATTACAAGTTCTGTTTCACCAACATCAACCTGGGATGGTCAGGAAAGTCGCATGATGTGTGCATCTTTAGGAACTTCTACCTCTTCAGAATGATACCCGTGGAACTTTTTCCCCAGATAGTTAAATTAGAATCAAAGAGGTGGAAATGCCAACTGTAATCCTTGGTGATCCAACCTAGCCCTTGCTCCTATGGCTCATGAAGCCGTACACGGGTAGCCTCAACCCCAGCAAGGAGTTGTTTAACAGGCTGAGCAAATTCACAATGGTGGCTGAATATGCCTTTGGAAATTGAAAGGATAAGTTTAGGAGGAAACAAACAGGGAGGAATTAGTAGGGGAAGTATATGTGGGTGGCAATCTGGGAATTAGTGATCATGAGATGGTCAATTTCAGGATCCTGACCAAAGGAAGAAAGGAGAGCAGCAAAATACAAATCCTGAACTTCAGAGAAGATGACCTTGACTCCCACAGGGAACTGATGGGCAGGATCCGCTGGGATAACAACATGAAGGGGAAAGGAATCCAGGAGACCTGGCAGTATTTTAAAGAAACCTTATTGAAGGCAAAGGAACAAACTATTCTGGATGTGCAGTAGGAAAAGCAAAATATGGTACATGACCAGCTTGGCTTAGCAGTGAGGCAAGCTTAAACAGAAAAAGGAAGCTTACAAGAAGTGGAAACTTGGACAGATAAATAGGGAAGAGTATAAATATTATTGTTTGAGCATGCAGGGGTGTAATCATGAAGACCAAAGCACAATTGGAATTGCAGCTAGCAAGGGATGTGAAGGGTAAAAAGAAAGGTTTCTACAGGTACATGAGCAATAAGAGTGGTCAGAGAAGAAATGGGACCCTTACTGGAGGAGGGAGGTAACCTAGGGCATATCTACACAGAATGGAAAAAGTAAAATTAAGCTACGCAACTTCAGCTACGTCGATTGCATAGCTGAAGTCGAAATAGCTTAATTCTGCTTTTAGCACTGTCTACACAGCAGGAAGTTGAAGGAAGAACACTCTTCCTTCAACTACCCTTACTGCTTGTACAATGAGGGTTACAGGAGTCAGAGTATGAAGTCCTCTAGCTTGCCATCATTTCAGAATAATGGCTTGATGTGTAGGTGGGCTTTGTTATTTCAGAACAACATCAGTTATTCCAAAATAACGCTGCTGTGTAGACATACAACTAGTGACAGATGATGTGGGAAAAGCTGTCAATGCTTCTTTTGCCTGTCTTCACAGACAAGGTAGGCTCACAGACTACTGCATGAGGCAACACAGTATGAGAAAGAGGTGGGCAGCCCTTGGTGGAGAAAAGCTAGACAGACACAAATCCATGGGGCCGGATCCAATGCATCCAATGGTGTTCAGGGAGTTGGCTGATGTGATTGCAGAGCCATTGACCATTATCTTTGAAAACTCACAATCATGGGGAGGTCCCAGACAATTGGAAAAAGGAAAATGTAGTGCTCATCTTTAAAAAAAGGAACGAAGGACAATGCAGAGAACTACAGACTGGACAGCCTCACCTGAGTTCCCAGAAAAATCATTGAGGGGATTCTCAAGAAATCTATTTTGAAGCACTTGGAAGAGAGGAAACTGATCAGGAATAGTCAACATGGATTCAACAAGAGCAAATCATGCCTGTCCAACCTGATAGCCTTTTATCATAAGGTAACTGGCTTTGTGGATATGGGGATGGTGGGGGATGTGATATATCTTGACATTAGCAAAGCTTTTGATATAGTCTCCAACTGTATTATTTCCAGCAAGTTAAAGAAGCATGGACTGGATAAATCGACGGTAAGGTGGATTGAAATCTGGCTAGATTGTTTGATTCAGTGGGTAGTGATCAATGGCTCAATGTCTGGTTGGCGGTCAGTGTCAAGAGAAGTGCCTCAGGGGTCGGTTCGGGGACCAGTTTTGTTCAGCATGTTTATTAAATGACCTGGATAAGGGGATGGATTGTACCCATAGCAAGTTTGCAGATGACACCAGGCTAGGGGAGAGGTAGACACTCTGGACCCTAACCCTACCATCCAATGTAACCTAGACAAATTGGAGGATTGGGCCAAGAGAAATCTGATAAGATTCAACAAGGAGAATTGCAGAGCCCCGCACTTGGGATGGAAGAATCCCAAGCACTATTACAGGCTGGGGACCAACTGGCAAAGCAACAGTTTGGATGAGAAGCTGGATATGAGTCAACAGTGTGCTCTTGTAGCTAAGAAAGCCTGGGCTGAGATGATTTAGTTGGGACTGGTCCTGCTTTGGGCAGGGGTTGTTCTCGATAAGGGCTCTTCCAATCCTATGATTCTATTAAAAGAAACTCGTGGCTCTCTGATTCCCAGATGGCAGTCTCCTCCTCCTCTTCCTCTGCCACCACACTGATGCCAGGGGTGTCTTAGCCAGTCTCCATGTTCACGCTTGGGAAGCTGGGCACTGCCAGCAGATCTAGAGAAGTTATCATTCCCCTTTATTACACACCGATGAGGCCAAATCTGGAGTATTGCTTCCAGTTCTGGGAACACATCACAGAGAGGATGTGAACACACTGGAGAAATTCCAGTGGAGGGCAATGAAAATGATTAGGAGGCCGGAGCACACAACTTACAAGGAGAGGCTGAGGGATTTGGGCTTATTTAGTCTACAGAAGAGAAGAGTGAGGGGGGATTTGATAGCAGACTTCTAGTATCTGAAGGGGGATTGCAAAGAGGATGGACAAAGGCTGTTCTCGGTGGTAACAGATGACAGAACGAGGAGGAATGGTCTCAAGTTGCAGTGGGGGAGGTCTAGGTTGGATATTAGGAAAAACTATTTTACTAAGAGGATGGAGAAGTACTGGAATGGGTTACCTAGGGAGGTGATGGAGTCTCCATCCCTAGAGATTAAGTCCTGGCTTGCCAAAGCCCTGGCTGGGATGATTTAGTTATGGTTGATCCAGCTTTAGGGAGGAGGTTGGACTCGATGACATCCTGAAGTCTCTTCCAATCCTATTCTATGAGGAGGAGCTCCTGGCTCTCATGAATTGCTGACTGGCCAGTCTCCTCCTCTACCACCTCCATGCTGACAGCAGGAGTGTCTAGACCAGACTCCACGATCACGATTGTGAAGCAGGTCATTTCCCCCCCCTCCCCACCCCCGAATGGCATCCAGCTACTCACAGAAGTGGCACCTGTGTGGTGCTGCACCAGACCATGCATTAGCCTCCTTCATCTTGTGGTAGGACTGCCTAAGCTCCTTGATTTTGACTTGGTACTGCTGAGTACCCCTGGAATACTCTTTAGCCCTCAGGCAGCTTGAGAACTTCATGTAAATGTCTATGTTCTACTTGGTGGTTCAGAGCTCAAAGAAAATGGATTCATCTCCCCACACCTCAATGAGTTCCAAATCTCCTGGACACTTCACACTGGTGCTCTTCTGTGCCCCTGGGAACTGGAGCCCATGGGAGCAGAAGTATTCAACCAATTCAAAGGCTGCAAAGATTCTGAAGTCACGTCAGTGTATGCTATGGTGTGCTGCTTGCTCTGAGATGTGCTCACAACAACTGTCCACATAGGAAATGAAATTTGAATGTTGTCAGAGCTTTTTCTGTTCACCTGAAAAGCGGTAGACACACAAGTTCTGGCTGGAGCGGAGAACTGTACGATGCCTCCCGGAGGCCAATGGCCTCAACTTTTGCCAGCTGTGTCTACACTACCGTAAATTCAATCATGCAAGATCAGGAATAGGTTTACTCCTTGTGAAATCAGGAGTACCTGACTTTGAATTCAGTGGCTCTTAAGGTCGACAAGACAGGCTTGGTAGTGTGAATGCATCGTTTGGAAAGTCAACCATATGTGGCTAAATTCGATGTAAACTCCTAGTGTCGACCCAGCCTGAATGAAGTAAAAACAACCCATCATACCAGTTGTGTATTTTTTATAAACAGGAGTGGGAGAATCTGAAGGTAACTTGGGCTTCACAATCAAAAGTCCTAATCTTGCAATCACTGGACTATCATTTGAACTTATGTATAGAACTCCCCACCCCCGAAGTCAATGGGTCTGGCTGCAATGCTCAATCACAGATTATAGTAAGGGTCACTGTTTTATACCACATTCATCACCACAATCTCTGCTGCTATAAGTCACTCATGTTTCTGTAAAAAGTTTTCATTACTTGCTTTTCTCTTAAAATACTGTTTTTCAAGTGCTAATACATTTCTAACCAAGTGAGGAGGAGGGAGGTGTTCTGCAGATAGCACAGGTTAGAATGTAATGCAACCTCTATTTCTCTGATTTATATGAGGAATTTAAAAACAGCAAAGAAAAACCTACAAAACATCCGGGAAGGCACTTTTTGACAAAATAGACTCAAAAGTTTTGAGCACCTGTTCCAAAGATCTCTACATGATCCTGAGATGAACAATTTGCCAAATCAATCTAGACATGAGAGAATGGCTTCTTTGCCCTGCCTTCCAACTCAAATAGGTTTAATATTTTTTCTTAAACATAATATTGTAGCAAATACAGAGAAAAATTCAAAAGCAAAACAAACTCTGATATTTACACTATGTAGAAAGTGCACAAATACATCTCCTCCACACACTGCAAATGTCTAACCACTCTATTCTTTTAAATTTGTGGTTTCTTGAATAGAAGATCACACAATGAAGAGAGATGGTTTTAAATAAAGCTGTCATCTCACACTATATTCTTGTGAAGACAACCAGCAGTAAGATCATTTAGTGTATTTCATTTTCTTAAGCTATAAATGATTTATAAATATTTTAGTTTATTCATACTTTAGATTTCAGATGACTTTTTGAACTGAAAACTAACAACAACAAAAATATCAGCGTAACTGAAAAGTAAAACTATTACAGACCTAAAATATTATTTTGAAATCTTAGGGTTCGCAATATTGGGGATTCACAATTTATACCACTACCTGGAATTTTGGGGTGTTTTTGTTGTGTTTCTGTATGTGCTCCCATTTAAAGCACATCCTTAACATCACACACAAGTTGATGTCCCATTAAAGACAGTGGGAGTCCACATAGGAACAGGACTACACCTGTATATAAGCCAATGTAGGGATTGGGGCTTAAGATAGAATAATGAAAATGAAATCAACATAAAAATCTGGAATAGAAAAATAAGTACAAAAAACAAACCTTAAGAAATTTCTCTACAAAAAAGTACAATTTGGTAGACTATACCTTCTGAACTGTAACTCAGAAGAACAAGGTAAATACTCTCTTCAGGAGGTTGCCATCTGTGCAGAATAAGATTATGTTCCCAGGAGAAAAGAGCATATGTTAAAAGATTGCAGGGATAATATTTGTTTTCAGCATGGTGCACTTTTGCACTCCAAATCATTAATGAATGTTCTAAATTAAAATATCATTGAAGCCTACTGCCCTAAACTTCTATAAAATTAAGTAACTAATTACCTGACAAGTGCTGCAATGTATTTTTATTTATATATTTTACAATGGACTGAGTGCACAAGGTTCAAAATCATTATTAACACATCAATCAATGTCAATGAAAGACTCACCCAATCATTCATTCCAGGAGCTTATTAAATAGCAGCCTCCTACTTCTGGAAAAGCCTTATAAAAGAGGGGAATTTTATGTTATATCTTTATGTAATTAAATCTGAGGATTAGCAGACTAAGAATAAAGACAAGTGCTGTGAGCTTTAGGGTTTTAGTGGATCTCAACTATCAAATAATCAATCACACATGGGGAGAAGTGATCTCTAGAAAGGGAAATGCTCAAACTTTCAGAGTCTTCATAATAGGTTAAAAATCCATCTCTTAAACTTCATCTAGATATCAAATTATCAAAAGTGCAGGTCGCAAACATAATATATTCCTCATCACAGAAGCTGTTTACTAGATGAACAGGTGCTAACTCTAGATGGCCTGGAAGTGTAGCCCCCATGTAGAGCACATTAGAGTAATCCAGCTTTGAGATGACAAAGGCATCTAACACTGTCTATATCCAAAAGAAAACATCACTGTTTTCTTGCCAAGTGCCAAAGAGTAAAAGCATTTTTAGCTATTTCTGATACTTAAATAAGCTGAGAATAAGTGATACTGTATTTTGTTATTTCTTCAGTAATGTTGTTCCAGATTTACACCATCATCACTAAGACCAGAATTTAGAGAATTTAGCTCAATACACTGAAAAGTACTACACAATATAAACACTTCAGCAGAACATGTCCTGGACATTTCTGACTATACAAAAAATGTTGAATGTATTAAATCCTTGTATTGCAAACAGATCAATATCTGAGCCCATATAACTGAGTTTATTTACTAGGATGAGGATAGTATGTTGTCATCCTTGTAAACGGACCATAACATTTTATTCAACAGTGTAACAGCTTTTCTATAAGCCTGTCACTTTGATGCTTACTGTTACACTTGCCTAAATGGATAAATGCTGAAAATTCATTTGCTCTTGCAAATGTCAGTGAAATATGATAAAGATGATATTGTTAATTTCTACCAGCATGTATTTGTTAAGAGTTTGGTATCAGCTTGAAAGAATGCCATCAAGCAGAGATGATACCACTTTACTCTAGTCAGTCAAGCAGAGAGTAATTAACCATCCTTCAAAGTAAAAAAAATAAAAATAAAAAAGGAAGAACTATCCATAAGCATAAGTGATTTTGCTAATAATGATTTGATAAAACAGAGTAAAAGTCAGTACTCAACATCATGGTTATTCAAAAAGGTTTGCAAAATTACTCTTTATGAGTATCTGTATTAAAGTGTATGTAGCACTCACTCCCCTACAGGTGCAGGCCAATACCTTCTAGTCTTGATTCAGGACTGGGTGGCTCAGGAAATTGGCAATGGAATATGGCATCTTTCAGGCAATTAAGATAAAAAACACCTGAATAATAAATCAGAGATAGGCTAGTCATTTCTTTATATGAAGTGAGTTGGTGGTTTTTACCCAAAACCAATGGATATACAACATTACAAAAACAGTACAAATTGGCAGTATCTGTAAATAATTCACAACTTACTTCATACTAGTATCTCTGTTCTTGTTTTTTCCCCATTTCCTCTTGCTCCTTTTTCTCCACTCAAGCTTTCTTTCTAACTGCGCCCCTTTTAACCTTTCCTTACTCTGACTCTGTTAATTTCTCCATGCATTCAATAATATTTGGAATAATCTCACACTTGTACACCACTCTATTACAGTAGTAATTCAAACCTTTCCATGAAGCATTTTTCCAAGAAAGACCTTCAATAACAGTAAAACATTAATTACAGAAAATAACTAGGTATGTATACAAATGTTAAACATGACATTTTATGCAACTGGGGCTCCATGGGAAAAATCACATTCTCCAAATAGCATTATTCCTCCATCTGCCTCCCACAATAGTAAATCATTTCATTGTGTTCTTAACATGTTCAGATTGTAAAATTCACACATTAGAAACTGTCCTGCTTCTCTTCTTATCTTGCATAGCTGTTGTACTACAAAAATTTAACAAGAGCAAGCAAAGAACTTAATAGGCACAGAGAATGAAGTGAGTCCCCCCTTTAGTCCTTTACAGTGATGTCTCAGAAATGCAATGGTACTTGGGTGGACATAGAAAAGAACGTCATGCAGCTGCCCCCTTTACCATTTTGGAAACAAGTTCATCCTACAGAGTTAGTATAGTGCATTTCATTAGCAACGTTTTTAAGTCTCTTACATTTAATTCATAAGATTTATGCACAACACAGGAATGCAGAGAGCCAATTCAAATGAAAAATTTATTGAAGAGCTCTTCAGAACCCAACAGAAAACGTACTATGTCTCAATCACTCAGGCTAACAAATTTATTACATTTCAGATCACTGTGGAAGACAGAATGGAGAACTAAATGTAAATGGACAAGTACAAATGTGATCTACTCCTCTGGTCAGTTTATTGTTAGACCAAAGATGCCTGGAAGAGAAAAACAGGTGCACTGGTGAGCCTTAAAAAGAAAACTGAAAGACAGATTCAGTTTTCCTCTGTAGAAACTGGACCTTGACACAGAATGAAAAAAAGAAAAGGAAAATCATCACAGAACTCTATCCTTAAGCAGCATAATTCCTCACCACAATTACCAAGGACAACTGAATGGATTAGAGAGAACCTGTGCAAGATAAGAACGAAGGACAAACAGAATTAAGAGGAAATTTTCTAGGACTTCTTTGAAACATTCCACTGATAATGGGATGAAAGAGCTGCTGAAATCCCATAAAACAAGTGTCTTTCAAATTTTTCCATTTAGAAACAATAATCCTGGTCACCGCATCTATCTGCATTTCTGAGAGCACTACCTGAAGGCTGCGTTCCACTGACTACTGGAAACAGATACTGAGAAGTCATCTTTTCAGGTTCAGTTAGCTCATCAACAAGTTTCCCCTGCCCTCCTGGATCTTATCTGGATCAAACTTTATTCAATCCCATCACAAAGACACTGCTACCTAGGGCAGATCTGTACAAGGCATTGTACACACAGAGATGACATCTGAGTCTTTGATAGGTCACATCCTCCTTTAATGGCCTCATTTGAATGATGAATATAACAGAGAATTGGAATGATCTCTGAAAAACCCTACATATGAGAGCCTTTGGGAACAAAAAACGTTCAATGCAATTCTCCAGAGTCTATCCATAAAGAAAGTAGAAGCAGGATAATAGGTTTATTATATGAGCTGAGTGTATATCTGAATGCTCATTAATTTTCCCCTTTGCTGTTCATTTCTATACTCTTAAATATGTTAAAACCCACTAATAGTGTAACAATCCTTGCTATATGTTCAGAGTAACATTATTAAAGTTAACAACATTCCCATGTGAAAGGCAGGGCTAAGTGCATGCTGTGCTTATAGATAGAGCCCTGCAAATCCATGGATAGCTGCAGATGTGGATAGCCAAAGTTCATTTTTGTACATATGGATATGGATCTGAATACAAATTTTTCATCTGTGAAGGACTCTACTTATTGGGTCATATAAACTGCAATACTGTTCCCATTAAGTTTTCTACACAATAAATACTTCATAATCTTAACTGACATCTAAAAAACAAAGTGCAAGTCAAAATTTTCAAAAATAATAGTAAACTGAACTGATACAATTTTCAGAATACTCACCCCCCCCCCCAATTTGGCCTCTTTTAAATTACTTAAAATGGGTACCCAAAAATGTAAAATGACCTCACTCTCCAGTCCAGTGGTCTCCAACCTTTTTACACCCAAGATCACTTTTTAAATGACAGAACAAGCCAAGATCTACCGCTCCAGCCCTTCCTTGAAGCCTCGCCCTCTCTATTCTCCTCCTCTCCATCACTTGCTAACCTCAACCCTTACACTGCTGGTTTTTTTCCCAATTCTTCTGTAGGAAGAGGTTTTTCCAATATTTGGCCTAGCTAGACTAGACAAATATCAGAAAACCCCCTTCTTTTGGAAGCCCCCTTAATCCTCATAGAAAGAGGAATATAGGGGTGACTGAAAGATCATGTTTGCTTTTCCACTAAAAGAAGCAGAAGAACAAATGCATCCCTGGGTGCAAAAGAGTTTTTCTGGGATCTCCAGAATTCTGAAAAACTCCTGCAGTCTAGCCGTACCCCTGCTGGGTTGAGACAGGATGTGTAGGTTCTGGGGTGGGAATGAGGGATTTGGGTGTGGGAAGGGGTGAGAGGTACAAGCTCTGGGAGGAAATCTGGATGCAGAAGGAGGTAGATAAGGGGACACTGGCTCGGGGAGGGAGTGCCAGGCCAGACAGTGTTGGGGTCAGATGTAGGGTTTGGGTACTAAGCAAGCCACAGACTTCTAGATGTGAGGGTTCAGGAATTTGGGTTGGGGTATATGAGGGGCTCAGGGCAGGGGGTTCCAGTGTATGATAGGTTCCAATGTAGGGTCTGAGGGAAAGGGGAGTGCAGGAGTGTTATGATGCTGTGGCCATATGGGGGCTTGGCCCCAATTGGGGGTTTGTTGGCCAGGCTTCATTTTTAAATAAAATACAATGTCAAACACAAAAAGTTTCTGCATTGTCTTTATTTCTGAGAAGGGCAGGGAACCTGTTTTGAGTCAGGGGTCACTGACAAACAGAAAAGTCAGTTGGGGCCACACAAGTGAGATGCAAAAACTAACCCTCCCTCCCCCCCGCCCCAAAGCGTCACTAATGTGGCCCCAAGTATGTTGGTGGGAGCAGGGGACATAGTACTGGGGAAGGGTGCTAGTGGGTGCTTTGGCAGGGGACAGAGTTCTGTGGGTGGGGACAAGATGCCAGGGGTGGGGGGGAGAAGAGAAGGAACAGGGTGCTGCGGGGGGAGGAGGGGAAAAGAGTCCTCTGCACCCGCCTCCTCCCAGGATTTCTCCCTCTCCCTCTCCCCCCCCCCCCCGAGGGAAGCTGGCACGAGCCTCCTCCAGGCCTGACTCTCCCCTCCTGCGGAGCACGCCTCCGCCAGGGCCGACTCCTCCCCCCCCCCCCCACAGCGCAGGGAAACCCCCACGCGCGCTGCCCCTGGGGCCGACCCCCGCCCCCAGCGCAGGAAAGCCCCTGCGCTCCTCCTCTGGGGCCGATGCCCCCTCACACAGTGTGGCCAGCACGCCGCAGACCTGAGGGAGGGGAACAGCCAGCGCACTTCTGGAACCCCCGGAAGTGGCACAAAGTTGCAGGACTTCTGTCCACCCCGCAGGAAGCTGGCACTACCTCCATTGTCTCTGGAGGTAGGTAGTGGGGCTTCTCGGGGGTGGGGGGAAATTGGAGGAAGCCCAAATGCCTCGCGATTGACCGGTCAAGGCGATTGACCGGTTGCTGACCACAGCTCTAGTCCTTGTGTTTGCAAATGTAATTGTGAATTACCTGTTTGCTTGAGCCTGCAGGTAGAGCAAACAATAGTTTAAGAAGAGTACAGACTCTCTCCACTCATCTAAATTAGGTGTTAGCTGTTAAGTGATGACAGTTATGTATTCATATTTTTAAACCTATGTCAATACTGATTATTTCTGAAGAAACATCAAATATATTTGGCTGTTTGATGTATGTATTGGTGTATAGTGGTGTGTGGTGCAGTGAGGCAGGTAGTTTTTTATAAAGGCTTGCTTGTGTGGGCAGTGGGGCGTACAATCCCCTCTTTTTCCCCAAATTTAACTTCACCACTTTTTTTCCCCAAAGGGAAGTAGAAAAGATATACGTCCTCCCCCAGTCTCACAGAAATTGACTGATGAAGACTCCCATGCCTTCAGATACACCAAATTCCCCAATTACCTTCTCATTGGCTGCCAAAACAGACGGGATCCCCTAACAACTTTTACAGTGCAATAATTATACAAAACCTGCACCATGTCAAAAAAAGACGGTTACTTACCTCGTAACTGTTGTTCTTTGAGATGTGTTGCTTATGTCCATTCCTGTTAGGTGTGTGTGTGTGTGTGTGCGCCCTGTGCAGAATTCCCAGAAGCTCTTTACCCTTAGCAGTACTTGTCGGGCCAGCAGGAGAGCTATCCCTCAGCCCCCTCAGTTCCTTCTTGCTGGACTTTCTGATGAAGGGGAGGTGGATGAAACTGGAATGGACATAAGCAACACATCTCGAAGAACAACAGTTATGAGGTAAGTAACCATCTTTTTGTCTTCGAGCGCTTGCTTATATCCATTCCACTTAAGTGATTCCCAAGTATCTCCACGGAGGCAGGGTCGGGTTCCTACACTGAAACGTAGTGCAGCACTGCTCTAGTCCTGTCTAGCCTGTTGCATAATTGCACAACAGCTAACGAAGGTATGGACCGAAGAGCAGGTGGCCACCCTGCAAATGTCTGTGATCGGCATCTGTGCCAAGTATGCCATGGAGAAGGCCAAGGCTCTGGTGGAGTGGGCCGTGAGAGGCGGCACCAACTTCCCTTTCAGGTCATAGCATGTCCTGATACATGCCATAATCCACAAGGATAGGCATTGAGCTGACACTGGACAACCCTTTATCCTGTCTGATATAGAGACGAAGAGCTGAGTAGATTTACGAAATTGTCTCATCCTTTCTAAACAAAAGACAAGGGCCCTTCTAATGTCTAGTGTGTGTAATACTTGCTCCCTCCCATCCACATGCAGTTCTGGGTAAAAAACAGGCAGAAATAGATCCTGAAGCATATGAAACAGGAACACCATCTTAGGCAGGAAGCAGGGGGGGGGGGAGGGTGTAGACATAGGGTCACCTTATCCTTGGAGAACACAGTATACGGCAGCTCTGGAGAGAGGGCTCGCAACTACGATACCCTCCTAGCAGAGGTGATAGCCACCAAAAAGGCCACCTTCCAGGACAAGTGGGAGAGAGAGCAAGTAGCCAGTGGCTCGAACGGTGCCTGCATAAGGCCCCGGAGCACCACGTTCAGGTTCCACTGTGGAACAGGCTGCCTAACCTGGGGGTAAAGCCTATCCAGGCCTTTCAGAAACTGCTTAACAATAGTGTGGGAGAAGACAGAGTGTCACCCCTCACCCTTGTGAAAAGCCGCAATGGCTGCTAGGTGTACCCTGAAGGATAAGGTAGACAACCGCTGTTGCCTGAGGCCAAGGAGAGTCTAAACTCAGTGGGATGGGGGCTGACACTGGGTCCCCTCCTTCCTTTGCAATCCAGATTGAGAACCTCCTTCACTTGGCCCAAAAGGTCGCCCTAGTGGAGGGCTTCCTGCTTTCCAACAGAACTCACCTCACCGAGTCTGAACACGCAGCCATGGATCTTCCAAGCCATGAGGTGGAGAAACTGCAGGTTCAGATGACACAGAAAGCCCTGACCGAGCTCCTGCATCAGCAGGTCCAGGACCAGAGGGAGGGCAATGGGGTCTTCCACTGATAGGTATCACAGCGTGGTGTACCAATGTTGTCTGGGCCGTGCTGAGGCAACAAGAATCAGCATTGCTTTGTACCTTTTAACACTGAGGAGCACCTGGTGAACCAAGGGGAGAGGAGAGGGAAAGCATCTGGCCACTGCATCACCAAAATATCCCCTACTGACTCCGGGTCTTGTCCCCAGTACGAGCAAAACCTGGGGCACTTTCTGTTGAATCGCAAAGCAAAGAGGTCTAGAAGGGGAGTTCCACACCTGTGGAAGAGAGAGCTAACCACCTCTTCCTTGAGAGACCACTCATGCTGAGAAAGCTCTGCTGAGCTGATCTGTCAGGTGTTGCAGGCCCCTGGGAGATAGGTGCATCTTCTGCGCAATGCAGAAGTCCCAATGGGCTAGCGCCTCCTGGCAAAGAGGAGAGGAGCGAGCACCACCCTATCAGTACAATACATTGCCGCCATGTTGTCCGTCAGAAGGAAACACAGTTGCCTCTCAAACAAGGGAGAAATGCCTGGCAGGCCAGCCAAACCACCCTCAGCTCCCTGACATTAGTAAGTAACCCCCTCTGCCTTGGACCACATACCTTGCGTCCACAGCTCGGCCAGGTGGGCTCCCCAACTGATGTCTGAGGCATCCGTGCCCAGTTGCACACGGGGGGAGATGGGAGGTCTGGGGGAGCGGAACCCCATTGCACACTTCGCTCTCCCTCAGCCACTAATCCAACGTTGATACGGTCTCCAGAGGAATGGTGACCACAGTGTCTATGTGGCTGCAGGCTGGCCTGTAGACCCTTGCCAAGCAGGCCTGGGGAGATTGGAGGCAGAGTCTGGCATACTGCACCACGTAAGTGCATGCTGCCATGTAACCCAACAATCTCAAGCACTGTCTGGCCATAGTCATAGAGGCGGCCTGAACGTGTCAGATAATTTCCTTCATGGTTTCAAATCTGGGGCTCGGAAGATACGCCCACCCTCTTATGGCATCTAATATTGCACCCACAAATTCTACCACCTGAGCAGGTGTGAGGGTCAACTTTGCCTTGTTCAGCAAAAGATCTCGTTGTGAAAAGGTCTGTTTAGCTATTGCAATATAAACCTGTACCTGGTCTCTGGAACGATTCCTGATGAGCCAGTCATCTAGATAGGGATAGATGTGTAGCCCCTTCCTTCTCAGGAAGGCCGCTACTACTGCCATGCATTTGGTAAACACCCTGGACGCAGTGGACAGGCCAAATGGCAGCACTGCGAATTGGTAGTGGTACCTTCCCACCACAAATCGTAGGAACTTCCTGTGAAGAGGGATGATGGAAATATGAAAGTATGTGTCCTTCAAATCGAGGGCAGCATACCAGTCCCCTAGATCGAGCGATGGGATGAGGAAGACTAACGTCACTATTCTGAACCTTGACTCTCTTATGTAGGCGTTGAGCCCTCTCAGGTCCAGGATGGGGCACAGGCCACCTTTTCGACTTTGGGATGAGGAAGTAATGGGAATAAACCCCCTTTTCCTGAAATTGACTGGGACCTCTTCTACTGCCCCCCCAGAGATAGGAGTGAGGAGACCTCTGGGCAAAGGAGGTACTCATGAGAGGGATCCCTGAAGAGGGACAGGGAAGAGGGGAGGGAAGGGGAAGATGAGAGGAATGGGATAGAATATCCCCATGCCACAATATCGAGGCCTCATCGGTCCAAGGTGACAGTGCTCTAAGAGCAGTGGAAAGGGGACAATCTAGTGTTGCGGCTGGTACGTCAACCTTGGGTGTACCTTCAAAAAGCCAACCTCTGGCCCTGGGACTTATTGGGGGGTACTTGGTTCTGATCAGAGGCCGAACAGGAGAGTCTCCTTAGGCCCCTCATGTTATTCCTCCTACTCCTGCATCTGTTGTCAAACCTGGTTCCTTGATAGTATCCCCTCTGCAGCCTCAGGTTCAGTGAATGATGCTGAGGAGTGGGGATGTGAATCCCCACGGTCTTCAATGTTGCCCTAGAATCTTTGAGGCTGTGGAGCTTACTATCTGTCTGTTCTGAGAACAGCCCCAACCCTTCAAAGGGAAAGTCCTGGAGTGTCATCTGCACCTCTGGGGGAATGCCTGAGACTTGAAGCCACTAGCTCCTGTGCATAAACTATGCCCGTGACCATGGAACGCGCCACAGAATCCGCCATGTCAAGAGCAGCCTGAAGGGCCGACCTGGAGATCACCCTTCCTTCCTCTGTGAGCGCTGCAAATTCCTGTTGTGAGTCCTGTGGGACCTGGGCTTTGAACTTGACGATGGCCACCCAAGAGTTATACGCGTACCTGCTGAGCATAACTTGCTGGTTCGCGATCCTCAGCTGGAGTCCAGCCGTTGCATAGGCCTTTCTCCCTAAGAGGTCAAGTTTCTTAGGCTCTTTACTTTTAGGGGTAGGACCCATTTGCCCTTGCCTCTCTTTGGCAGGCGGCCTGTACCACTGCTAAGCCAGGTGGTGGATTGGCAAACAAATGCTCGTGGCCTGCTTGTGGCACAAAGTATCGCCTCTCGACTCCTTTCTGAGTCAGTGGTATGGAGGCTGGGGTCTGCCATAGGCTCTTGGTGATTTTAGCCACAGTTCTATTGAGAGGGAGGGCTATCCTTGCTGAAGCATCCGCCGTAATTATGTCCACCATTGGATCCGCATTTTCTTTAACCTCTTCAGCCTGCATTCCCAAGTTTTGGGCCAGGCGCCTAAGGAGGTTTTGATGTGCCCGCATGTCCATGGTTGGCATAGCCAGAGATGGGTCCGCCAGAGCCTCTTCCAGCAATGAAGATGAAGAGTCCCTCAACAGGGGAGGCCCTTCTGCAAGCATGTCCACTCTGGGTTGGGAAGGCTGCATCAGGGCCTGACTCAATGCAGGCTGCTGCTGCAGGCAAACCGAGGTCCCCGTCGACCCTGGAGGGCTGGCTCTACTCTCTGACCTGGGGTCCCTCATGAGCGGGGTAGCCGAGGGGACACTGCGTGCCGAGTGTGATGAGGCCACCACTGACCCCAACCTTGAGGAGCCCTGGCCCTGGGGTTCAAAATAGCCAGTGAGGGGGTTGTTGCCATTGAGGCAGCCATGATTTCACCATAGGTGGGCTGGAACCTCCTTGACTGGTGCCACAAGCCAGACCGGTGCCGAGACCTGGACCGGTACCCAGATGTCAATCTATGCAGGGACCTTGACCTCTGCAACCTGCCAGAGCATCGTGATGAGGCTCTGGATGATGGGGATTCTGCCTCCGATTCAGAGTAGTCATCCAATGCGGACTATGGTGGTGTCGCAGCCAACTCCTGGCTCCTCTGCTGGCTGTGCTGAGCCACTGCCGATGGCTTCCCTCGGTATGGTGCCAGCAGTGTTGGCAGGGGCATGGCCGCGGACACTGGTGCCGGAGGATACAATGCTGGAGTCATCTGATGAGTGGCTGTCCTGACCTGAACCGAGGCCTACGTCGCCAGGATCAGTGCTGGTAGTGTAGCTGGTGCCAAACCCAAATTTCCTCCCAGTGCCTGGGGAGGCAGTGACGAAGGCGGTGCCAGAGCCACCATGACTTCCTGTCACTCTTGGCCTATGTGGACCTCTGCACCACATGGCTCCAGTCCTGGCAATGCCGTCAGCTCAATCAGCTCCTGAGCTGTCTGGAACATCTCCAGAGACCACAGCTGTGGGACCTCCTCCACCGACAGGTCCTGCGTTTTTGGGCTATTTACCCACGTGGAGCTCAGTTTATGCCAATGTCTGTCCTGAGACGGGGTCCTGGGTCGCCCCTGTCGCGGACACACCCCCTGGTTCCTTCTGGAGGGTGATCTCCCTCTCTATGTCTTCTTGTGTGCGTCCAGTGCCGGGGACTGGGAGCAATGTCTCAGTAACGGCCAGTGCTCTGACACCGTGGGGCGCTTTGAGGAGTGCACTGGGGTTGGTCTCGGAAGTTGTGCACACATCACTGTTGGTGCCGTCTCCGGTGCCTTGGGCTGTAATGCTGACTCTGTTAAGAGAAGCTTAAGTCATGAGTCGCGGTTCTCGGCTTGAAGAACCTGCAAATTTTTCAGGAGTCTGTGAGGTGTGCTTCCCCAAGCACTTCAGGCACTCCTTATGGGGGTCTCCACTGGGCATAGGTATCAAGCAGTGCTGATAAGGTTTGAAGCCCTGGGGTCCCTGTATACTCCCCACACCATAGGGAGGGAGGAGGAAATGAAGACGAGCTCTTTCCTAACTAATCTATACAAGATGGGAAGCGACTGTCTAGGAAGGAGCATGGCGGAAAGGGATCTAGGGGTCATAGTGGACCACAAGTTGAATATGAGTCAACAGTGTGATGCTGTTGCAAAAAAAGCAAATATGATTCTAGGTTGTATCAACAGGTGTGTTGTAAGCAAAACTCGTGAAGTCATTCTGCCGCTCTACTCTGCACTAGTTAGGCCTCAGCTGGAGTACTGTGTCCAGTTCTGGGCGCCACATTTCAAGAAAGATGTGGAGAAATTGGAAAGGGTACAGAGAAGAGCGACAAGAATGATTAAAGGTCTAGAGAACATGACCTATGAAGCCAGGCTTCATGAACTGGGCTTGTTTAGTTTGGAAAAAAGAAGATTAAGGGGGGACATGATAGCGGTTTTCAAATATCTAAAAGGGTGTCACAAGGAGGAAGGCGAAAATTTGTTCCTCTTGGTTTCTGAGGACAGGACAAGGAGTAATGGGCTTAAAGTGCAGCAGGGGAGGTTTAGATTGGACATTAGGAAAAAATTCCTAACTGTCAGGGTGGTCAAATATTGGAATAAATTGCCAAGGGAGGTGGTGGAATCTCCCTCTCTGGAGATATTTAAGAACAGGTTAGATAGACATCTGTCAGGGATGGTGTAGACGGAGCTTGATCCTGCCTTGAGGGCGGGGGGCTGGACTCGATGACCTCTCAAGGTCCCTTCCAGTCCTATTATTCTATGATTCTATGATTCTAACAATTAACTTTAAACAATGAATAATTATTTACACTAGATAAGCTAAGGGCAGGCTTGCTATAGCAAGACAAGCGTTCCAACAACCATCACGGGCAGTAAGAAGGAACTGAGGGGGTTGGGAGCCAGCAGGAGAATATATGTTGGCCCCCATATATGCTGGTTAACTCTAGGGGGCTCCCCTGCTGGCCCAACGGGTACTGCTAAGGGTAAAAAGCTTACAGGAATCACGCACACAGAGCGCACTCACGCCTAAGTGGAATGGACATAAGCAAGCACTCGAAGAACTGAAAATATGGGGTATTTTAAAATAAAGCCTATATTTATGTAATATTAGCACCTAAAGATCCTGAAGCTGGCAGTGACACAAATTCCAATGTTTCTGCTGTAAAATTTAGGTCGGTCATTGAAAAACCAGGGACTTATGATCTTTTCATGAACTTCAGTAAGAGCAGATTCAAACTCCCATGGTCTTCAGAGAGAACAGGATCAGACTTACATTTTAGCAGAGTACAGAAGCTTCAAGTTCAGATATAGATTTCAATCTTTCCAAAACTATGGGGTGTCAAATTCATTATGCTGCTATGTCATTTAAAAATTATGACCAAAAAGGAAATGTGTATTTTGAATAACCATAGATTTGAATGTATTTAGACTGAGGGTTTTGTTCCAATTGTAGTTTGTACTACAATAAAGTATGAAGACTTCCTTAGCAGTTAAGGTTTACCGGTGGGGGCTGGAGCAGCCCCCAGCTGCTGTGGGAAGGGAGCTGCTCCAGCCCTCTGGGTCTCACCAGGGATCCAGGGGTGCTCCAGCCCGGCAGGAGCAGCGCCATCTGCAGTGGTGGTGGAGGCTCCCCTGTTCATCCCCATTTAACTGGTTACCCAATTAAAACATTGCATTTGGCTGGTAAACCAATTAAATGGCATTTTACATCTTTACTTGGCAGTCACATTTTAAATTTCTTTAAAAATAAGTAACTTAGTAAAATAATTGTAGCAATCTTCACTTCTACAGTTACAGATACAGCAAATGAGTCAATTTGCACGCAATACTTGGAAATACAAAGACATTCCTTCACAGGGACTCTCTAAAAATAAATGGAAGCACTGACCGGAATTTATGCGCACAGAGAAAGGTATCTGTTAAGTAACAAGTTCCCCTCAACCTTTTAGAAACTCTGTTTCATACGGTAAATAGCAAAGACCTATAAAAAATTCATTTTCACAACATCCAAATCAATGTTTGAATTTTGTCAACAAATTTATGACAAGATTTCTGTTTAATGTAAATATTATTTCTTCCATATATTATGCCCATATGGTATGTTTTTAAAAATGTGTACTATTGTAAATGCAGACTGTCCAATGCATACAGTAGTTTCAGATAAACATGTTTCTATGGAAACAACTGAAATGAATGCCTCATTTTCTAAACTTGGCTATAACCCCAAACTTTTATTACAGCATCCAAATGTTTCATTAACTTGATTCACATGATCACAACACAGCCTGTTTCTCTTTAAAAATAGGAGTACTTTATCAGTTTGAATAAAGTAGAGTTACTGTCACATTGAGAAAATTTTCCTCCAAAATAATATTTTAATAATTTATCTGGCAACTTGGTCTACTATTACCCTATATTTATAGTACTCAACATAATTACCATTAGCATCAGCATAGTGTTTACAACCTTAGCCTACATCTTGGGGTGGGGGAGGGAAATATATAAAATGCGATGTACATTAAATACAAAAAAAGTTACAACAGTAAAGAGTTTCTGGTCCCAGATGGATAAATATTACAAACAAAAACAATTTAAAAACATTTACGTTGCAAAGTCAGGTACTCACAAATTAAGAAATAGGTTCCCGAGCAATCTTGATTTGATCTATTTGTGCATATGCAGACTAGACTCAGGACTTTAAGTCCAGAAGGGACCACTGTGATTATCTAGTGCGACCTTCTGCACATTGTAGGCCACAGGTCCTTACCTACCTACTCTTGAAATAGATTCCTCACCTCTGGCTGAGTTACTGAAGTAATCAAAGAAGAAATTACTTACCCTGTTCAGTAACAATGGTCCTTTGAGATGTGTATCCCTTAGGCGTTGGTGAGTCCTCAAATTTTTCACCTAGCAGTGCCTTCCTACACCACGAATGTCGTATTGTGCTGTTTTTGTCCATTAGTTTCGTGCATGATGCAAGTGTTCCTCCATTCCTTTTCTACCAGAAATTCTCTAACAGACTCCAAAGTACAGGGGAGGAAAGTAGGTAGTGGAGCACTCACAGGGACACACATCTCAAAGGACCATTGTTACTGAACAGGGTGAGTAACTTCTCCTTCAAGTGGTGTCCCTGTGGTGACTCCACTCAGGTGACTGAAAAGCAGGATCCACAGTAGTGGGGGAGTGTCTTTGGAGTTATCAGCCAGAGGAAGCAGGGACGGCATCGCCCACAGATGTGGTAGATTCTGGTCCTTGCTGTAGTGCAGTGTTTCCCAATTTTATTTGGCCATGGAACCCTTTTGAACTCAAAAGAATTTTGTGGAACCCCTGACTGACTGCGCTGAGTAGTAACATCATCGTCCCCACTCTCTGGCTAAAATAGCATTACACAGGGACACTTATCGTGGCAAACACAAATGAAAATTGTTTTCAATAAAATTCATAAATGAATGAAAATTCCATTCCATTACAATAATTCAGGTTATAATGGAATTTTCTTACGGAACCCCTATTTTCACTTCACGGAACCCTGGGGTTCCGCGGAACACTATTTGGGAAACACTGCTGTAGTGCATAATGTTGTGCAAAAGTATGTGAGGAAGACCATGTAGCTGATCTGCAGAGGTCAGCTACCAGCACGTTGTGTAAGAAGGCAGTGGATGCAGCTATCACTTTGGTGGAACGTGCAGCGACCTACTGCAGTGGTTCTTTGTTTCAGAGTCTGTATCAAATATTTATGAAAATTGCTATCCATCTGGATATGCATTATGTGGAGACAGCTTCGCCCTTGGTAGGGCCGGACATAGATAAGAAGTCTACTTAATTTTCTAAAGGGTTTAGTCCTATCTATGTAGAATAAGAGCACCCTTCTTGTATCAAGGGTGTGTGTGATATCTTCTCCCTCAGAGAGTTGTGTGATTTGGGAAAGTAAATGGGCTCATTGCTATGGAAGTCAGAAATGACCTTTAGTCAAAACTTAGGATAGGATCTGAGGCTAATCTTATCCTTGGCGAAGAACGTGTAGAGTAGGCCTGACCCAAGGGCTGTGATCTCACCTACCCTTCGTGCTGAAGCGATAGCAACAAGGAAGGACACCTTCAAGGCCATGTGTTGCATTGGAGCCCATCACTAAAGGTTCAAAAGGTGATCTTGATGAATCCTACACAAGGTTTAGGGCCCATGCTTTCAATAAGCCAGCTAGGATGAGTGAACACCGAGATATCGTTCACCGGATCATGAAAAATGGTGATGGCCAAGAGATGAACTCTTATGGAGCTGATGGAGAGCCCCACATCACTGAGATCCATGAAGTATTCCAGTATGGTAGGTATTGAGGAGGTATGTGGTTGTAGATGGTGCTGGCTGTTTTAATCGTATATTTCATGGAAGGGCGACGACTGCTGGGGAGGATCTGTTTCCACTTTCTGGGAGCAGGCAAGTTTGGCATTCTGGAGCCATGGAGAAGCCAGACAGTAAGCTTCAGATTCTGAGGGTTCAGGTGGTACATTCGCCTGTTGTGTTGAGTTAATGATTGGGAAGTGACAGGGAGTTGAATAGGTTTAGCAACTGACAGGTAGTGGAGGTAAGGAAACCAATGCGGTTTCGGCCAATATGGCAGTATTAAGATGACCTTCACTTGATCTTCTCAGATCTTGCAGATCGCTCTGGGGATCAGGGGAATTGGAGGGAATGTATATGAAAGAGGACCCCTACAGGATATGGTGAACGTGTCCTCTGCAGAGTTTTGCCCTGGCCCTCTTGGGAACAGAAGCAGTGACATTTGCAATTGATTGTCATGGTGAAGAGGTCTTTGACTAGGATCCCCCATTGCTGAAAGACAGGCAGGATGATTGTCAGGCTGAATTCCCACTGATGCTATTAGGAAAATTGTTTGCTCAGGTATTCTGTTGATCTGGTATGTATATTGCAGTCGCTGTAATGTTGTTCTTCGTGCACCAGTTCCAGAACTTGATTGCCTCAGCACATAATGATCAGGACTTCCCGCGCCATCTGTTGATGTAATACATACAGAGTATTGTCCGTGAGGGCACGTATGGTATGATTCCTGGGTCAGTGGTAGGAAATGGAGACAAGCGTTGCAGACTGCCCAGAGTTCCAAAATATTGATGTGCAGCCTTGTCTCTTGGTGTGACACGGGGCCCACAGTGAGCTCCCCAGTCTAGAAAGGAAGCGTCCGTAGTGATTATCCACGAGGGATCTGGACGATGGAAGGAAACTCCAGAGAGAAGGTTGTGTAGGCAGGTCCATCATCAGAGCGATGTCAACACTAGTGTTGTAGGTGCAATTCCTTTTGTGAGACTGTGCCAATTGAAAATATACATGGATGCTGGGAAGACTTGTAGGCATCTCATATGGAGTCTTGTTAGGGACACCATGGAAGTCACGGCTGCCATGTGTCCCAGGGCCTGTAGGCATGTGTGGATGGTTGTCCCAGGGTCCTGAAGAATGGCTGTTGCGCAGTGTTTGAAAGTAGTTCAGGGGGAGAAAGGCCCTGGCCACCACAGAATATAGTAGTGCTCCAGTGAACTCTATTCTCTGGATAGATTTCTGTACATTTATTAAAAACCCTAAACGGGTAAAAAAAATCTCAAGTAAAAGTCTGTCATATCATTGTATGTTGTGGAAAGGACCCCTTGATAAAGCAATCATTGAGATATTGGAACATGATGACTCCCTGCTTTCTGAGGAAGGCTGTGACTACAGACAGGGTCTTGGAGAAGACATGTGGTGCTGTCGATAGTTCAAAATGGAGGACACGATATTGGTAATCTTCTTTGGCCATCACAAACAGAAGGAATCTCCTGTGGGCTGGGTGTATTGTTATATGAAAGTGTGTGTCTAGAAGGATGAGGGATGAGAACAAGTCCCCCTCGTCCAGTGCTGGGATAATGGTTCACAATATTACCATCCTGAACTTGTTGCATACAAATTTGCTGAGTTTCCTGAGATCTAAGATTGGCCTCCATACCCCTGTCTTTTTTGACATGAGGAAATAGTTGGACTAGAACCCTCTTCCGTAAAACTCTGGTGGAGCTCACTCCATGGTCCCTAACCTGTGTAGTTCTTTAGCTTCTGCTTGTTGAAGGGGCTCAGAGAGGGGTCCCTGAAGAGAAACAGGGAAGGAAGGGGATGGAAGGAACAGAGAGTATAGACAGGAAGGGGATGGTGTAGCCATTTCTTATAATCTCAACGACCCATTGATCCATAGTGATGAGAGCCCATTGGTGGTAAAAGGGCCTCAAACAATGATGGAATATGTGGATGACACACACCGGATATAGGGGATGGTCACTCATGCCCTAGACCAATCCTTCAAATTTGCAGTTTGGGATACAGACGCCTGGGCATGCTGCGCCCTTCTTCTATTCGATCATTGCTTGGAACTGTTGTCAAATAGCCTCTGATGCTACCTTTGGTAGGAGGTATCTTTTGTCCAAAGCTCATGATACCATCTACATGTTTTGTTAGTGTATAGTGTATAAAGTGCTACCAGACCATTTGTTGCTGTTTTCCCCTTAATGGGCAATGCGTAAATTCTGAGTGTCTGGAGGGTTGTGCATATATTTTTCATTGAGTGGAGTACATCATTCATTTTGGCCTCAAAGTTGACCCCCATCAAAGTGCAGATCGGCCACTTTAGTTTGAAGCTCACCTGGAACACCAGATGACTGCAACCAAGAAGCTCAGCACATAATGATGGCTGTTACAATGGATTGGGCCACTGTATCTGCTTCATCAATGCTTGGAGCGCATTATGGGCAATGGACTTGTAGTCTTTCATGATGGACTGCAGTTGTGGCCTCTTTTGTTCTGGGACATCATTGAGCAGCCCCAAAGCCTGATGTATTTAGAATAATCGTAATTAGCCAGGAGGGCTGTGTAATTAGAGATTCTAAAACTGGAGCACAACCAATTAATAGACTTTCTTCCCAAAAATACCAAGCCTTTTGTTCTCACTGTCCTGGAGTATTGATTTGTACTGTGTTTGTCTACATTGGTGACAGACAGACTCAACAACCAATGAGTTTGGCTGGAGATGAGAGAAGAGAAAATCCATGTCCTTCGCTGGGACAAAGTATTTTTTATCAGCCCTTTGGCTGGTGGGTGGAATGGAGGCTGGCATTTGCCACATGGCTTCTAATGGTTCCATAATGGTTTTATTTATATGCAGTGCAATCTTAGATGAGCTGAAAGGTTATAAAATTCTTAACAGCTTGTGCTGGTTTTCTTACACTTCTTGTAAGGGTGTGTCTTGCAACTGCGCTATGCTTTTGAATAATTCCTGAAATTGTTTCAGGTTGTCTGCTGGAGAAAAGAGGACAGAAATACCACTTTGTCAGTGGAGGACAAGGATTGCTGAAGTGGAGACTGGCTGTCTGAATCAGATTGCGGTAAATCATTTTCTTCCTCACCTGGACCGGTTTTAGTCATAGCTGATGACAATAGCGGAGGAGGAGATGGAGAGGATTGAGTAGTCTCTGAGGGAGACTTTGCTGGCGTACAAATTGGGATAGCCATAGTCGAGTGATGAGATTGGTGCTGATGAGATGGTTGAGGATGGTATTGGACCTCTCAATCTGAAGGTGGCCACTGAGGTTGGTATTGCTGAGGTGGATACAGCTATGGGTAATTGACCCAAGGGTATTGAGGACAGTAGTATGAAGGTTGGTGACTGCTTGAGTGCCACAAGCTCGCTGAAGCCATTGGTGACGAGTGCTGTGAGGAAAAACTGGCCGTCCTGTCCAGTTCCAGATCCAGTACCCAGAGAGGACAGCGTACGGGAGAATGAAATATTATCAGAGGGATGCTGGTGCAGGCTAGATTCCTCAATCCTAGGGGGAATGCGGAGGCATCTTATCTATGGCACCAGTGAGGACACCAGCGAAAGTGGTGCTCGGTGCCGGAGCTCTAGTTCACTCAGATTAGGCTTTGGCACTTGCGGTACCAAAGAATTCGTGTGTGCCGCTGAGCACCAAGACTTCACATTGGTTGCAGTGCCCTAGTGTCCTTCAGCACCAGCAGAGGTGGCATACTGACAGTGCCAGAGCGGTGCCCTTTCTTTTTGGTTCCAGCTCAGCACCGTTCATTGGTGCCATCTTTCATTTATGCATTGTGCCAGATATTGACAGCACTGGCGAGCACACAGCATGCAAAGTGGACAACACAGCCGGCAAGGAGCATGCTGGAGAGTCTCAGGACTTATGGGAATCCCTTATGGGTGACAAGTTAACCCTTTTTCTCGGTGTTACAGGTTCCAACAGGGCTGCTGTCTTGCCTTCTGGCGGCTGAAGAGATTTCTGCCAGAGCAAGTTTTTAAGCTTCATCTCCCAGTTGTTCCTGCCCTGACAGTCATACTTCGACAATGTAGGCACTTTTGCACCACATGGCCTTCACCCTAAGCACTTTACACAAGAGGCATGGCCATCTGAAGCAGGCATTGAGTCTTTGCAGGAGTCATATTTTTTAAAACCAGGAGAACCTAGAATAATGCTGAACCAGGGTGAAGAATTTGGAGTGGAAAAAACAAGAGGAAAAAAAACGGAGTAATTTTTTTTAAACAGAAAGTAACTAAACGACTAACACTAAGTGGAGTAAAACTACAAACAAGTAACTGAATGTTCTTTATCTTTTCTTAGCTGATGAGAGCACTGCTGGAAACACCGTCTCCTACAGAGGATGGTAAAAAAAAGAACAGAGGGACATTTGTGCTGTGCTGCATGAGCAGATAACAGACAAAAACAATCTGAGAGATCTGCTGCACATGCGTGGCTTGGGAAGGCACTGCTAGGCAAAAAAAATCTCTGATTGCCAGCGCAAGGATGCACTGACACCTGAGTGGAGCTCCTTCAGAGACACAACTCGAAGGAGAATCATGGTTTAAAGCAAGGGTCGGCCACCTTTTCAACCCAAAGAGCCAAACTACATCAATAAAGAGCCAGTATAAGAATACCCATTTGAATGACTGAAAATATACAACTTATTATTTATAACAAATCAATGACTGATTATTAATAGCAGCATAAATGAAACTGTACACACAGACTTTATTTAATGGGACTTGTGTTGCTGTTGAGGGTGCAGTTTGTGGATGTGGAGGTAGAGGAGTCAGGGCTTGGGTGTATCAGAGGCTAAGGGCAAGGAGGTGAGGTGTGTGGGAGGTGCCAGAGGCAGGGCAGAATGCTGGGGGTAGGAAGTAGTGTGTGTGTGGGGGGGGGCGCATTACCTTGGCTGATCAGAGCTTGGCTTCTGCACCTGGGAAGCAGTAGCTGGCCACATGCTGGGTCAGGATCAGCATAGCCCCCCTCCTAGCAGTGCTGCAGCAGAAGAGGGGCTGCAGTCACCAGCTCTTCCAGTGGCCAGATGGGGCTAGACCATAGGGTCTATCTCAGGAGCAGGGCTGGGGACAGGACTCTGAGGCCAGATGGGGGCTGGGCACTTTTACTTTCTCATGTTTGTTTAAAATGAAATTCCGCAAACTAAGTCAAATACATCCAACACAAAAGGTTTCAATATTGTCTTTATCCGTGGCAGGGGTGGGGAACCTTTTTTGGGTCAGGGGCCACTGACCCACAGAAAAATGAGTTGGGAACCACAAAAATAAGAAGCAAAAAAACCCAACTCCTGAAAAAAAAAAAAAAAAAAAAACCAACCCTCACTGATGTGGCCCCCAACTGAGACACTTCACTCCCCTGGAGTTCCAAGCCCATGGGTGGGAGGGGAGCAGGGAGGACTGAGGTTCAAGGCCTCAGGCCAAATTAACTCTTCTGGGGTCAGTGGATTTTGTGGGTCCCACTCAGCTCTGGGGGGGAAGGCAAAAATGAAGGGTCTAAAATGAGGGGTCTAATGTGGACAGAGCTACCAGCAACTGGGATAGGGTTGGGGTGCAGGATCTCAGTGGGAGGTAGAGTGCAAAAGCAGGCTGGGAGTAGCGTGTCTGGCCAGGGGGAGGATGCAGGAGCAGGGTGAGGGGAGGGTTCAGGAGTGGGCTGGGTTTAGGGTCTCTGGCCAGCAGGGAGGGTGCAGGAACAGGGTGCAAGTGGGTGTGTGGCCAGGGGAAGGGGGAAGAGCAGGGTCCTGGCCCAGGGAGAGCATGAGCGACTGGTGATGCAGGTTCTAGGCAGCACTTCCTTTTGTGCTCCACACTGCTCTCAGGCTCCCCGTCCCAGGCATGGTTTCCTGATGTTTCTACTGGTCAGCTTCTGACCAATGGGAACAAAGGGAAAAGCCTCCTGACAGCATGTCCCTGTGCTGTGGTTTCCCCCAGGTGATAGAAGGAAAATAGCAGAGTATCAAGCTCTGCTTCTTCCCCAGTCGCACAGCAAGGCTTGGGATTTTCTCCACACACACAAGAAGCCGGCACTGGCTCCAATCTTGTGGGGGGCATGAGGCTGGAATGCTAGCATGGGCTCCCTGTTGCAGAGAGGAGGGATGGGGTTACTGAGCTCAAGCTGCAAGCCATATTTGGCTCATGAGCCGTAGGTTGCCAAACCCTAGTTTAAAGACTTCCAATTACAGAGAATTCACCATTTACACTAGAATAAACTTGCGATTGACTAAGTGATAGTGCTCCGTGCTATGGAGCAGTGGTTCTCAACTCGTTTTAGTCCACAGACCACCAGGCCAATCAAAACATTTTTGTGGACCACCTCCTTTTCAAGATATGATAAAAAAAGAAAAGACCACGAACATTTTTGTTTAAAATTTATTTCTTATTAACTGATTTTTGGATTCTCTTCTCACTGACAAGCTTTTCATTGTTTGGAGTGGTACTTGATAATGCACAACGAATATCACTTTCTACTGCAAGCCAATTCCTCTGTTTGGACTTAGCGTGCAAACACACACAAAAATCCAGTCTCACACATGATGCAAATAGCAAAAGAAATCTGACTGCACGTGCTGACAGATTTGGGTAACTCCTGGTCATGCTGGCCCAAAATTTGTCTATGATCGACTGCTGGTACATGTCTTGAGCTGCAAAATCATTTTTCAGATCCAAGAATTCCTCGTGCAGATCCTCTGGAACACTATTAACATTGGTTGTAAATGGATTCCTGATGAAAAATAATCCATTCCTTGTCCTGTCCACCTCTAGAAAGTATCGTTGGAATTCGTCTCGTAGCTTCCCTAAATGTTCGAGAATTTGTGTTCGAATGGCTTCCTTTTCCCCAAGCATAGCATCCACATACGGAAATGGAATCAAATTATTGCCTTCGGCTCTTACAATCTACGGTTCCAATTTGTTAAGAAAAGCCTTGCTGATGCTTTGGTGAGAGAACAGATTTGTACCTTTCCCTCACAGCTGAAGATTCAGTTTGTTCAAGATTCCAAAAATATTGACAAGATATGCAAGTTCTAAATCTGACTGAGTCAGCACATTTCAGAATTCCTATTTCCCTTGAGCCTGGAGAAATAAATCCAACTCCTCTCTCAATTGAAAAACTCCGTTGAGTACGTTCCCTGCTGACAACCACCATACAGAAGTATAGAACACCAACACAGAGTCGGAAGCCATGTCCACGCAAAATCTTTTGAACACATAATTTGATGTGAGTCACCACTTTCACTAACCCTTTGAAAACGGTGTTCAGTTGATCAGGCAATGTTTTTGACGCCAAAGCTTCCCTATGAATGAAGCAATGAACTCTGGTTACCATTGGAGCATGCTGTTTCACCAGGGTTTGGAAACCTGATCTTGAGCCCAGCATGGCAGGTGCACCATCAGTGGCGACACCCACAAGATTTACCCAATCCAGACCATGTACTTCAAGGAAATTGTTAACAATTTCTATCACATCCTGCACCTTTGTGGTGGAATCAAGAGTCTTACAAAAAGCAACTCATCTTTGAAGTCTCCCTCAACCATGTATCGTGCGAACACCAATAGCTAAGAGCACAATGTGACGCTGGTCGATTCATCCAATTGTATGGCCAGCAATGGAGACATCTTTATTTCATCCACAACTTGTTCACTGATGTTCCGTGATATTTCATTTATCCATCTCGATACTGTCTCATTAGAGAAAGCTATATCATTCAGCTTCCTTGCTGCTTCCTCACCAAGAACAAGCCGCACCATCTCTTTTGCACAGGAGAGCACAAGTTGCTCTACAATGGTATGAAGCAAAATGCAGGACAATGTAGCACTTTAAAGACTAACAAGATGGTTTATTAGATGATGAGCTTTCGTGGGCCAGACCCACTTCAAGTAGGTCTGGCCCACAAAAGCTCATCATCTAATAAACCATCTTGTTAGTCTTTAAAGTGCTACATTGTCCTGCATTTTGCTTCTGCTACCCCAGACTAACACGGCTACATTTCTATCACTATTCTACAATGGTATGAGGCTTCTTGGCCTGTGCAATTTTATATGCAACAATGTAGGAAGTACGCACTGAATTGCTTGTCTTACAGTAGAATGCACTTGTTGAGTCGAGCTGCTACAGTTTCAGACCTGATAACCGCCGCTCAAAATAATCTTCATCCTTTTGCAACAAGTTGGGGTGACACTTTTCGAGGTGGCATTTCAGCTTTGCCGGCTTCATTGAGTCATTCCCCAAGACTTCGAAACAAATAACACATTGTGGCAAATCCACGCTTTCTTTTTCTTGAAAAGTGAAGCCGAATTTGACGTAGTCGTCCGAATACTTGCGCTTGACATGTCTTTCTGTCATTGCCATTATAAACAAACAACACCACACATGTAAAACAGCATATGTAGCACAGGACGAACAACACAGCAACTGCTCAGCTCAACGGCAGCAGCTACAATGACGCTCAGAGCCTCAGATGGATGTTACTGGCAACACAACGCGGTTGCATCCTAGGTGATGCTATGGATGACGCGCCGCAAGCTTGTGAACATGGCATAAGACAGCCTAACGGCAGCGCCTGCTCATGCCGTGTGACTTTGGACAATGTTCCTGTGGGCCACCAAAAAAGTCACCGTGGACCACCAGTGGTCCATGGATCACCAGTTGAGAACCACAGCCGTAGAGAAAAGCAAAACACCACAAGGTTGCTGCTGATCTGAGCCTGAGTAAAAATCCTCCCTGGCACCAAATATGGCAAGCAGTTAAGACATGTGGGCAAGACCTATCAGGCATATAACAGGGAAAAAATTCTGTATAAGGACTCAGACCCCTTCCTACCTAGTGTTTCCATTCTGATAACTAAATTACATGTCCACTTTTCAGAGACTGGAGGAGGCAGGACTTGTCTCACTCAGTGCACAGAAATAGAAAATACTCTCCGGCTTATGAATTTAGTTTTCCCAAGAGTACTGGACTGCAAGTATATTCATCAGTGAGCTTTCAGTCATCTCTGTGATGCACTGAAAATCTAGCTAATTTCTGACCCAGATTTTCCTTCTTAGGGTAGAACCATGAGAAACAAGTGAATTTTTACCCAGGACAATTCCCAGTTTCTCCCATCCTTGCTCTTCATTCAGTTTTTCTTCAAGACTATGACCCTGGCTACTAGTCCCCCCAACTGTACCACATCTCCATTGTCTCCCAGCTTTCATCTCTTTCCAAAAGCTCCCCATCCAAGCTTAACATTCTGTCCCATCCCCACTGCCTCCAGCTCTTTGCTCAGCTGGTTCTAATTCTCCCCCAAAATCCCATGACCCTTATTACTTTGGTCTCCCCTCTCCTTCTTCCTCCCACCCTCCAGGTTCTCAAAGGAATTTTCCTTGTCCAGCCAGTCCTAATTTCCTCCCAGTTCCTCATTCAGACTCAGTCTTCCCACCTACTACCCCCCCATCCTCTCTCTTCCTTTCTGGGCTTCCAGTCTCATTACCCACCTACTCCCACCATCCCAATTCCCCTTTCTGCCATCTGTCCACATCTCCCACACTAAACCCTTCCAGGCTCTGTTTCCTAACCATCTCTCCCCTTCATTTAGTTGGGGTAGGTACTGTTCTGAGCAGGGGACTGGATTAGATTATCTCCTGAGGTCTCTTCCAACCCTAATTTTTTAGGATTCCTTCCACCTAAATCTACCACATTTCCTCTATATTTGAATCAGGCAGCTTCCTCCTCCACACTGCCTATGCCTAGAATTCATTAAGAGCACAAGAAACAGTCTTTCTGCTCTTAGTTTAGGTTCTCAGACATAGTATAGTCTGCAGTTGCCCCAGGCTTCAGTTGCAAAGAAAATACTGCTCAAATGCAAGCTAGAGCATTTTCAGTCCATGAACATTAATTCTGCTATTGAAAACCCAAGAAGTCTCTACTGAACATGTGCAAAATGACTTTTCAAAATTTGGGTAGATTTTCACAGAAGGAGTGCCACAAAGGAGATCTCTTTCGCCAAGTGTCCAGACCTTGGTCTCCAGCGAGGGAGCAGTTGAACTTTTAGGATTTTTCTTTATACGTAGCAAGCTCATACATTTTTCCTTTGACCTTTTTCGAAAATAAGGTTATCCACTTTGGCTGCAATTTTTCAAAAGTGAAAAAACTGAGTCAGACCCATGGCATGGAAAATTTCAGCCTATACAATACAAGCTTGGTAATTTTAGTCAACTGAAACCAGTTTCTTATAATAGGGAGTGCCAGCAACTTAGCTCTGCCTATAATAAAATATATTAAGTGACAGTTCTGCTTATGTTATATTTTCTGCTTCCTATCCTGTCCGCCCCCCCTCCTTTTTTTTTTTTTTTTAAACACACGCTAAGGATACTAATACTGGTGCTTATAAATTCATCTAATCCTACATTTTATTATTATTCATGTTTCAGTCTACTCCTATTACCACTGAATTCAACAGGAGCAGGAAAAAGCCTTTTCCGTTGTAATGCTTATTTGTGACCAGATCTCAGCAGCACCTAATTACTTCAAAAGGAGATGTTTAGGGCCTGAGGCAAATATTAAGCAAATGAACTTGTAAGCAATGCAATTCAATTTAATGTCATCATCCTATTAATTTAAAAGGGGGGGGGGGAGAATGCAGATTAGATTTTTTTTCAAAGGTTTCTTTAAGACACCAGTTAATGTTTACTCCTCAGTCTGTCTATCATTAAAGTTATGGGACTTTTGAGGAGGAAATACTCGTTTTTATCTAGAACTGGACAAAAACTGGAAACCTTCTTTCTGTGAAAAATTCTCATGTGTTAGTTTCAGTTTGAACTAGGATGAAATGTTAAAAAAAATAGTTTTCCTCCCTTCCCCGGAAGGGGCATCAAGCAAAACTATGATCCAGGAGAAACAAAACAGAAATTTTTGGGTTCCATGCTCGAGTCCAACTACCTGGACTAGGAGGCACACTTCTTGCTACTGTGTAGACATACCATGAGTTGCATGTGGTCCAGGCCTAGCCACTTCATATAAAGAGTGCAGAGCTCAAAGGGCAGAGAAAAGAGATGACGCTGTTTCTCAGCTACAGCGTTTTACATGGCAATATTTTACCTGAGATTTCTTAAAGTGGAAACTACTCATGTAGAGAAGAGTTGCTTTTAAAATTTCCTTGGGACATTCTGTTCCAAGTTAACAGCTCCCATGCACATTTATTCAGCTACAGGCAGAGTTGGTGGCTACACCTCTTGTTAAAGTTGCCTAACACTTTTCAGAATGCTTTTTCAGTTATGTAGAACTATTAAAATTTTAACCTTTGGGGCTGAAATTTTTCTGGCTGCCTCACACGAGTTTCCCCATGTGCACACCTCAAAAAAGGTTTGGCAATTTCTACAAATTAGTTTAGGGAAAAGATTATTTTGCTATTTTTTCCCAGCTATTTAATTGACAAGGGAAGCAGGGACTGAAATTGAAGGATGGGATAAAGCAGAGGTACAGCTGGATTCCTTTTATTTTTCCAATGAAAATTCATCCAAAACGCCCAAGTTAAAATCTCCAAAAGTCTCAATTCACACATGCTCAGCAGAGACATGTTAGACCTATTCAGCCCCTAGTACGGAAGGAAATTTTGAAAAATTTAGCTGCCATGCTCTTCTATCCTGCATTTACTCATCAAAATTTGTAGGAGGTACTCTATTTCTCCTGTGCTCTAAATGCTGACAGCCACTGTCACTCAGGAAGTACCAGAGGGAGAGGGAGAAGTACTACAAGAGACTTTTTCTATATTTCTAGTTAAATATATAAATTTGCTGGTTAAATAACAACATTTTCTAACATTAAATCTTAAATATGTTTACAGTAACCACCAGAAAAATAGTAAATTTATGGAGACCCTTTTGCTGTGGAAGCGTCTAGATTTGTACTTTCATCTGCATATGACATTTTATTGTTTTAAATATATGATTGTGATAGTCCTGTACAATAATTTTATGACTACCTCCAAAAGAGCACAGAATAGCTGTCGCACACAAAAGCCAACACAAATAATTAAAGTATACCTGTACCCATTATTTTAAAAAGGTAGACTAAGAATACATGTACTAATTATTGTAATTTAAATGAGACCATAACCCAGTACCATAAGGTCACTTAATCCATTACTCTTGTCATTAATTAATAAAGGGAAGAACTTCTATTTCTGTACAAATATTTTTGTAGCCATGAGTAAAACAAGTAGCTATTCTATGCCCTCTAATCTATAATAAATATTAAATCCTCTAAATTAAGGTGTCAAGTGTTCTTGTTCAGACTGAGGCATTAGACTAAATGATTGATTCAAAGAGTTGATAACATAACAGTTGTTGCTGAATTATGTGTACTAGCAATATGGAACAGCACATGTCTAGTATTATCCACCAGAATATGGCTGTATATCTTTAGATTTGCTGGCCAGTATAGTAGAGGCCAAGTGGTATCAAATAGTATGTATCTGCTGTATTAGGTCGGGTCAACTGAAAGCCATCTTCATCTTGGCAAATGTTATCGGAAATGTAATGCTTTCTTTACACCATATGTTTGTTCCAATGTTCTGAACAAGCATCTTGGTGGAGAGACAATAAAGTAAAAACTGGATCACATCAAGAATATTCCTTTAAGAAATAAGAAATGTTTAATTTGGAGCTCTCTAATTTTAAATACTATTTCCCCCCCATCTCATTGCCTTAAATATTAACCTCAACATCATCCTAAAGAAACTTACTGTTTCCTGTATGCTGAGTAGAAATATATTATTGTCCTGGTCCTATAAACTGATGGAGACAACCAGATCTCAGGGTTCTGTAGCAGTTTGCAGAACTATAGTCATTAAAATGTTTCTAAAATGTCTATTGTAGACTATTTCAAACAAAAAAATTACAACATATAATTTTCAAGATAATTAAATGTGTCATGCAGTAGCCCAAGGAAATAAAAGATTCTGGAACATCTACATTTTGAATTTTAAATACTAGAGTCAACACATCTGACTGGATATTCTATATAAAATGGGGGTGGGTGGGGAGAATTCAATAGGCCTGCTCCCACTCCCACTAAAGCATATGGCAAAATGGATGTGGTCATTAGTCTCTGGAAGTAGGTATTTATGGGATACAATTCAGGTATTGATTTCACTACTCTGAAAATACTGCTGAAATAAAAAAAAAACGCCAAATGAGTGTCAGACGTTTGGATTCTTTAAGTTACAGCTGCCAGTCAGGAGGAGGGAGAGAGAGAGAGAAAATGTCTGCAGCACTTACTAAGGCAACTATTCATTAAGCAAGTTAATTATTTTTCACAGTCTTTAAAACTAAAAGCTTTTTATATAAATGCTATATTAACAAAGCATATTAAACTTGACATTTAGAAAAACCTAAACCAGGCAATTCCAGTTTAAAAGAGCTGCTCTGATATCACTCAGCATGTGGTTACCAAGCAGAGGGTCTTAAAGGGCATGGGTCTTTATTCACAGAACCTGCAATTACAAAGCAGAAGCACATAGCTAAGGATGAAATCAGATTTTCATAGTTTTGTTGCTTCAAGTCTGAAATTTAAAATTACATTTACAGTTAAAAATCCAGGCAATGCACAAGAAATTTTCTAATTACATTTATTGAGTTGCTAGGTCCCTAATATAACAGGAATATAATTGTTACAGTTCTGCAGTAAACACTGTTAACTTCAAGTATTTTTCTAGGAGCACAATACTATACACACATATTAACAATGACTCCGTATTGTATTTGCCAAAATTCTGAACAGGAGGTTATTATATATTCAGTACAACTCTTCCTTCACAAAACCCAGACACCCAGTTGCAGTAATACTACAATATAAGTTTAATAGCTTCAGTGGCAATGGAGAGAAGAATTCTGCAGAGAAATCATGTCACATCTATAAGTCATTAAATCCAATAAAATGAATATTAAAAATAATAAAAAGTAGACACCGGGGTTTACAAGAAGATTCCTAATGCAACATAGTTTTACAGATTGCTTATAAAATAAAATCTAGTGGATGGTGTAGGGAGGGATTTAAAAATAATTTATTTGGAAAATCAGCAAAATGTTTAGCCCTTGCTGGTCAGATGCAAGCATTTCAATAGAAATTCTGAAGAGAAAAAAGCCAAGTTCATAATTAAACTGACATTTAAAAAAAAAAATCAAGAACAGACTTGACATCAAAAGAAAAACCAAAATATAATTCCCATTTTTATTTTATTTTACAGAGCAATTAGCAAGCAATTAGTTAAGTATAATTTTCTGTGACAAGCATGTTGACAACAGTATCTTTTGAGAAATCTCTACCCTGTACTTCAGAGGTACTCAGAGCTCCCCTTTCTGTGGCTCAAGATAAAGGCAAAGCAAATTTTAGTTACAATAGGCCAGATTGTGATCAAGTATTCCCATTAAAATCAAAACACACCAGATCACCCAGAACAAAAACCTGAATGCAAGACATGAAAACAAATGAGAAAATACCACAGTAGACATAACCATATATCCCTAGGAGGCTTTTGAGCATATTTATTATATGGTTAGAGCTT
This sequence comes from Pelodiscus sinensis, assembly GCF_052426305.1. Classification (NCBI taxonomy): domain Eukaryota; kingdom Metazoa; phylum Chordata; order Testudines; family Trionychidae; genus Pelodiscus; species Pelodiscus sinensis. Next base: position 31,052,579 of record NC_143058.1, on the reverse strand, counting down.
CTGGTTAGTCTTTATTTAGTTTTGTAGTTTCTAAAATGAGTGAAATCCTCCAAGTCCTTTCTCAGACAGAGCTATTATTGACCAAAGTCTTTATTCAACGTTTTTGTGACAAATCCAATACACATACCAAGAAAGAGAGAAATCTTTTATACTTTTATTTTACAAATGAATATTGGACACAAAAATCAACTCAATCACTAGCTGTAGCCTTTGCAATAGAATTGAATTTAGTTATTTAATTATAAATCCATGAAACACTAAACTCCAGTAAAAAGAATGGCAAACATATCTATTTTCATAGCATTCCTGAGAAGCCAGATTTTTACTGACCGACTACTTTTGGCAACTGATCTGAATCAGTTCAACAAAGTGACAACCTATCATTCCAAACTAATGTGATCCCATACACACAAGAAAAAAGTGGTAGGCCAAATTTATTCTCACTTCTGTCCACAGATCAGTGTATTAATCTACATATGTATTTATTATAAAACTAATGGCCTTGTACACGCTCTTTTGCATACGCAGCAAAAAATACATTGTAACTATAGTAGTTAAATGGGAATCATCCCAATCCCAATAGAGACTTGAACTACTCTGCCTCCCACACAGGCTGTACCTACATTCTCCAAGGGTGCATCTCTACACCGCAAGTCTGTTATTTCAATAAATTCGAAACAGACCACTTATTTCAACTTCTGTAAACGTCATGTCACGAGGAATAGCTATTTTGGAAGAGTTATTTCAAAATAGCGGTAGCATGGATGCTCCACTGCTGCTATTTCGAAATAGCTCCTCCTCAGGGCCATTCAAAGTAGTTATTCCCCAGTGTTTCCTGGGGCTCTAAATTATGGTAGCACGTCCACATTAGGGGAGCCTACCTTGGACTAATTTTGAGGCTTCCCTGTAGTATATACGTGCTATTTCTTCCAGAATAGCTTATTTCAAAATAACCGTGAAGTATACACGTACACCAAGAGAGGTGAGGAACTAATTCAAAATGAATAATTTGACTCTTCAGTTTGTTAGTTTCAACTGATTAAGGGGATCCAATGTATTCATTAATCAAAATTCTCTCTCAAATATCAATTACTTTTGAATTGAAAATAGTGTTCTTTGAAAAGCATAGGACAGATGGCACAATGTTATTCTTTTTAGCCAGTGAGAAACTTTAGAGCCAAGTTTGCAATACAAATATTTATAATATACCTTCACAATTTCAGCAGGGTAGTCATGTTACTATGTTTCAGCACAAAGAAAGAGGAGTCACGTGGCACCTTAAAGACTAACACATTTATTTGAACATAAGCTTTTGTGGGCTGTAACCCACTTCCTCAGATGTATGAAGGGGAAACTTCAGTTTGCAAGGTATATATACACATGCAAAGATGGCTGTGTTACATTACTATGTGGAAGACTAGCCTAAAGAGGTCAATTCAGTCAGGGTGGATGTGGCCCATTCCCAACAGTTTATGAGAAGGTGTGAATACCAAAAAGATTATTTTTTGTAGTGAACTTGCCACTCCTAGTCTCTATCTACAACCTATCATGGAAGACAATACTTCACTTTCACAGACTTTGGGAGGCATGCCAGGCCTCACTTACAGCAGTCTTCCCTCGCCAACTCTGCAGTCTGAAGCAAATACTCATCAGTAACTACTCATCAGCAACTATACAACACATCACAAACCCCGGAACCAAACCCGGCAACAATTCCTGTTGCCAATTCTGTCTACATATCTACTCAAGTTACACCATCACAGGACCAAACCACGTCAGCCATGCCATCAGGGGCTCATTCACCTAGACATCTACTCATGTGCTATCTTCCATGTATATTGGGCAAAACTGGACTATATATGCAAAAGAATAAATAGATACACAGCAAACATCAATAACGATAAAATTAAACAGTAAGAGAACACTTCATACTTCAGCCAAAAAAAAACCCCACTCCTTCAGAAACAGACTTCAATGAGAAATTGCAGAGCTGGAATTCATATGCAAACTTGACACTATCAAATTGGATCTCAAGAGAGACTGGGGGTGGCTAGATCACTACAAAAGTAATTTTCCCTCTTTTGGTATTCACGCTCTCATTATCAACTGTTGGCAATGGGCCACATCCACTCTGAATAAATTGACCTCTTTGGCACTGTTGCGCCACATAGTAATAGAACACATCCATTTTGCACGTGTATATATGCCTGCCAAACTGAAGTTTCCACTCCATACATCTGAGGAAGTGAGTTCCAGCCCCCAAAATATTATGCCTAAATAAACATATTAATCTTTAAGGTACCACTGGACTCCTCATTGTTTTTCCATGAAAAAATGTACTTTCCACAACTATTTCTGTTATCTCTCAAGATTCTGTTTCTATTTAGGTAACTGCCAGTAAAGCAAATTATTGAAATATTTCAAGAAAGCAAAACAAGCAAACCACAAATATAGACGAAACAAGTTCATTTAAATCATCTGAATGAGCATTAGAGGGAAGGAGGTTTTTGGGTGGATACGGGAGGAGCGGGGGAAGGGAAGAACAAAGGAAAAAAGGTTGTCTAAATATTTGCCAGTCTCTACCTTCTGTTCAGCTACAATTAAATCAAACATGATCCTAATGGCTTTGTATGGAAGACTAGGTATTTTTTCTTTTTTTAAATTTATGACTAGAGCTAAATCAAACTATTCATTCTACATGCATCATAATAAATGAAATTACATAGACTTTGCATATCAACTGATTTTCATGTCAGTCAACAGTTTTTATGAAAAAATTCTTCTCAGTACTGTGGTTTCTCCTACACAAGTACTTTCATATAAATGGGACTTATTTAATTTTGTTCATATCAAATTGTCTGAGCTGCTAATATGCTATTTGTCTAATGCTAAGATAAATTAACATAACCAATAAGCTGAACCAAATACAATAAGAAGAATCTTAAGCATTCTGAATCGAATATTTATGCTAAGGATGGTAAACTTGATTTTTTTTAAATTTGAACAATGCATTATGTAACAGTCCAAGTTCCAGGTCAGAACAAATACTTCTAAAAACATCTGTGACCTTTGTACATAAATTTAGAACTTGGGCTTACCCCTTAGAGCAGGCAGCAGTGATCTCTCTTTCTTGTCATCACATTTGTTACATTCACTGAAGTACAAGAGTAAAAAGACATCCACAAGCACCCACATCAGAGAAGTGGCAAGAACCACCTTGCAGTAGACAAATCTCCTCATCTCTTGACTTTGTTTCTAGTTCACACACTGAGTAAAGATGACTATTGCTGGGATGTATCCAAGCCACACAGTTAAATTCCAGTATGAAGGTGAAGTCGAGAACATCCACTGCAATTAAAAAAAAATGTTGTAATTACCTAACAAGAATACATGGTTTAAGGTCCAAAATTATACAAACATCATTCTAAGATGCTTTTACTCTATTTTAAATATTAACTTATTTTGTTTTACTTCTATCTAAATATCCTCTTTGTAGTACTAACCATCTTTCAAAGAATTGCTTCCTTTGTTTAATAAGCCCAGTTCTTATTTTTTCTTGTGTTGGATTTTATCTTTCCCAGAATCTGTAAACACAGAAAGCTGAAAATGCACACCACCACTTTAGCACCAGATTTCACTGCAGGAAGTTGTCACAAGATATTATAACAACCTACATGGAACACTGCCTTTAAAAGAGTATACTTGGGCCAGGAGATTACTCTTCACTTCATCATTTATTGTAATATATTAAAGTTAGATTCTAATTTCCACACCTACCATTACAAACAGCATTCCATGCAGAGATGGGAAATCATATAGGACACTTCCTGTATTGATCCAGGTTTCAAAAGCAGTGTCCTAATGTTCAGCAGCTGGATACCTTACTGAGGGCCTAATAAAACAAAATATGGCATCTATTAGAACTTACTTGCATGTGTTTCCCAAAACTAAATGACAATTTAGTGAGCCCTTATTTGCAAGAGCATGCTCCAGTGTGAGGATCTAAATGTTAACCTACTTAAAAGATTGCATTAAAGAAAATTATGGCAAACTACTTTCTTGATATTGGGGGGAAATCTCTGTTGGCTTCTCAAAAAGAAGGTAGCAAAGAGAGTTCATCTTCTTTGGGTGACACAGCTAACTCAGGACCTAAGTTATTGTACATGCATGTATGCCATACAATCCTGTACCAGTCTGCTCCCTTCTTGTAAGAATCTCTCTCACTAGAGTACTGGGACAGGATTCTTGTCTATTTCAATATTCTCCATGCTGATTAAAAACAAAAGCTAAGGATGCAATTCAAACATGCACTCCCTCAAACAAAACCAAAGATGGTAAACCTGATTTTATGCTAGTGAGCAATGAATGGCCCTTCAGAAATGTTTTTCCCATTAGCTTTGCCCTTATCTAGTCCCTGTTCTATATTCTGTTAGTATCAGTGTGCACATAATTCTGCGGAACATAGAAGCTAACACACTCTTTTGTCCCAATAATCTTGCAATTCAGTTATGTCTCAAAATATTTTGCATACACCTTTGTTGGTGGACCACCCCTGAGTGGTTTCCATTGGGGTGGAAGGAAGAGGGAGAAGGGTTGGGGAAAAAAGCAGGAAAATGTGCTGCTCAGGAGAAGTTCTGGAGCACATAAGAGTACAGGCAGTCCCCGGGTTACGTACAAGATAGGGACTGTAGGTTTGTTCTTAAGTTGAATCTGTATGTAAGTCGGAACTGGCGTCCAGATTCAGCCGCTGCTGAAACTGATCAGTTTCAACAGTGGCTGAATCTGGACGCCAGTTCTGACTTACATACAGATTCAACTTAAGAACCCCAGGCATCCCCAAGTCAGCTGCTGCTGAAACTGATCAGCGGCTGATTCCAGGAAGCCCGGGGCAGGGGCTTCCTGTAGTCAGCCACTGGTCATTTTCAGCAGCTGCTGACTAGGGGACACCTGGGGCAGAGCAGCTGGGGTGCTGCTGGGTTGGTCCAGTGGCACCCAGAGCGGCGCTACGGGACCAACCGGCAGCGCCCCAGCTCCTGTACCACAGGCGTCCGGAGCAAAGCCGCGGACCATGGGGGCAGCGGGACAGCCCAGACGCGCCGTGGCTATCCTGCTGCCCTCGGGCTCCGTGGCTTTGCTCTGCTTTGCTCCCCGTCCCCCTGGTCTGCAGACCAGGGGGACGGGGAGCAAAGCGGCAGAACACGCGGGCAGCGGGACAGCCCAGACGCGCCATGGCTATCCTGCTGCCCTCGGGCTCCGCGGCTTTGCTCTGCTCTGCTCCCCGTCCCCCAGGTCTGCAGACCAGGGGGAGGGGGAGCAGAGTAGAGCAGAGCGGCGGAACGTGCGGCCAGCTGACAGCCCAGACGCGTCTGGGCTGTCAGCTGGCCGCGTGCTCCGCTCTGCTCCCCCCCCCCTGCAGATCAGGGGGAGGGGGAGCAGAGCGGAGCACAGCAGAGCGGCGGAACGCGAGGCCAGCTGACAGCCCAGACGCGTCTGGGCTGTCAGCTGGCCGCGTGCTCCGCTCTGCTCCCCCTCCCCCTGGTCTGCAGACCAGGGGGAGGGGGAGCAGAGCTGAGCGGAGCAGAGCAGAGCAGAGCGGCAGAACGCGCGGCCAGCTGACAGCCCAGACGTGTCTGGGCTGTCAGCTGGCTGCGCGTTCCGCCGCTCTGCTCTGCTCCGCTCTGCTCCCCCCCCCACCGGTCTGCAGACGGGGGGGGGGAGCAGAGCGGAGCGCGCGGCCAGCTGACAGCCCAGACGCGTCTGGGCTGTCAGCTGGCCACGCGTTCCGCCGCCGCTTTGCTTCCTCTCCCTGGTCTGCTCGAGACCAGGGAGAGGAAGTGCCCCGTTCGTAACTGCGGATCCGACGTAAGTCGGATCCGCTTAACTCGGGGACTGCCTGTACTTAACAAATGGCCACTAGAGCAGCAATAGGCAACCTAAGTCCAGTGAGAGGGATGAATGAGTGGCCCTCTAGCTCAGTGGGCTGCAAGACTGTTGTAACCAAGAGACTGTCCCCCAGAATAGTTTTGCTAACTGTATTTGCATACCTAGAATTTGCAGAGGGGGCAGATTGAACTGTAGCAGCACTTGGATTGGATGCAGAGGGAGCACATGGATCTTACAGTCATTATTGTGTGCAATCAGCCCACACCTCACATCACATTCCCTTGCTTTGTGCACCTGTCACTTTAGTAATACTGATAAGAAAAAAAAACCATGATACACAGAAACCAGCAGAATCTGATAACCCATGTGTTGGCAACTCTGCACAGAGTCGCCATGGCCCACATAGATGTCCCAGCATTGCACTAGAGCAGTGTTTCTCAAACTGTGGGTCGCGACCCTCAGGGGAGTCGCAATCAACTTAGAGGGGGGTCGCAGCAGGATTTGGTTTTTAAACTTACGACTTCTCTTCCCCGGGCCATGAAGAGCGGCAGGGCGGAGGAAGGCAACCGCCAGCAAGCCGCGCAGCATGGCTGCGAGACTCCAGGAGCATGGCTCAGCTGCAGGAGGAGGAAAGGCGGCAGGAGAGTGAGTCCGGTGCAGGAGCACACATGCGAGGGGCTGAACACATCCCCAGCTGGGAGAGGGCGGGGTCCCTCAGGCAGCGGGCTGGGGGATTCATAGAATCATAGAACTAGAAGAGAGCTCAGAAGGTCATCAAGTCCAGCCCCCTGCTCTAGGCAGGACCAATTCCAACTAAATCAACCTGGCCAGGGCTTTGTCAAGCCGAGACTTAAACACCTCTAGGGATGGAGACTCCACTACTTCCCTAGGTAACCCATTCCAGTGCTTCACCACCCTCCTAGTGAAATAGTTTTTCCTAATATCCAACCTGGACCTCTCCCACCACAACTTGAGACCATTGCTCCTTGTTCTGCCATCTGTCACTACTCAGAACAGCCTCTCTCCATCCTCTTTGGAACCTCCCTTCAGGAAGTTGAAGGCTGCTATCAAATCCCCCCTCACTCTTCGCTTTTGCAGACTCAACAGACCTAAGTCCCTCAGCCTCTCCTCATAAGTCATATGCTCCAGCCCCCTAATCATTTTGGTTGCCCTCCTCTGGACCCTCTCCAATGCGTCCACATCCTTTTTGTAGTGGGGGGCCCAGAACTGGACACAATACTCCAGATGCGGCCTCACCAAAGCCGAATAAAGGGGAATGATGACATCTCTGGATCTGCTGGCAATGCTCCTCTTAATGCAACCTAATATGCCATTAGCCTTCTTGGCTACAAGGGCACACTGTTGACTCATATCTAGCTTCTCATCCACTGTAACCCCCAGGTCCTTTTCTGCAGAACTACTACTTAACCGGTTGGTCCCCAGCTTGTAACTATGCTTGGGATTCTTCCGTCCCAAGTGCAGGACTCTACACTTGTCCTTGTTGAACCTCATCAGATTTCTTGTGGCCCAATCCTCCAATTTGTCTAAGTCATTCTGTACCCTATCTCTGCCCTTAAGGGTATCTACCTCTCCCCCCAGCTTAGTGTCATCTGCAAACTTGCTGAGGGTGCAATCCATCCCCTCATCCAGATCATTAATAAAGATATTGAACAAAACCGGTCCTAGAACTGAACCTTGGGGCACTCTGCTAGAAACCCACCGCCATCCTGACATCGAGCCATTGATCACTACCCGTTGGGCCCGGCCTTCTAGCCATCTTTCTATCCATCTTACCGTCCATTTATCCAACCCACAATCCCTTAACTTGCTGGCAAGAATATTGTGGGAGACCGTATCAAAAGCCTTGCTAAAGTCAAGGTATATAACATCCACTGACTTCCCCATGTCCACTGAGCCAGTTACCTCATCATAGAATCTAATCAGATTGGTCAGGCACGACTTGCCCTTTGTGAATCCATGCTGACTATTCCTAATTACTTTCCTCTCATCCAAGTGCCTCAATATGGATTCCTTAAGGATCCCTTCCATGATTTTTCCAGGAACCGAGGTAACACTGACCGGCCTATAGTTCCCTGGATCATCCTTCTTCTCTTTTTTGAAGATGGGCACTACATTTGCCTTTTTCCAGTCATCTGGGATTTCTCCCGATCTCCACGACTTTTCAAAGATAATAGCCAAAGGCTCCACAATGACATTTGCCAACTCCCTCAGTACCCTCGGATGCACTAAGTCTGGACCCACAGATTTGTGTATGTTTAGCTTTTCTAAATAGTTCCTAACCTGTTCTTTACCCACCACGGGCTGTCCATCTTCATCCCATCTTGCGCCACTTAGCGCAGAAGTCCAGGAGCCAACCTTGTCCGTGAATACAGAGGCAAAGAAAGCATTGAGTACTTCAGCTTTCCCCACATCATCTGTCACTAGGTTACCTCCTTCATCCATTAGGGGCCGCACACCCTCTCTGATCACCTTCTTCTTGTTAACATGCCTGTAGAAACTTTTCTTGTTATCCTTCGCATCCTTAGCCAGTCGCAATTCCATTTGCACTTTCGCCTTCCTGATAACCCCCCGGCATTCTCGAGCTATACCTTTTAACTCCTCCCTGGTCATTTGTCCAAGTTTCCACTTTTTGTAAGCTTCCTTTTTGTGCTTAAGTTCACCAAGGATTTCCCCTGTAAGCCAATCCGGTCTCCTACCATGTTTGCCTCTCTTGCTACGCGTCGGGATGGTTTCTTTCTGTGCCTTCAATAAGGCTTCTTTAAAATACTGCCAGCTGTCCTGGACTCCTTTCCCCTTCATGTTAACATCCCAGGGGATTCTGCCCATCAGATCTCGGAGGGAGTCAAAAATCTGCTTTTTTGAAGTCCAAGGTGTGTATTTTAATACTCTCTTCTCTTCCTTTGGTCAGGATCCTGAAATCTACCATCTCATGATCATTGCTTCCCAGGTTGTCACCCACCTCTACTTCCCCTATTAGTTCCTCCCTGTTTGTGAGCAGAAGGTCAAGCTGCGCACGGCCCCTGGTCGGATCCTTCAGCACCTGTGTCAAGAAGTTATCCCTAACATTCTCCAAAAACTTCCTGGATTGCCTGTGTACTGCCGTATAGGTTTCCCAGCAGATGTCAGGGTGATTAAAGTCCCCCACGAGAACCAGGGCCTGCGATCTGGAAGCTTCGCTCAGTTGTCCGAAGAAAGCCTCATCTACCTCATCCACCTGATTCGGTGGCCTGTAGCAAACACCAACCACAACATCAATGCTGTTGTTTGCTCCTTTAAACTTAACCCATAGACTCTCAACAGGTTTTTCTCCCTCTTTATACTGGAGTTCAGAGCAATCGTAGTGCTCTCTTACATATAGTGTAACTCCTCCTCCTTTTCTCCCCTGCCTGTTGTTCCTGAACAGTCTATACCCTTCAATGACAGCGCTCCAGTCATGTGAGTCATCCCACCAAGTCTCTGTTATCCCAATTAAATCATACTTCTTGGTCTGGGCCAGGGCCTCCAGTTCTTCCTGTTTGTTGCCCAGGCTTCTCGCATTAGTGTACAAACACTTCAGGTAACCAGTTGATCGTCCTATCTTCTCCATTCGAAACATGGGTCCTCCTTTCTTGACCCTTCCTCTCTGCATTTCTTCCCGGTATCCGACTTTCGCACTCCCCTCAAGGTTTTGGTCACCGTCCCCCGACAAACCTAGTTTAAAGCCCTCCTCACTAGGTTTGCAAGCCTGCCCGCGAAGATGCTCCTTCCTCTCTTCATTAGGTGGATCCCATCTCTTCCTAACAATCCTTGCGCCCGGAACAGAGTCCCATGGTCGAAGAAACCAAAGCCCTCTCTGCAACACCATCTGCACAAACACGCATTTACGTCCTCAATTCGACGATCCCTGCCCAGCCCTTTCCCTTCAACAGGGAGGATGGAGGAGAATACCACTTGCACTCCAAAATCTTGGATCCTTCTTCCTAGCGCTACATAATCCGCAGTAAAATGCTCAAGATCATTCTTGGCCGTATCATTAGTTCCCACGTGGAGAAGCAGGAAGGGGTAGCGATCCGAAGGTTTGATCAGCTTGGTAAGCCTCTCAGTGACATCCTGAATGCGAGCTCCCGGTAAGCAGCACACCTCTCGAGATTCCAGGTCCGGACGGCAGAGGGATGGCTCAGTCCCTCTTAGGAGGGAGTCCCTGACCACCACCACCCGTCATTTCCTTTTGGGGGTGGTGGCCGTGGAACCCCCATCCATAGGACTACACATCCCATGCCTTCCAGTAGATGGTGTTCCCTTCTGGTTTCTTCCTTGTGAGGTCCCTTCCAGAGCTTTCAGCACTGCAGAGCCTGTGGAGAGAGCTTGAAAGCGATTGCTTACCTCTATAGCATCGGATTGGGTCAGGGCAGAGGCAAATAAGGGCACGTGGGGGTCAGAGGAGGCAGCAGAGGAGAGGGGGAGAGAGAGAGAGAGAGAGAGAGGAAAAACACACACACACACCCACCCCCCAAAGGGACGCGGAGCAGAAAAGAGGCACAGAGGAGAAGGAGATGGGGGGGAAGGAGCCTGAAGCTGGGAAGGGCGTTGAGGACCACAAACACCTTGAAGGAACCCCAGGAGCGCAAAGAGTCTGGTGAGAAGGGGGAAGGAAGCGACCCAGGGCAGTGAGGGTGAGGGTCACACAAATTCATTTAACATTTTAGGGGGTCGTGGTATCACAAAGTTTGAGAACCCCGGCCTACTGGAAACAGTCTGATTAACCAATCTTACAGAAAGTGTTCTTATTTTAGCAAGATTTTTCTCCTATTTCCCCCCACACTAACATCAAATATCCTTCTGCTTATGGGATACTTTCTTAGGTGAATCTATTTCAAGCTTGATTGTAAGTCTCACTTTGACAGCAGTTGCTTGGCAACAAAATCAGCAGTCCTGTCCCTAGCACCAATGGTAGCTGTATTTCTCAAGGAAGTGATTTTTGATGGAATTGAGCTAAGTTTCCAAACCACTGTATTGTTTCACTTTAGTGAGCACATGAGGTTTGTATTTACTAAAAGTATTTTTGTATTATTTTGGTTTCTACAGAATGCCTTTATAATTTTGGTTTCAGAACTGTTGCAAATTTCTTTTCAGCTTCAGATTTCCTTAGAAACTGAAAAAGGATACCTGAAAGGTTCTACCAAGAGCTTTTTAATACCTAGAGTTAATGGGGGAATGCATGCACTTAATCAAGTAAGAGTAAACAATCCATTTCCAGGATTTCTGGTGGTGTGTGAAAGCATAAAAGCTTATCCTCCAAAAGAGAGAAGATGTCTCTTCTCCTGGATAGTATAATCTTAAATCCATTTAACAGGAGATACCACTTTACCAGATGGCAGCAAAGCTTTAAGGGACAAGTTATTTATAAATGGAGGAACACTAAATAAGGTTACCTCAACTGCTCTCCAGACAGGAAAAAGCACCAAAGCGTGCACCATTAATATCTCCATTGCAAATAAAGTATGCTTGCTTTCCCATAGAATATTGGATATAACAACATCTTCCAGCTAAATCAACATTCTTATTCTATATGTAGTAAAATACTAACACACTATATAAATATACAGGCAGTTCCCGGGTTACGTACAAGATAGGGACTGTAGGTTTGTTCTTAAGTTGAATCTGTATGTAAGTCGGAACTGGCGTCAGCCGCTGCTGAAACTGATCAGTTTCAACCACGGCTGAATCTGGATGCCAGTTCTGACTTACATACAGATTCAACTTAAGAAACCCAGGCGTCCCCAAGTCAGCTGCTGCTGAAACTGATCAGCGGCTGATTCCAGGAAGCCTGGGGCAGACCAGGGGGACAGGAGCAAAGCCGCGGAGCACGCCCGCAGCGGGACAGCCCAAGCGCACCTGGGCTGTCCCGCTGCGGGCGTGCTCCAAGGCTTTGCTCCCCGTCTCCCTGCAGACCAGGGAGACGGAGAGCAAAGCCGCAGAGCACTGCTGCCTCCTCTGACCCCCACGTGCCCTTATTTGCCTCTGCCCCGACCCAATCCGATGCTATCGAGGTAAGCAATTGCTTTCAAGCCCCTGCCAGATAAAACACTTTAATTTTTTGCTTTACCATCTGGAAGAGCAGAAGATCTCTATTTGGTTGATATCTTTATGCACATGTTATTATACATTAACTGTATATGTTTCTCAGGATTATAGGTATAACAGAATGGTGGATAAGTGAATAAAGAAATGTAATTCCTTAGCCATCTCTTAGGACCTTAACACTTTATTTGCTGTCATTTCATTATTTAGCTGGGCCCCACTACATTTTAAGACTGCACTAACATAATTTTAAGTATAAAAAGCCAGTATATGTGGCCAAGTTTCCTGCCATCCCAATTATAGTCTTCTGGTTCTGACAGCTTTACTACCTGAATGCACCACTGCAATTCTGCCCACTGCCATATCCAAACTTCAGCAGCTAAGTGATCTTGTCATGCAATATCTTGCAGGTTCTCTCAATTAATTCCCCTCTCCCATTCGGCCACAAGAGAGCCACAGAGCACTGGTATGGTAATAGCAGGGTGGAGTATGTATGTGAACATGCTGCATCATTTTAAAAAAAGCAGGACATACAGAATGTCCACACAACATTTGCAGAAGCACTTTTTGTAAGACACAGTGATGGCAAAGTACTCAAATCAACACAGAGAATATGCCAGAAAAGCACTCCACGCAGACAGCAGAATTGTTTCGAGTGGTGTGGAGCCTCTAACAGTTTGGCTCTTGTGCTGAGATGGAAGAGCCCTCAGCAATCCACTGTGATTTGTTTGTGAAGCATTTTACAGCTAAGATTGCTCACATCCAGTCCAACTTGGATTCTGGCTATCATGTAAGCAGAGTACAGAATGTATCAAGCACACCACCTAGTTTTTCTTCTGATCATTTTCAGCTTTTGAAGACCATGGATATGGACAAGCTGCTTGGAGAAGTGCAACCGACCACATGCTCGCTCGACACCTGCCCTTCATGGCTTATTAAATTAAGCTGGGAAGGGGATGACAGGTTGGGTCCAGGGGATTGTTAATCATAGAATACTAGGACTGGAAGGTACCTCAAGAGGTCATTGAGTCCAGTCCCCTGCCCTCATGGCAGGACCAAATACTGTCTAGACCATTCCTGATAGACATTTATTTAACCTACTCTTAAATATCTCCAGAGATGGAGATTCCACAACCTCCTTGGGCAATTTATTCCAGTGTCTGACTACCATGACAGTTAGGAACTTTTTCCTAATGTCCAACCTAAACCTCCCTTGCTGCAGTTCAAGCCCATTGCTTCTTGTTCTATTCCCAGAGGCCAAGATGAACAAGTTTTCTCCCTCCTCCTTATGACACCCTTTTAGATACCTGAAAACTGCTATCATGTCCCCCCTCAATCTTCTCTTTTCTAAACTAAACAAATCCAGTTCCTTCAGTCTTCCCTCAACAGGTCATGTTCTCTAGATCTTTAATCATTCTCGTTGCTCTTCTCTGGACCCTCTCCAATTTCTCCACATCTTTCTTGAAATGCGGTGCCCAGAACTGGACACAATACTCCAACTGAGGTCTAACCAGCGCAGAGTAGAGCGGAAAAATGACTTCTCGTGTCTTGCTCACAACATACCTGTTTATGCATCCCAGAATCATGTTTGCTTTCTTTGCAACAGCATCACACTGCTGACTCATTCAACTTGTGGTCCACTATAACCCCTAGATCCCTTTCTGCCATACTCCTTCCCAGACAGGGAAGGAATATAGCAGAATGCTTCTCTTAGATCTGGGATGGTTCCACTCACCGCGAAAGAGATGGTGGTAAAACTGTCTCTTAAAAAGCCTTCCCTAAACCCATGCAACTTGAATAACTATTGCCCAGTCACCAATATTCCCTGCCTGGGCAAGATACTCAAGTGAGAGGTTGCGTTGCAACCCTAAGATTTCTTGAAAGAAACAGATTATCTGGATGCATTTCAGTCTGGCTTCAGGCCTGTTTTTTAAATGGAAACCACCTTGGTCTCCCTGGTAGATGACCTACGCTGAGAGAGAGACAGGGGAAGCGCGTCACTATTGATTCTCTTGGACTTCTAGGCGGCTTTCAATACCATCAACCAGGATATCCTTCTGGAGCACCTGGCAGAGTTGGGTATTGGAGGCACTGCTTTGTGGTGGTTCCGGTCTTACTTATCGGGACGCTTTCAGAAGGTGGAGGTAGGGGGTTACTGCTTGACCCCATAGCGAATGTGTTATAGGGTCCCACAAGGTTTCCTCTTGTCCCTATGCTGTTTAACATCTACATGAAACCACTTGGAGAGATCATGAGGAAATTTGGAGGATGGTACCATCAATGTGCAGATGACATCCAATGCTATTTCTCTGTGACATCAGATCCAGACATGGAGGCTGTGATGGACTGGATGAGGTCAAATAAGAGGAAGCTGAATCCAGGTTAGACCGAGGTCCTGTGGATTAGGAAGCCATCTGACCAGGAATGTGCTGTTAGCCGTTCTAGACAGGGTCACACTCCTACTGAAGGAATGGGTGTGCAGCTTAGGAGTCTCCTTGGATCCTCTTCTTGCATTTGAGAATCAGATTTCTTCAGTGGCCATGAGTGCTTTTCCGCCAGCTGCTGTGCTCTTACTCCATTTAAAATGCAGAGGCTCTGCAATCAGCACGAGCCAGGACTCCTCAGTCCCGGCTCGCGCTATGACCAGCAGCCTCTGTTCGCGGTGGTCAGGGGATGATGCCAGAACAACCTCTGTTTACAGCAATCAGGGCAGAGGCTGCTGCCTGAGGAGCCCCTGCCTGTGGCCATTCCTGGCCGTGGCCATCCCTGGCCGCTGCGAACAGGAGCTGCCTGATATCAACAGCCCTTGTCCATGGGGGGCCAGCTCCCTGCTGGGATCCCTGCAGACAGGGGCTGCTTTCCAGCAGCATCCCCAAGCCTCCCGCCCACTGACTCTGAGAAAGCCAGTGGTGGGCAGGTGACACTCCCAAGGTGGTGCTGGGGGGAAAACCAGCTTTTAAGCCAGCTCTCCCCAGCACCTGCTCTTGTCCCCCAGTTTGCTGCCTTTCAGAGTCAGCAAGGGAGAGGCACCGCACACAGCACAGGGTGAGTGGAGACAATCTCCCGTTCACCCTGTGCTCCCTGTGGTGCTTCTGCTTTTGATATGTAGAAGAGCAGAAGTGTTTCAAAATCAGAAGTGTCGGCAGTGGGATTGACGCTGTCCCCTCATGCTGTTTCCCCGCTGTGTCTCTACCTCCCCTGGCTCCCACAGACACAGTGCTGCGGGGGAACTGGCTTATGAATTTTATGAGCACACTTATAATGATATCCCAAGAGCTTGAAGCCAGTGGTAGAAGAAAAGGGGCAGGCAATTCCACAGCAGCGGCTATGTGCCATTTCAATATTGCAATGTTCCCTGTAAACTTGGGCAACCACCCAGAAGACATTCAGGAGCCACCCAGCAGATTAGCAGAGTACCCACCATGCCCACAGCTGGCAGTCTGTGTTTCTAATGGTGATGCACATCCACACGTGCCTCGGTACACATAACAAAATTTATTCTGCACGTGGATGGAAAAAAAAATCTGAAGGAACATTGGTGCAGTTCATAAGAAATAATCAGTTTATACACTCCACTCTGCTATACCAAGTGCAGTCTCCAGCATCTCATCTGAGCTCAAAGACATAGAAAATAATTTCAGTTTATATCCCAGATGAGTCGCAGAATGAATGTGGCTATCAGCCACTTAAGGCTGCTGAGGAATTCGCTAAACATTCAGAATGTACAGAATGGGTAATATTGCAGTAACACTTGGAGAAACAGAACTCAACACAAATTCCATATTCATGCCAAGTTAACTTTAGCATTAGTGACAATTCTCAATTGGATAACACAAAAGGGAAAAAAACTGCACGGAAAATATAAGCACGTTTGTATATTGGCACCGTGACACCATAAAAGATATAATTTTCAAAGTGTGCTACAATGCACATGACAGATGTCTTTTATACTTAATCAGTTTTGCTACCAAAGCACAAATCACACAAAACAACAGTCCCAGAAACCTTCCCAGATACTTTGGTATTAGTAAGTCAACTCTGCAACCCAATCTTCTTGAACCGGGCTTTTGGAAAGTAAAGTGCATTTTATACAGATTTCTTATTTCAAAGTTAAAACATGTTTAAGTTACTGTGAAACCAATTCTCAGTATACTTTAGTAGTCTGCAAATATCCTAGGAATAGAGCAGAAACAGCATGAGGCATCATTCGATTCCCACAAGTAATTTATTAATTTATAAATAATTATATGCACAAATTATGATGGAACTGACAGCTTATCAAGAACTCAAAACAGCACCTTTTCACATTTGATAAGAGACAAAATTAGAATTTGGTTCTCCTAGCTAAAAATCAAATCAACATAATTTTGTGTCTTAGAATTCTTTTTAGCTCCCACCCCCTATCTCATGAGAGTCTCCTACTTTACATTTAAAAATAGACTTATTCTTCATTTAAAACCCGTATCTGCAACTCTCAGATATTAGAGTGAGAAAAGACCTATTAGCTCCTCTAAGGAATTCTCCTTCCAGTGCAGGGATATTCATTATAGCATTTCTTGTTGTAGCCATGTTGGACCCAAAATATTAGAAGCACAAGCTGGGTAAGAAACTTAAAAGATAAGATATTGTCTTTCACCAACAGAAGTTGGTTCAATAAAATATACTACCTCACCAACCTTGTCTCTCTATTAGTTACAATATATTTTGTGTTGTGATGTCCAAGCTAGATTTTAGAAGCCTGAGTGACGAAGCTGACAACAATTTTGAAAACTATTCCACATTCTGATAGATCCTACTAAAAGGGCATCCCCTTCCCTACTCCAGTACTCAACCTAAATTTTATTTTTTTTAAAACTATTATACTACTAACTTACATGCATTATCACATTTCCAAACAAACAAAATATGTATTTGCTTATTCCCTTGCTCAAAGTTTACCTTTTCAGATATTAACCTAGAACCAAAATACATCTGCTCCTGCACAGGGATGCTAGTATGAGAATTTTCAGAGTCTCTTCTCCCACAGCACAGGAGGCTGCCAGAATCCAGCCTTAAAGCACTGGGGAAGAGAAAGACATTGACTTGTCAACACAACCGCTGTGTTCCAAGCCTCGGAAGAGTGTACTGGCATGACTGGCCCCATTGCACTGGCAAACATTAGCTAAGATGCTATTTAAAAGGTGTTGCGAGTGATATTGTCAGGCACGTTTCTAAATGCCAAAGGTGTACACCAGCATAGTGCTTCCCCCTCCAGGGTGTTACGATACTGAAGGTGCTCCCCTGACTCCCAAGTGTTACAATATAGGCCACAGAGAAGCAACACTTAGAAAAACAAGTATGGAGTTTTGCTCAGCCACTATTCAAGTACAGAAACTCTACTGTAGACACGCTTAGGACTTCTAGCCTTTGGACACTGTGTAAGCTATTTCACCAGCCAAGGAAAAGACACAAACTCCACACCCATGTCCTTTAAGGCCTTTTCTTCAGGACACAGTGTATTGTTTCTTTTAAAGGACATAAAATGGAAAATAAAACAAAACACTAGTCACAATCTCCAGAGGCTTTCACTGACTCAACCAGTCAATGGGAATCAAGTTACATTCTTCACCTAAACCTTGCCTCCACTTCTTTAAATACCCTCTCTACCCATGTAATGGAAAGCGTTAAGAGATTCTTGCCTAATATGCGGTTATATTTTGTCACAGTCTATTAACAGTGTTGTTTACAAAAGTGATGTCTTCATTAGGGATGCTAAATATCAGTTAATTGAATAGTCAAGTAATCTCAAATTCTTATCGGTTGCTGAACTATTCTGTAGTGACCAGGGGGTGAGGCCAGCAGCCCCTGTACTCTGGCCCTACTCCTAAGGAGCCCCCTGCCACTCGAGGCTGCTACCTCTGTATCAGTGGCAGCAGCGTAGAGTGCCAGGCTGGAGCTGGTCTGCGAGGGGAGCTAGTTTAAAAACCAGCTCCCCTAGCGGACTGGCTGCCTGTTGCCCCATGCTGCTGCCTCTGATACAGAGGCAGCAGCACAGGGTGGCAGCAGTCCCTGTCTGGGGAGCTGGTCTGAGCTCCCAGGCCCAGTGCTAGCCGGAACTGAGCCAGGATGCCTGCCCACCTAGCTCCTAGAATCATAGAATACTAGGACTGGAAGGGACCTTGAGAGGTCATCGAGTCCAGTCTCCTGCCCCCATACACTTTACTAATACACTTTAAATACAGAGCCACAGCAGCAGTAAGTCCCAGACCCGTCGCAATCCAGGACTGAGCCAGGCTGCTGGCCAGCCTGCTAAAAAAGTTACTGGCAGGCGGGGAGAGAAGGCGGAGGAGGAAATATGTGTAGTCTATAGCATTAACCTATAAGGTTTTGCTTATTGGTTAATCGCCTGCACTAATACATCCCTAGTCTTCATTTTATTCTTCAGGTTGCAAGTGCTGTCTCAATGTTCTGCAAAGGTGCATTAGAACACCACATATATGCACATTGAGGCTGGTCTGACATATTCAAGACATCCACCTGTTATCCACACAGGGATAAAATATCACACTGACAGCCAGCTACTGAGATCATGACCTATGAGAAAGCCAGAGGACAAATATCTGAGAGAGAATGTGATCAAATGGTTTTAAATTATGTAGGATGTCCCCACTAACTTTTACATTTGTATTTCTTTATAGTATTCACTAGCATAGATGCAATAAAGTTCCACGGTGTTGTGGAAGTAGCCAACCTGCAAACAATCTGAGCTGTGTCATCCCGATATTCTACATGTCATATAACTAAAAACTAATAAGCCATAAGTAGATGAGGCAGTTTGTCCTCTTTTGTATGCATAAAATGCCTATCAGCATATTCCCTGTGCAACAAAGCTTTTAAACCAGCTTTTGAACCTGTAAATAAAGTTGAATTGATATACAGGTCACAAGTGGCCTGCTGATGGGTTGGCAATAGCACTTCTCGCTTTTGTTACTCTAAGCTATATTGCATTAATTACCTAAAGTTCACTCTCCATCTCTTCTCTTATAGATTGTTTCTGAGGGTCACATTTTCATATTTTGAGACTGTTCAGTTACTGTGACTACAAACTGGTCAAAAGTCACCAAATTACACACTCTTGTGGTATAAAGCATCACTGTTTTTATATTTTGAACATTATTTGTCAAATTCTCTTTTCATAATAAGTCCACTGATTAATAGAAAGGTGTATAACACCACAAATGGCTGTATTTAGTGGTGAAAATATAGTAACTCCAAAGAAATAGTTAGAGGGCTAGTGCCACCTAAACAGGGCAGGCTAGATATCAATAACTGTTTCCACATGCAGCCAGGTTCCACCACCTCCAAATTTCCATGACAGTACAACCTCTCCCCGAGTTACGAACGAGTTACAGACCAAACACTTGGCTGTAACTTGATTTGTTCGTAACTCAGACCCCATTGAGTTACTAGCGACCACGCTGTTTGTAAGCACGGGTGGCGTTCGTAACTCGGGGACCACCTTTACAATCGCTCCATGGGAGCTTTGGTCGTAAATGCGAATAGTCGTAACTCAACTGTTCGCAACTCAGGGTCCGGCTGTAATCCCATGGCTGCTTTCAGTAAGACACAAACCATCTTGTAACAAGCTACATAGGCCAGGAGGAAGAAGAACTCAATTACTGGTTAGGCAAAGCAGGCAAGACCATGAATGAGAAATGGAGATACCTGATTGGTGGATTGAAGGCATATATAGGTGGTATAGTGTCACTGATCAAACTAAATCAAAGCTCCATGCTACTCTGCAGCCAGACCAAAAGCAAAATAGGGTGGGGAGAGGAGGAAATCTACTCCTTTCAACTTTTTAGTTATGCACACTGCTAAATGCTATAGTAAGAGTTACCAAATTGAAATGAACTTTATCAACGTTTGTGGAACTGACTCTTATGCACAGAATATGTTGGAGAAACAGCTCTCCCAAACAGAATTGTTAACCATGAAGATAAACTGCTAATTTGCTGTCTACTAGAAAAAATACATGCATCCCCATACCACAATTTATTCATTAAGTAATGTAATGTGCTCTTCGTTGTTACTATAAATGCATTTAAAATGGAGATATTCTATAACCAAAAGAAAAAAGCAATTAATAGCAGATTAGTACAGGATGCACCGCTATAAACTAGGACTCTCTGGTCCAGCAAAATCCGTGATCTGTCAGGACCATGGATATTCCAGGATAAGAGTACCAGTGTGCTGCAAGAGGGGTGGGGGCAAGTTGAGCTGAGCTGACAGGGGGAGGGGACAGGAGCTGGGAAGTGGCTACATTGCAGATGTGGGGAGGGAGAAGCCAGGATCTGAAACGAGGCTTACAGGATCTGCCAACAAAGGGTTCTGGGGTTGGCAGATCCCTGTCTAGACTGCCACGCTGTGCCGACAATCAGCTGATCAGCACAGCGCAGTGGCCATTTTTATTTAAATTAAGTGGCAATTATTTAAATCGCCGCTTCATTTCCCTTTTTCGAGTAAACTAATCTATATGGCTCAGTCGACGGAGCCATGTAGTTTAGACATACCCCTACGGATTGGAAGAAATATTCCTGGGGGTACATCCCCTTATCTAGATATCTGTCTAGTTTTATAAGACTAATATTTTACATAACTTGTTTATATTCCAATTTATTTGATAATTATATGGTAAGAATAGGAAAGTAAGTATTTTTTTCCTGAAACAATGTGTTGTGATGTGACACTTTTGTATTTTACATCTGATTTTATAAGCAAGTAGTTTTTAAATGAAGTGAAACTTAGGGGTAGGAAAGACAAATTAGACTCCTAAAAGAGGTACAGTAGACAGGAAAGTTTGAAAAACACTGCTGTACAAGACTGGCAATAGAAGACAGTGGCATATAAAAATAAGCAAACAACTCTTGGAAACATAGGTCTGCAGAAGCAAAAAGTGGAACTGGAAAATGTATGCGTGATTTAAACACAATATGTTGAAAGCAAAATTCTTATGAGGTATTTAAAGAAATTTAGTCTTCTATGTGTAGTGTAGTGCTGTTTTCTTCTACTTCTTTATACTCTGTTCTTGGTGTCCTTTCTCCCCTTCTTCTGTCTGACTCTTCCAATTCCCTTATTTTCTCCTATTCCTCTAATTCCAAACCTCCAGCTCATTAACTGCACTGTATTTTGGCTGCTGTGCCTCCAAATGCAGTTTAGCAATTACTCCAACAAATTCAGATTTATGCTGTGTAATTGCAAGTAAAGTTCACTAAAAATAAGCCAGATCCCTATCTTTCAAGGGTACCTCATTCAGTATCTACAAGATAGAAAAGGAGCATAAGACACCACTCACTTTTTCAGAGTTGACGTTTTCTGGTTAGATCATTTCTTTGCTCATATGCAATGCAAACAAAATGCCAGGAGGCCAAAAGTAACACACATAATGAATAAATTATGTTTTTATAACCTTAAAACTGACAAAAATTGAAAGACTTCTTGAAGTCCAGCAAAAGGTTCCATCTCAGTGAAAACTTTCAAGTTCCAAAACTAACTAATGAAAGACTAGATCCATTCAGTATAAATGTTACAGTATTTCTTTATAAATGGCAAGTGTATACAATTTATATATTATAATATATAAAGCTCATCCTCTATTTCTCGCCTTTGTGTTTGATTTTATTGAATTATTTTTTCCCCTCAAACTCATTTTAAGCAGACCCCTAGAAATTTTCAGCCCAAGTGATCTGTGAAAAGAAGAAACAACTAAAAGAGACCTCTTTAAACTGAAAATACCCTTGTAACCTTAGCTATCCACCTATTAATAGTACAACAGTATATTTAATATTACTCTACCAACTTCAGAGGCACCCACTCACTATTTCTCCAAGAGCTGTCTGGCATGGCAAGCTTCCATAGGGCAATTGCTACACGCTTCTCCATGGTCATAGCAGGTCTTATTTGGATTCTCTGATTCCTCAGAGCAGGGGCAAGTGATTTGCAAAGTTCTAAGAACGTGGCCTTATGCATTCAGAAGTTCTGCAGCCGCTGCTGATCGTGCAGTCTCTGCATCACAATACGGTCACAACAACCAGTATGAGCTTGTCTCACAGCACCAGAAACAGCATTCCACTGTGTGCAGAGGATTGACTGGAGGCTATGCTAGCATCAGTGCCAGGCTTTGCATGAGTGACTCCATACCACACCGAGCTTCATCCTCATCCTGAAAGAGTGACATGCGTACATTCTTCAAATACTGCACCATTAGGTGCACCACAACACATACAACCATAATAATGATTTACGGAAAACTAGGCTCAATGCTTGCACTGCTACTGCATCTGCACAATCAACCAGGGCACAAAAAGGCACAAGTATACTGCCTCCCCTTTATCTCACACAAGGGAGGAAGAACTAGACGAATGCATTTTGGGAAGCTGGCAACATGAGCCTATAACCACTTTATGCACAGTTTTGGTCCCAATGGACACAGTGAGCATAGCCCAGAATATAATGCTGCCCACAGTGCTCCGCTTTCTGAGTCAATGGTACGCTCCCTAATGGGGACACACTACTTCAGACTACATTCAATTCTTCCTCACACTGAGGACACAGTTCTTCGATTTTGTATCATCGGTTGGTAAAAAATTCCTCCATATCTCATAGTATAGATGTGCCCTAAATAGTAGGCAGTAAGAATCTCACTTTCTAATTTTTAACATCTTTAGGACTATGGATGCCAATAATATTTTGAGGGTAAGTTATAGAAGTATAAATTTACTGAAAAATTAAATGGCACTCATGCAAATATGCAGTCATACTAAAAATAATTTACACAGAATATTAATGTTTTGTCCAGTATATGCCTCAGCATAAAGAATTTAAGAACAAATTGAGGGTGGCTATTATTATTTCCCAGGGATGTCTTATGACTAGCAAAGGGCAAATTTAGTGCAATACAGGCAGTCCCCGACTTACGCGGATCCGACTTATGTCGGATCCGCACTTACGAATGGGGCTTTCTTGCCCCGGAGGTCGGGGCGAGAAAGCCCCGTTCGTAAGCTGCTCCGGTGCCCCTGGTCTGCTGGAGACCGTCTCCAGCAGACCAGGGGCACCGGGCGGGTTCCCGCGCTTCTGAGGCTTTGCCAGAGCAAAGCCTCAGAGGCGCGGGACCCCCCCGCTGCTGCCACTTCAGTCCGGGTGCCTGTGGTCTGCTGGAGACCGTCCCCAGCAGACCACAGGCACCCAGACTGAAGCGGCAGCAGCGGGGGGTCCCCGCGCCTCTGAGGCTTTGCCAGGCAAAGCCTCAGAGGCGCAGGACCCCCCCCCCGCTGCGGCTTCAGTCCGGGTGCCTGTGGTCTGCTGGGCCAGAGCAAAGCCTCAGAGGCGCGGCACCCCGCTGCGGCTCTGCTCCCCGTGTCCCTGGTCTGCTGGGGGGGAGGGCGCAGCTAGTGTGCTTCCCCCCCCCCCCCCCCCCCAGCAGACCAGGCTTTTGTTTTGGACTCTGGGGCAGAGCAGCTGGGGCGCTGCCGATTGGTCCTGCAGCGCCGCTCTGGGCACTACTGGACCAACCCGGCAGCACCTCAGCTGCTCTGCCCCAGGTCCTGATTCAGCCGCTGCTGGTCAGTTTCAGCAGCGGCTGAATCAGGACTCCTGGGGCAGAGCAGATGGGGTGCTGCTGGGTTGGTCCAGTAGCACCGAGGAGCGGCGCTACTGGAGCAACCCAGCAGCACCCCAGCTGCTCTGCCCCAGGCGTCCGCAAGTCAGCTTCTGGTGAAACTGACCAGCGCTGACTACAGGAAGCCCCAGGCTCTGCCCCGGGCTTCCTGGAATCAGCTGCTGATCAGTTTCAGCAGCAGCTGACTTGGGGACGCCTGGGGTTCTTAAGTTGATTCTGTATGTAAGTCAGAACTGGCGGTCAGTTTCAGCAGTGTCTGAATCTGGACGCCAGTTCCGACTTACATACAGATTCAACTTAAGAACAAACCTACAGTCCCTATCTTGTACGTAACCCGGGGACTGCCTGTATACAAAAAGGGGTCAAAGGAAAACACTGGGAATTACAGATCAGACAGCCTAACTTCAATTCCTGGAAAGATATTGTTTAATTTTTTTTCAAATCAATTTATAAAAATCAAGAGAACAACAGGGTTAAGGAATAAACAACAATGATTTGTCAAGAACAAATCAGGTCCAATCATTCTAATTGCCTTCTTTGACAGAGTTACTTACCTAGTGCATTGGAGGAAGCAGTAGTTATGATATATCTTGATTTTAGTAAAGCTTTCCAGGAGGCATAATCCTGGATTTTCTCATAAGAAAACCAGAGATATAAAACCTAAATTAAACTAGTATATGGAGGGTGCACAACTAGTTCAAAAGCTGGATGCAAATTATCAGTGGTCCACTGTCAAACTGAGAGGACTTATCTAGTGGGGTCCCAAAATGGTCTTCCTGGGGAGCACAGAGTAAACTTACAAAATCTGCAAATGATGCATAGTTAAACAGATTGATGCAAGCAAATCAAATACACAACTACAAAATGGGGAGTAACTGGTTAGGCAGCAATTCCGCAGAAGAGGATCCAGGGATCACAGTGGATCACAAATAGAACAGGAGTCAACAATATGATGTAGTTGTGAAAAAGGCACATATGATTATAAAGTATAGTAACGGGTATGTTATACGTGAGACCTGGAATGCAATTATTATGCTATGCTCCGGTGAGTACTGGGGAGGCCTCAGCTGGAGTTCTGTGTTCAGTTTTGGGCTGCATCCTTTAAGAAAGATATAGACAAACTGAAGAGAGTCCAGGGGAGAGCAACAAAAATGAAACAAGATTTAGAAAACTTTACCTAATAGAAAGGGTAAAAAGAGCTGGGCATGTTTAGTCCCTAAGAAAAGATATGAGGTAGGACATAGCAGTCTTCAAACATGTTAAAGGCTGTTATAAAGATGACAGTGATCAATGTTTGCTATGTCCACTGAAGGCAGGACAAGAAATAATGGACTTAATCTTCTGCACTAAGGTTACATACCATACTGGGAAAAGCCTTCCAGCTACCAAGATAGTGAAGAACTGGAGCAGGTTATCAAGATTGTAGAGTATCAGAGGGGTAGTCGTGTTAGTCTGAATCTGCAAAAGTGGCGAGGAATCCTGTGGCACCTTATAGACTAACCGAAGCGTTGGAGCATAAGCTTTCGTGGGCAAAGACCCACTAAAGAGTGTAGTATCTCCCTCCCTGGAGGTTTAAGAATATCTTAGATAAAGACGTATCAAGGATGGTGTAGGTGTAGTGTACTCCTTCGTCAGTACAACGGAATAGACTAGATGACCTCTCAAGGTCCATCCCACGTCTAAATTTAAATGATTTCTAGGATCTCTTACACACAAGTTTGTACCTTCCTTGCTCCCTGACTCGTATTGCACTCTCACCTTTCTTTTCCCATCCAGTGGAAAATCAGCCCAACTTGTCAGTTTCAGCCCCACTGTACAACCGCTGTGAATTGAACATGATATATCTTTACACTAAATATTTAAAAGAATGAACATTGAACAAATAAAAGGTGTCAGAAAGTAGGCATACAAGGACAAAAATCCGCCGCTGAGTTTGTGAATTTTTTGCCATGTTTTTGTTTTGTTAATTAAGCGAACCCGCAATAATTATCATAATTAGAAAACTCAAGTCAGGTTCTGTCTGGAGTCTGAGATACCTACACAGCAGCAGCAACTCAGTGAAGATACAAACAAATACCTCTATTCTGAGCCCCTACTTCCTCCTACTACCCTTCTCTATAGCCCTACAAGCTGCTACAGCCAAGGAGCAGGTTTCAGCGGGCGTACACACATAAAATCCCAATCCTATCAGTAATGCTTTAGTGCATCCAGGAGCTAAACAAGGAAGACGCCCTCTCCCTCGGCTACACAGCGGTAATAAATGTCCCCGGACCGCGAAGACAAAGATACCTAATTTCACACCTTAATCCCCTTCTTAGGCTGCAGCTCTCCCCGCCCCACATCCCATCTCCCGCAGTTGTGCCGAATGACCAGCGTGGCGGGGAAGGAAGATGCCCCATCTGCTTGTCAGGCAGCGGCGCATCGCCCTCAGCGTCCGTGGGAAGACTTTATCCGCCCGCTGGCAGGCAGCTCAGCCCGCCGCGCACCGAGGAGGACAGATGCCTTCTGCCGTGTTCGCCCGGCGCAGCCCCCCTCCAGCTGCAGGCAGCCCTAAGCACCCGGGCAGATGCCGGATACCGCCTCAGAGCCGCTGCCTTCCTGCAGGCGGCACGGACCCGAGAGAAAGTTGCTGCCGCCGCCGCTTGGCTTGAAGGCTCCGCAAACCGCCCGGCAGCGCCAGGAGCTACGGCCACGGCGCCTTCCTCCCACAGCCCCCCACAAGAAAGTTGGAGGCACCCGCCCCGCTCCGGAGCCGCCGGGCAGCCCTCGGCGCGGCTCTCCGCTGCGCACCGGGGGGCGCCCCCAGCCCGCTGAGCCGAGCACCCGGCGCCAGAGCTCACCTGGTCTCCGCTCGGCGGGGCGCGAGGCTTTCACACGCCCCCCGGGGCCGCACCCCGCTCCGGCCTCTCCCCGTCCCCGAGCAGCGTCTCCATCTCGCAGCCGCGGACGGGAGGCAGGAGAGGTGAAGGGGAGCGCGCCTGGCGCACTGTCACCTCTGGCGGAGCCACCGCGGCGGCCGCTCGGCCACGCCCCCACGCCGCTCGGCCTATCGGAGCCGCCGGGGGCTCGCACGGGGCGGAACCTTTACGTCACCAGCCTCCCCCCCTCCCCCCGCGCGTGCCGGCGCAGGCTGCAAAGCACCTTTCCAGCCCAGCCGCTTCCTCCCCCCCCTGCTCCGGGGAGGGGCTCGCACTGGGCTGGGGCCTGCACGTCACAAGGCCCCCTCTCCCCAGGGTCCGTGCGGGCGCCCAATCGGCTCCCGCGGCTGGAGGGGCGCGCGAGTCCCGCGATACGAGCGCAGCGCCGCAGAGTGGCCGCGGAGCGAGCGAGCGGGCGGGGCGGGGCTTCTCGCAGAGGGGGGCGAACTTCGGGCCGCTGCTCTGCCCGCTGTAGACCCGGTAGCGCAGCGGCAGGGACGCGCCCGAGGTGCCGCTCGCCTGCCTGCCCCGGCCCTTCTCATCGCGTGTCCGTGACTTCGGGCTCGTTCCTTCACGTGCGCGGGGGAGGGGGGGGTAGCTGCCATCAGGGGACCGCTGTGACTGCTCAGCCACACGCCTGGCACGTCTCCCGCCTAACTTCACGAAAAGTTCCCCAGTCTGCGCGGCCGCCAGGCTCCACGCGTGTGCCTTAGAGCCGCCGACATGCGGGGCGTGCGCTGCCTGCAGCGCGCCTGCCCTCGGCACAGACGGGGATGGGGTTTGCGGGATTTGTATAAACTCTTCCCCTCAGGCAAAAATAAAATTGGTGGCACTGTGGCCGGTGGGCAAAACAAGCCTGCTAGAGACGAAGCCGTATTGCACACAACAGTATTTCGCAGTCAGTGTATCAGCGTGTGGGCTGAGGACATGCTCTTGCCTTGATTTTTTATCTCAGAGGGGTAGCTGTGTCTGCAATCACAACGAGGAGTCCTGTGGCACCTTAACCACTAGGGCTAGACTGGCATGATTTTCCGGAAATGCTTTGAACGGAAAAGTTTTCTGTTAAAAGCATTTTCGGAACAGACCATCTAGAGTGGCACGGATGCTTTTCTGCAAAAGCACTTTTTGCGGAAAAGCATCCATGCCAATCTAGATGCACTTTTCCACAAAAAAGCCCCGATCGCCATTTTCACGATCGGGGCTTTTTTGCGGAAAACAAATCTGAGCTGTCTACACTGGCCCTTTTGCGCAAAAGGACTTTTGCCTGGACGGGAGCAGCACAGTATTTCCACAAGAAGCACTGATTTCTTACCGTAGGAAGTCAGTGCTTTTGCAGAAATTCAAGTGGCCAGTGTAGACAGCTGGCAAGTTTTCCGGAAAAGCAGCTGATTTTCTGGAAAAACTGGCCAGTCTAGACACACCCTAGGACAGTGGTCCCCAACCTTTTGGGGCTGCCGGGCACCCGGGGGCGGGGCTGCGCACGTGCCCGGGGGCGGGACCAGCCATATGCCGTGCGCCTGGTGCCGCCGCCACCGATGCGCGGCACTCCTGGGGCTGGCGCCACTCCTGTGCCATGCTCCCAGGGGTGGGGCCGCTCATACGCCGCACGCCCGGGGCTGGAACAGCCCATGTATCGCACACCCGAGAGTGGAGCCACCACCACCCATGCGCTGCGTGCCCAGAACCGGTGCCTGTGCCACGCGTCCAGGAGCCAGCAGCATCCATGCGTCACGTGCCCAGGGACGGCGCCGCTCCTGTGCCACGCGCCAAGGGATGGGGCCACTCATATGCCGCGCACCCAGGGCCAACACAGCCCATGTATCACGCACCCGGAGGCAGGGCCGTCCATGTGCCGCACGCCTGGGTTGGTGCCGCCCATACACCACATGCCTGGGGCTGGCACAGACCTTGCGCCACGCACCTGGGGGCAGGGTCGCCCATGTGCTGCACGCCCGGGGCCGGCGCTGACCCAGTGCCACACGCCCGGGCTGGCGCCGCCCATACACCATGTGCCCAGGGGCAGGGTCACCTAAACACCCATGTGCTGCGTGCCCGGGGCCGCCGCTGCCCCTATTCTGAGCGCCCAGGGGCCGGCACCATCCATGCGCCGTGCTCCCGGGGTCGGGCCCGGCCCCGATCACTTGGTGGGCGCATAGAAATGGCCCGGCGGGCACCATGGCGCATGGGTGGTGGTGGCTCCACCCTCGGGTGTGCGATACATGGGCTGTGTCAGAGGCAGCAGCGTGGGGCAATGGACAGCTGGTCCATGAGGCGAGCTGCTTTTTAAACGCTTCCCTTGCAGATCAGCTCCTGCCTGGCATCCCCCACTGCAGCCTCTGATACAGAGGCAGCAGCGCATTGTGGCAGGGGGCTCCTTCAGAGTGAGGCCAGAGCACACTGGCTGCTGGCCCTACCCCCAGGGACTATAGAGTAGTGGAGTAACTAGTAAGAATTCATGTGGTTAATCGACTATTCAATTAACCGATATTTAACATCCCTAGTTAGGAAGGAGCTTCTTGTGCATGTGTGTTACTGCCATATTGTCCATTGAGTAGGATTCACATCTTTCTCTTAAGTACCTTATACAAGCTTATTTGAGAGAGAGGATAACAGAACCGATTGAATGGTGAAAATGCCTCATGAATAATTTAGTTGTAGCATGGCAGAACAAAATGCCATTTTGTGCTTAACACTGACTCATATATATAAGTAAAAGAAAACATTCACAGAGAATTACTTATGACTTGCTAGAAAAATCTGCAACTGTTTGACAAGATATAGCACCTGGCCAGATAAATTTTGGAATTAAAAACCATTCAGACCACTGATTTATTTACCCCTTTGTCTGGAAAGTTTTACAGAATATCTAGATCAGTGAGTGGCCCTTCTTTGTCTCAATGGGCCACAAGATTATCATAAGGAGGATGGTCTCCCGAGATAGGGTAGTTTTGCTAATTATGCTTGTGTACCTAGAATTTATGGAATGTACTGATTTTATGAATCTGGCCTGCGGAGACAGCAGGGAGCCCGTCAGGCTCCCCTGCTTGCCCTGTGCACTGTGCAGAAATGTGGCTTCAGGGCACCATTTCTGTTTTAAAACTGTAGATGAAGTAGGGAGGGGCGTTTCAGGAGCCATCCCGCCCCCAGCACAATCCAGAAACCAGCCAATGGGAGCTACTTGTTAGAATAACAGGCAGCCAACAAGAACCATGTCCCTTCTCCTGGGCTCAGTTATTCAGTGAAGCACATGGCCAAGGGAGCAGGCAGGCTGGCTGGGAAACATTTTAAGCTCTGCAGGCAGGCTAGTTTGGCAGCTGGCAGGTAAGTCTCTTGGACACCCCAGCCCTTTCCTGCCCCCCTCAACATACCCAAATCCTCTGTCTGCCTCTTATACTCATACCCCCTTCCAGATCTGGCACCCCAGTCTCCTGCCCCAGATCACAATACCCTCCTACCCTAGGTCACACCCTTTGCACTCCAGTCCCCTGCCCTTGGTCACAACCACCTCCTTCACCCAATCTCCCTCCTGTACCCCAATCTCTACCCTAAGCTCCTTTCTGCACCAAAACTACATCCCAAACCCCGCATTGCCTCCATTCGTATCATGGAAGAGTGCAGTCCTCAACCACTTGCCAGAGTGGCTCCCCATCAAAAATTATTGCCCACCCCTGCTGTAAGGGGGTGGCTATGGGACCCAAGGTAAATTTTGGGGTGGCTATAGCCGTTGCAAGAGCTAGTGCTGCTTCTGTCTGGCTGACTGTTAGGGAAAAAAACGTAATTTATTATTTATCTCAGTATTCTGATTGGTCTGCATTTTAATGCAGCTCTTCAACTGCTGAACAATCAAGCACTCTTATGTTATCTAAGTCCCACCTTTTTAGACTCACAATAACAAACCTGCATGCTGCATACTACAATTCCTAAAGTTCAGTTTCTGTAAAGTGGTGTTAATATATATTTTGTTTGGGAACAGTAATCATTTTGTCGTATATTTACAGTGCTTTCAAAGTAAGTACACCTTTTTCTTGCAGTGTAATGTATGTCATTTTCTAAAAAAAAAAAAATTAGATTGAAATTACGTATTTTATAGCTGTTTGTTTTGTGCCTTGTGATTCCCTCAGAGATTGCAACCCCCAGTTTGAGAACCCCTGATCTAATACAATCAAGTGGCCCAGGTCACAGGAATGACAGAAGTGGGTTTTACCAGGTAAAATAATCATTTTTACTGTGTGGAAAAAACTAGTTAGAGAGCTTAAAGCATTTTCTGTTTAAAAGTTCTTTAATGTCACCACATTACACTTAGTTACATATTCAAATTATGATTACATAGGGCAGTAGATACAAGGTTATACAAATAAAAAGTATATCTGTAGTGGTTGTAATGCTAATTATTATAATGAACATAAAAATGTCTTTTCAGTATTCTGCTCAATGAATTTTTTACAGACATGACTCATTTCTATAATATTGAAAACTGAAATATAAGTCAAAATATTCAAATATATAAAAGAATGCCGAGTTGTATGCCTGAGGCATTAAGCAATAAAAAGCATGCAAATATACAGACTACCAGCCCCTTTGGGCATCCTGCATTCTACAGCAGAAAACCAACTTTGATATAGTGGATAGATTGAGCCTAATTTTCGGTTTTGAACAGAAATATCTAAAGTTTTTTAAAAAGTCATTCTGTACTTGCTAGAGATAATGGTTTTTCCATTTCCCAATGTAAATAAGATGTGGAGGCAGGAAAAGGGAATAAGGGAATTTGTGTGCAGCCATCTCGGTCTTGTTAACAAGAGAGCAAGAGTCAGGCTAAGTCTGTGGCCTGACAACGCGAGATCTGTAATTAGACGCTGCCTTCGCCTCTCACCTCTATACGGAGATAAGGATAGAATGCTGACTCTGGCAGGGACCTTGAGATAAGGAGCATCTGGGTGGAACTAAATAACTGTTAGCCATAGGTGTTTGTAATGGGAAGGAGACTAATTGTTATTGTTATTATATCTAATAGACAGTATATAAACTGCTTCATAATTGCTTGTATTCGAAGATCTGCCTTGGAGGGGGGGCTCCCCCCCCCCCCCCCCGTCTGAACCAGTTTTTCCCTTGCTGTGGCTCGTAATAAAACTGCCTCTGGCTACTTGTTGCTTAAACACAATGCAGAGTGAAGGCTTGTTTTCTTCCACAATTTGGTGCCGTGACTTGGATGGCAACGCCCGATTGAAGACAGCGACAGCAGCTGCAGACCGTCCCCCTTCACCTTCAGGGCGCCAAATGAGAGGTAAGAGACCTTTTGAAATCTCTACTGAGGTGTGGAGGAGGACTGCCTGTAGGGTCGTCTGCTTCTTGTGGGCTCATGCCATCCGAACTTTTTGAATCTGCAACAAGGTCAGACGCAAAGCGGTTACAAGGAGACTGTTTTGTTACACCCAAGTAGGCCTACGTTTATGAAGTGCTAGGAACTGCTGTGATTTTGGTGGTGCCACCCCGGGTACGGGAAGAAAATTGTATTGCGTCCGGACATAAGGCACCTGGGTTCATGCAGTGCTGGGAACTGCTGTGGTTCTGGGGGGAAACGTGTTGTTTGCCGCCCCAAATATGGACGAGGTCCATAAAGAGAGATGCATCTAAAAGTGAGAAAATTTCTGTGTGAAAACCATGCTGAGTGTGAATGTAATGAGTGAAGCGTGAATGCCGCTGCCCACGTCTCTGAGAAGTAAGCTGATTCCAGCCGCACCAGGGCTCTCCCACGAGGGAGTTCTGAACGCAAGGGGGGTCAGCCGAACCTCGAGACCGAGCAGATATGTGAAGGAGTGATGACTCCCCTTATTTCATGAGCTGCTGATAAGGTCTGACACTCTATACCCAGCAGACCCCTTCTTTAGTTTCCTATAAGCCACTGAACGGACGGGGAGTGGACAGGATACTCCCCTGAATGACTAAAATGGATGGGGATCAGTCTAAGCATACCCCCCCAGACAGCTGAAAGGCACCCCTGCGTACTACATGTACGTGCATCATGGTCCAAGGACCTGTAAGCATTTGACAGATTGACAGAGAAAGAAATTAAAGCCCTGAGGGATGAGACTGAAGCTCAGAAAAGCAAAAATCCTCCCTGCAGTGAGAAATGTAACTTACATGCAATTGCACTGCCTCTCCCAAGCTTAGGGGGGAATTTGGCCCAACATTACCCCCTCTACTCCTCTCTATGCCCAGCCCTATACGGGCCCTTACCACACATCACTGAAGATAGAGAGGAGGCACAGAAGATAATTGAAAGGGATTAGATCTTCCCTATGGAAAAATGGGCTCTAGTTACAAATCTGTCCGATCCAAAGCAAAACACTGAGTTTTGGAATAGACTTAACAGCTTGTGGGAAGTATTCCTCCAAATTCTCAAGGAAGGAATGCCTGCCGACGATCAAGCCATATTGGCCCTAGGCATTTTGGTTGGATACATATACACAAAACACAACGCAGGAGTAGGAAAGGGCTGCCAAGCAACTGTAGGAGATTCTCAAGACCTTGTTAGCAAATAGATAACAACAGCCTCTCTGGCTGGAATCGCAGGCAACCCAAGGATGTTTCACAATGCACAAGTGAGGGCTGTCCAGAAAAAAAAACAGTTAAAACCTTTCCCTCACACACTGTTATAATTAGCTTGAGAGCGTAGGAGGACGTAACCCAAAAGCCACCCTAAAAGCCAACTAGTAGGAATTGAATTTGAAAGTGTAATCACTAGAAGCTAAATCTGCCCTAACAAGGAGACACATTCTGCAACATAAATCTCCTTACAGAGCATGGTCGAGTGATCCACCCCAGAGTCAGCAGCATAGATCAACTGCTGCAGCATGGATGTTATGAAAACCCTATACTGACAAGTTTAAACTTAGTAATAGTTGACTGTAATAATACACATTTGGATTTACCTATTGAAAAGAATTAGGAGGTGTGGGGGCTAATGGGAAAGCCCACCCTCCTTACCAAATTAATACTGGACAAACCTGTGTCATTGAAAAAAAAGGTAATTTAGCAGGAATTAAGATGTATCATAAGAAGAAAAAGCATGTGAAAGGAGAAGGCAAAAAGTTTGGAGCCCTATGGGCATAGTTGAAGGAATAAGGAAAGGAATACAGTCATTGGAAAGTTAAATTAACAGGAATGAGAAACGTTTTCTTTGGAAGGACAAAGCAAGTGATTTGAAGGTATGTGAAGGTGAAAAATGGACTCTGTGGGAGTGTAGAAGGAATTAAGCGATTGTTGTAATATATGGAGGGAAACCTGCTTTAAAAAGTGACTCCTTGTTTCTTGCAGCCTCTTTCAATAATCCAGGCAAAGAAACAATCAAATGTAAACATTTGGCTACAGACACTTTTGTTAAATCTGCAAAAGGAAAATAAGGAATTCTATTGACACTTAACTGGCTAACTGTATAAAAGAATGAAATCTATACATTCAATCCTTAAGGTTAAATTTACTCTTTAAGAAAACAAATCATTGTTTTAAGAATCCAAGCCCTGAAACTTCACTGTGTCTCTGTTCAAGGCTGAGTTGATAACACTTTTGGCTTGCTTTCAAATCCAACATTATATGTGAATATAGGCTGCCTGACTATTTCAAAGGAATATAAAACACCTGTCCCCTCAAATAAATTGTCCAAATACAAACAAAATATTTATAAGCGCCCATTTAATAAAATTTAATGTCAATATTATTACTATAGTCTTAATAAGTAACACTGTATATGATTCTTTTCAGGAAAAGAAAAGCTTTTTGCTTGCTGGAACAGTAACTGACCAACACCTTGTGCTAAGGAAAAGCATTATAGCTTCACACATTAAGCCTGATCTGTAGCACAAGAGGGAAACTGAGGCATGCCACTGTTGGGGAGGGCTAGCAACTCAGAGGTAATTCGAGGGAGTGGAAGGTCACGAGTACCGATGAAGCGCCCTTGTTCTTGTAAAGTTGTAGCTCACTCGCCCATGGAAGTGGTAAGGAACTAGCTGTAACTGGTTCCCCTAACAGATCTTAGGCAGTATTTTAAGTTATAATGGACCACACTGACGGGGGTAAAAATGTTTTCTTGTCTTTCAGATCATCAGAATGCGCTGGTGCCAGCTGAAGAAAAACAACATACAACAACAACAACAAAAAACCATGGTTCTGTGTCATGACATAAGTTTGTGTTCTGTCCAAGTTTGTCTTGTGTGTCTTAATTGTAATACGTATTGCAAATATTGTTGTGTGTAGGATATTGTTTTAATGAAAGGATAATTTGAGTAAAGCAGAAGCATTAATTTAAACAAAACAAAAATTAATAATTGGCCTAATCAATTGGCAACTCTAAACTTAGTCAACTGGCAACTTTAACATTTAGTGAAAGGATAATAGTTTGGTAATTGTTTAGGCTAGGAGAATGTTGACAATGTCTCCACAGGTGTACAAAAATAACTGGAAGGAAGCAAGGAGTGCATCACATGAACAGAAGGACTCGAAGTGGGGTACCAGCCCTCTCCCCCACCGGATTGGTTTTGCTTTAATGGCTACACAAATAAATATTTAGCTTCTGCAAATTTGCACACCAACCATAAAAGTGGTTTGGCCAGAGATAATAAGACATCTATAAAACAACACGGGCAAGTGGGACATCAGCATATTTAAGTAAAAATGCCCACAACAATGAGGAAACTAGTAACCGCACCATTTCAATAACAGCTACTTGCCCTGCTACTCATTGGTGCCTGATGCCTTAAAAGGCCTCAAGAATTATGGAATTGCATGGGTTATCAATTAAACATCTGTGAACCATGCTTGGTCCTATAAGAGAAACAGTGACTCTAGTCAATGTAACCTCCTTCAAGTCACATACATAGAACAAATACACGCTAATAGCAATGGGGAATACACGGCCTTGGGCCACCCCTCATTCACCCATAATCATTTTATTTATTGTAACAACATGAACACTACGAGGACAAAGAATACACAGTCCTCTGAGTTCAAGTTCGTATGGAATATTGTGGGAAAGAAGCTAAACACTAACAGCAGGCCATTGAAGTTGGACCTACTGACTCCCACTGGGGCTTTCCACGTAAAGCCCAAACAAAGGTAACCCCTGAGGCATGGCTGTCATTTGTTAAACAATGGCCATTGCTAACTTGCCCTCATTTGGGTATTATTAACCAGGTCCTTAAGGACAAAATAGAGCCTCCCAATTGTGCATCATGCCCTGAACAGACCCCTGTCCCAGAACCAGGACAACTGTTACTGGTCCTTACCTTAGCTATGTTCCACACTGGTATAGACCAGCTGTGTGCTAGACTGGCTAATCAAATTGGCAAGTGCCTGATTAGGCAATGACGGGGCTTAGCAGATACCATCGCAGATTGGTTTAGGCCTGGAAACTCTGTCAGCAACACTTATGTCATAGCCCAGAAATTGTATAGAATCCAGGCTAGATGCAGTAATATCCAGTGCCCGTAAAGGCCTAGACACCAGCCAAGCTAACCAAGTGATCCTAAATAGTTTGAAGGATCTGTCCAGCTCTGTGTCCACTTCACTAGACCTAACCAGATATTTGGACCAGAGACTAATTGGATTGTTAATTAATGGAACTAAATTAAAAGAATTAGAAGGCCAGTATTGAAGAATAAGATAGCTTAGACCATCCAGCCCTTATGGTGGTGAGTCCCCATCTCCCCCGTGCCTACCCATGGGAGTGGGGAAGTAGAGAATCCATGAGGACCCAAAGGCCCACCTGGACAGGGCATAGTATAACCATTTGTTTTTGGCCCCTCTGGGGATTCCTCACTCAGATCAGATCAGAATGGTAACCACCCTGCTTGTAACAAAGCAGGAGCATATAGATAAAGTTGAGAGCATTGCTTATTCTGAAGTTGTGGGAGCCTCCCTATATCCAGGGATTGTTGCACCCACTTTGATAAGGACATTTTATGTACCTGCCCATTTAACATCATGACGAATCTGCCTAGGTTTGATGTGGTTGTCTCAGAGAAACAAAAACATCGAGATGGTCCAAATGAACGGTCCAAATGAAGAGAGCAAGAGTCAGGCTGTGTCTGTGGCCTGACAACGCGAGATCTGTAATTAGACGCTGCCTTCACCTCTCGCCTCTATACGGAGATAAGGATAGAATGCTGACTCTGGCAGGGACCTTGAGATAAGGAGCATCTGGGTGGGACTAAATAACTGTTAGCCATTGGTGTTTGTAATGGGAAGGAGACTAATTATTATTGTTGTTATATCTAATAGACAGTATATAAACTGCTTCATAATTGCTTGTATTCGAAGATCTGCCTCAGAGGGTGGGGGTTCCCCCCC
This sequence comes from Pelodiscus sinensis, assembly GCF_052426305.1. Lineage (NCBI taxonomy): Eukaryota > Metazoa > Chordata > Testudines > Trionychidae > Pelodiscus > Pelodiscus sinensis. Next base: position 31,015,700 of record NC_143058.1, on the reverse strand, counting down.
ACCCCCCGTCTGAACCAGTTTTTCCCTTGCTGCAGCTCGTAATAAAACTGCCTCTGGCTACTTGTTGCTTAAACACAATGCAGAGTGAAGGCTTGTTTTCTTCCACAAAGATTAAACCATTAGTTGCTAGTGCTTTGTCCTAAACTAGTTTACCCTGGACATTATCAACTCTGCCAGATAAGGGCTTTTAGCATTCCTGAGTACAGTGAAACTCCAATTGTCCGGCATCTAGTGGTCCGGCACTCCTAATAGTCCAGCACCAACTGGAACCAGGAAGTGCTCCAGCCAGCCAGACAATTCTCCGCACCACTTCTCCAAGTCCGCTGCTGCTGCTGCTGAAACTGATGAACGGCGGACTTGGGGAAGCTACGGAGCAGAGCAGCTGGGGTGCTGCCAGGTGCCAAGCAGGGGGGTGAGGGGCGGTGCTGCGGGACCAACCGGGCAGCTACCCCAGCTGCTCTGCTCAGTTTTCAGCAGCGGTGGATTTGGGGAGGCTGTGGGGCAGAGCAGCTGGGGTGCTGCCAGGTTGGTCCTGCAGCACCGCCCTTACCTGAGCAGAGCTGCGGGACCAACCCGGCAGCACCCCAGCTGCTCTGCCCCGCCGCCTCCCCAAGTCTGCCACTACTGAAACTGACTAGCGGAGGACTTGGGGAAGCCGGGGGCAGAGCAACTGGGATGCTGCCCAGTTGGTCCTGCAGCGCTGCTCAGGTGAGGGATGGTGCTGCAGGAGCAACCCAGCAGCACCCCAGCTGTTCTGCCCCACCGCTTCCCCAAATCGCTGCTGCTGCTTGCAGCCCCAGCTGGCCTGTCACCAGCAGCTGTGCAGGGCTTCCCCGGTCAACCGCCCGCCGACCCTTCTTAGCCCCCCTGCTGAAGTACCTCCTGATACTCCGGCTTATCTGATAATCCAGCAACCCTACGGTCCCAAAGGTGCCGGATTATCGGACATTTACTGTACTTGCTGTGGGTGCATCTACACAACACCCTAAACTCGAAATAATATATGCAATTTGCATAACATCAATTGCATATCTTATTTTGAGTCTATTTCAAAAGACTTTTGAAATTTGGTGCTGTCTACACGGTGCCAAATTTCAAAATAATGTGCTATTTTGAGCCATTTCTTAACCCTCGTGCAACAAGGTTTACAAGGATGGTGAAATAGCATGCCCATTATTTCAAAAAATATTTCAAAATAAGGGGTGTGTTTTTTAAGACGTGGGGTAGCTATTTCGGGATACATCAGTATCTCTTCTGTGTAGACATACCGATTATCACTGTCTCTTGCTCCAAAACCATAGAGGACCTAGCCATTTCTGGGATCCTTGGACTGTAGTTGTGTGTCTATGAACTCACTGCCAGCCCTGGGCTTGAATTCACCCCTGATTATTAGGAACTATTGCCTATTTTTTTTATATTACAAACTTTCAAGATTTTTGATGAAAGCAATCATTGTAGAAACATGTACCCAATGTGGATATATAAGAATTTTGCTATCTTGTTTTTTCTTTTGCTAAAGAAGATAGATGGACATTATATACCAGCAGAGCAATGGTTACATACAGACAAATGTTTTATTAATCTCTTCTTGTATCATCACACTTAAACTAATGAAATACTTCTCTCTTGTGATTAAGACAATTTCAGTTTGATTCCATGATACATTCAGTAAAATCTCACTTTAAAAAAAAATCTCCCTCATTCAAATTGATAGCATTGGCTTCGTAGCTTAAGGGCCATGTAGGGATCTCCCACAGAGAAAGTATATCTGGCTTTCCTCAGGGGCTTGGGGAAAATAATTGTTACTGTACATTTTAAGAGAAACAACTGTCATTGATTTTCTTCATTACCAAAAAACAAAAAGCAAAAAATTGAAATCCTATCCAAAACTTGTTTACTTCTAGTGTGAAATAAATGTTAAGAGTAAAACCAGAAACTTAGAATTTTGTAAATACAAAATGTATTTTCATTTGTATAATGGATGGGTATACTTGTTTAAAAAGAATATAAGAGTTTTCTCTAGTAAAGGGCTAGTATCTTGTTAACATTCATTACAAGTTTATTATTTCAGTACTTCTCAACAAAGCTGTTTTTGACTTTGTGTCTGAAGTACAATTTTTCATGACTTGTGCCTTGTCATTAATTTTAGAGTAGGAGTGATTTTTCACTTACAGTAGCTCTTAGAAATAAGAACATAAAATACATGGTCCATTTAAGTGGAGGGTGAAAAGAAAAAATTACTTATGATTTTCCCAGGTGCCAGGTCTACCCACTCATACTGAAGTGCTTTGTCCTAAACTAGTTTACTCTGGACATTACCAGGATAAACTAGTCGTTTACTAGTCAGGGATAGTAGTTGCTCTCAGTTTACTATAGAATAGCCAATTGCTTCCTCGATAATCTAGGAGATTTATCATAGAATGTGGAACTTTCTAATTTCTGTTTCACCAGTGTGAATTTGGCTACCACAGTCATGACTAAAGTCATTGTTGAACAGCTTCATTCAGTCACTCATGTTCCATGGTTGGCTGATCTCATCTACACTGCACTCAAATTCTGAAGGACATTGATTACTCCTGCCTGGGGGTATTTCATGCTGGGCTTTCTGATCCTGATATCTAGATAGATGTATGTGTAGTGCTAAGGAGTAGCTAGTGGTCATGGTACATGTAGGTACCAAGGTCATAGGGAAGAATAGGAGAGAGGTTTTGGAGGCCAGATTTATGCTTCTATGAAAGAGATTGAAATCCAGGACCTCTATGGTAGCATTCTCTGAAATGCTTCCAGTTCCATGCGCAGGGCCAGGTACGCAGGCAGAACTTCAGAGTCTCAATGCATGGATGAGATGGTGAAGGGAGGAGGGGTTTAGATTTATTAAGAACTGAGGAAACTTTTGGGAATGGGGGAGCCTATAAAGGAAGGATAGGTTCCACCTAAACCAAAATGGAAACAAATTGCTGATACTTAACATTAAAAAGTTAGTAGGGAAGTTTTTAAACTAACTGGGGGGAAACTGACGGGTTCATAGGAACACATGAATCAGGTAGAGACATCTCTTAGGGGAGGATCTTTTAATAGAGATTATCTACGTTCTACTAAAAAGGAGAGGATGGAAGAGGATAAAGTAGGAGTTAGCTCACATGAGAAACATCAAATGAAAAAGAGTCTAACATCAGGAAATGGCAGACAGATAAATAGTGACAAATTTTTAAAGTGCCTATACACAAATGCTACACGTCTAATAAGATGGGTGAGCTAGAGTGCCTCGTGTTAAAGGAGAATATTGATATAATAGGTATCACAGAAACTTGGCGGAATGAAGACAGTCAATGGGACACAGTCATACCAGAGTACAAAATATATCAGAAGGACAGAACAGGTAATGCTGGCAGGGGAGTGGCATGATACATGAAAGAAAATGTAGAATCAAATGAAGCAAAAATCTTAAATGAACCAAAATGTTCTACAGAATCTCCATGGATAGTAATTCCATGCTCTAATAGTAATGTAGCAGTAGGCATATATTATCGACCACCTGACCAGGATAATGATAGTGACTATGAAATGCTAAGGGAGATTAGAGAGGCCATCAAAATAAAAAAACTCAATAATAGAAGGGGATTTCTACTATCCCCATATTGACTGGATACATGTCACCTAAGAACATGATTTAGAGATAACATTTCTTGATACCTTAAATGACTGCTTCTTGGAGCTGCTGGTTCTGGAACCCAGAAGGGGAGAAGCAATTCTTGATTTAGTCCTAAGTGGAATGCAGGATCTGGTTCAAGAGGTAAATAGAACTGGACCGCTTAGAAATAGTGGCCATAATATAATACAAATTAACATCCCTGTGATGAACAAACACCTCAGCAAGTGGAAAAACACCTCAGCATCCCAATAGTGTGGCATTTAATTTCAGAAAGGGGAACTATAAAAAAATGAGGAGATTGAACAGAAATTAAAAGGTATAATGACAAAAGTAAAATCCCTGCAAGCTTCATGGAAACTTTTCAAAGGCACCATAATAGAGGCCCAACTTTATATATTACACACCCCAAATTAAAAAATACAGTAAGAGAACCAAAAAAGTGCCACCATGGCTTAACAACCAAGTAAAAGAAGCAGTGAGATAAAAAGGCATTTTTAAAAAGTGGAAGTTAAATCCTAGCGAGGAAGATAGAAGGGAACAAACTGTCAAATTAAGTGTAAAAATGTAATAAGAAAAGCCAAAAAGGAGTTTGAAGAACAGCTAGCCAAAAAAAAAAAAAAAAATCAAAAAGTAATAGCAAAATGTTTTAAGTAGATCAGAAGTAGGAAGCCTGCTAAACAACCAGTGAAGCCTCTGGACAATCAAGATGCCAAAAGAGCACTCAAAGATGATAAAGTCATTGCGGAGAAACTAAATTAATTGTTTGCTTCAGTCTTCACAGCTGAGGATGTTGTGGAGATTTCCAAATCTGAGCCATTCTTTTAGGTGACAAATCAGAGGAATTGTTCCAGATTGCGGAGGTTTTGGAACAAAATGGTAAACTTAACAATAACAAGTCACCGGAACCACATGGCATTCACCCAAGAGTGCTGAAAGAACTTAAAGGTGACATTTCAGAAATATTAATTGTAGTTTGTTTACCTATCCTTTAAATCAGCTTCTGTACCTAATGACTGGAAGATAGCTAATGTGATGCTAATATTTTAAAAAGCATCTAGAAGTGATCCTGGTAATTACAGACCAGTAAGTTTAATGTCAGTACGGGGCGTTAGACTTGAAACTATAGTAAAGAATAAAATTGTCAGACACATAGATTACCATAATTTATTTGGGTAATGTCAAAATGGTTTTTGTAAAGGGAAATCATGCCTTAATAATCTACAGAGCTCACTGAACTGCGGTGAGCCCCACTCGCCAGCTGCGCTGTCCGGCGATCTGCACATGCGCAGATCGTTCTGCGCATGCGCAGATCACCCAAACCTGGCTCTTCCAGGTTACAATCTACTCACCACGGGCAAATAGATTGTATTATTTCTTGATCCCTGCTAATCTACTAGAGTTCTTTTAGCTGGGGGTCAACCAACATGAGGACAAGAGGGAGCCAGTAGATATAGTATAATTAGTTTTCTAGAAAGCTTTTGACAAGGTTCCTCACCAAAGGCTCTTAAATAAAGTTAGTTGTCATGAGATAAGAAGGAACGGCCTCTCATGGATTGATAACTGGTTAAAAGACAGGAAACAAAGGGTAGGAATAAATAGTTTTCGGAACGGAGAGAGGTAACTAGTGGTATCCCCCAAAGGTCCATACTGGGACCAATCCTATTGAACCTAATTATAAATGATCATGAGAAAGGGGTAAACAGTGTTAGAAAGCAGGCTTTTTCTGTCCATGGCCTTCGCGTATCGCCCATCCTGCCACACAAGGCCCCTCACAGAAAACCCAGACTGTGAGATACTTAGAGAAGCATGGGAAGCACAATGCAGCTTTCTGTAAAACGGAATTTGGCCTTGTAGGCATCATAGAACAGGGAGGTGAGCATGAAAAAATAGAACACAAGCTGCAAGAGATAAATAAGACTCTCTTGACAAGTCCTTGAAAGCAGGGAGGTAGGCATAGGGAGATAAGACGCAACTGCCATGCACACAGACCATGCCCACACCCACCACTGTCCACGGGGCCATCAGGCGGGCATCATGAAAAATCCTATAGGGCAGTATTTCACGTTACCTCATTACCAGCCTATCAGGCCCGGCCAAGGAACTAACCCTAATAAGGTACCGGATATCAGGTTATGTTATAAAAGACCCTCAACCCCTTTGTTCGATGGAGGTTCCGTGTATTGAGGGCACGTATCTTTTTTTGCCCGGCTAAAGGATTGATCACCCTAAGGCTGCCTTCCCACCCTTCGAGTCAAATATAAGGGTGCACTAGTCCTGAGCATGCTCCGAGTTCTAGTGTGTCTTTGTGTTATTATCGATGCTGGATATGTAAGTATTGCTTAAATGTATTAGCTATTGGTTTAATTAATAGTTAAATTGTGTTAATTTCACTGTGTAATTCTGTAACGTGTATCTAAGTTCTGTTAACCACACTGAGTAAATCGTATAATTTTGTGTTGTGTAGTAGTGTTGTATTTAGGTTAAGTGTAAGTGTTAGGAATAGAAGTCCAAGAGTTGTTAAGTTGTAAAAGTAGATTTATGACTAACTCCACCAGCTGCCCTAAAATAACCATAGAGAAGCTGGCTTTAGATGGAGTTTTCATTATCATTATATTGTCTTTGTTTTTGTATTTTTATTAAGTGAATTAGAGATAGTGATTTAATATAAGTAAATTGTAATCTAAGAATTGTAATCAGTTAGGTATAGTCGTGTTCAAGTTTTCTACCCTGTAAAAGCATTAGGCAAATGTTAGTTAAAAAGACCATTTTTTAATTGTTAGTTTTGATAAAAGAATCATTCCACTTAATAAAAATCATTTGTTTTACACCATCATCCAGTAGTTTTCACTGGGTAATCGGCTTTAACCCTTGAGGCTTCCACCACATCACCGAACCAAGGTGTAACAAACAGTAAGATGGCAAAACTTGCTGATCATACTAAACTGCTCAAGATAATTAAGACCAAAGCAGATTGAAGAATTTCAAAAGGATCTCACAAAAGTAGGTGATTTGGTAAATGCAATTTCATTGCCCACATTAAAACGTACATTGGAAAAAATAATCCCAACTATATATACAATACGATGGGGACTAATTTAGATGTAACTACTTGTGATGCGGTGTCCACACCCTGCACTGAAGCGAGTGGAAGCACCATGTTATGGGGCAAGAGAACTCCACTGCGACTGCCTTGTGCCGCTGTAGGGACTGGGAGTGCCGCGGCCTGAGATGAGGGCGTCCCACCACGGACGCTCGGCGGCACATGCGCTCCTCCAGCCAGGACTATAAGCGGCTCTGAGCCGGGAGGTAAAGGGGGAGGCACTCGGAGGTGGAGTGGCCTGCGTGCCAATGGGGAGATCGCCCCGACCAGCTCTAGCGGAGCAGGGGCCGCTACGTGGGGAGAGACAGATGTGGCTGGAACCAGTGACCAAGCCAGGGACCCCACTGCATAATTCAAAGTGATCTGGACAAACTAGAGAAATGGGCTGAGGTAAACAAGATGAAGTTTAATAAGGACAAATGTAAAAAGCACTCCACTTAGAAAGGAACAATTTGTTCACACATACAGAATGGGAAGCAACTGTCTAGGAAGAAGTACTGCAAAAAGAGATCTAGGGGTCATAGTGGACCGCAAGCTAAATATGAGTCAGTGTGATGCTGTTGCAAAAAAAGCAAACATGATTCTGGGATGCATTAACAGGAGTGTTGGGAGCAAGACACGAGAAGTCATTCTTCTGCTCTTCTCTGCACTGATTAGGCCTCAGTTGGAGTATTTTGTCCAGTTCTGGGGCACCACATTTCAAGAAAGATGTGGAGAAATTGGAGAAAGTCCAGAGAAGAGCAACAAAAATTATTGAAGGTCTAGAAAACATGACGTACAAGGGAAGACTGAAAGAACTGGACTTGTTTACTTAAAAAAAGAGAAGACTGAGAGGGGACATGATAGTTGTTTTTAAGTACCTAGAAGGGTGTTACAAGGAGGAAGAAGAAAAATTGTTCTCCTTGGCCTCTGAAGATAGGATAAGAAGCAACGGACTTAATTTGCAGCAAGGGAGCTTTAGGCTGGACATTAGCAAAAACGTCCTAACTGTCATGGTGGTTAAACACTGGAATAAATTGCCTAGGGAAGTTGTAGAATCTCCATCATTAGAAAAATTTAGAAGCAGGTTAGATAAACATCTATCAGGAGTGGTCTAGATGGTATTTGGTCCTGCTGTTAGGGAGGGGACCGGAGGTCCCTTCCAGTTCTAGGCTATGTCTACACTGGCGCGTTCTCACACAAAAACTCTTTTGCAGAAGAGTTCTGCAAAAACTCTTCCAGAAGAAACATCTACACTGGCATGTGCTTTTGCGCAAGAGATGTGCTTTTGCGCAAGAGCGTCCATGCCAGTGTAGACGCTCTCCTGCACAAGAAAGCTCTGATGGCCATTTTAACCATAGGGCTTTCTTGCACAAGAAATTCATGTTGCCTGTCTACACTGGCCTCTTGCGCAAGAACAGTTGCGCAAAAGGGCTTATTCCTGAGTGGGAGCATCAGAGTTCTGGCGCAAGAAGCCCTGATTTCATACATTAGAATGTCAGTTTACTTGCACAAGTGTAGATAGGCAGCAAGTTTTTGCGCAAGAGTGGAGGCTTTTGTGCAAGATCGCACCAGTGTAGACACAGCCTTAGTGTTATATTATTTTATGATTCTATGACTTAAAGACTTAATTCAAAATAAAACCTGCCATTATGCAAAATCCGTATATCAAGTTAGATCACATACCTCCCATTATTTCTCAGGCTTGTTTGGAGTAAGACATATTTGACAGATGAAATTATTATTATAAAAAAATGAATTTTTTCTTTGACTCCCCAATCAATCACTCTGTCAATAAGATATGTTTCCACTACTAAAACTTATTTTTCAAATCCCAAACTTCTGTTAGCAACTGCTTTTTCCCCTGCCTTTGTCCATCTAATGTATTTTCCTGTGCATGGCACATTTTAAATACAAATCTTATATAGAAAGAGTGGTTTTAGGAATTATTTTTATTTTAATGGCATATACAATTCATCCAAATTTGACTTCACATACTTTCTATCTATCTAGGATTTTAAAAAAAAGTGAATATTCAGCTTAAAAATTAACAGTAATTAAAACCACAGTGTAACTTCTGTATCTCACAGTGAGATTGAGTTAGGAAGAGTTAAGTGAACAGGGCTTGGGCCTCAGCACTTACAATAGATATACTATGTGTAGGACAGCAAAGTGCACTATAAAAGGAAAGGCTAAATTTCTCTCGTGAGATCTGTTTATGTTTATTTTTCCAGGCCATTATTAAATTGTTGTTTACACTTCTCACACCATTGCCATTGGAAAAATATATTAATTTCTTTCAGAAAAGCATTTGTGAATCCACTGATAAGGTTACAGTACATCCCTTTCAGTTAGAGAAAAGTATCTGTATACAGGCAGTCCCCGGGTTACGTACAAGATAGGGACTGTAGGTTTGTTCTTAAGTTGAATTTGTATGTAAGTCGGAACTGGTACATATTGTAGGGGAAACTCTAGCCAAACATTTTTTTTTTTTAGTTTTGGATAGCATAGGGAAGGATTAACTCCCCTCTAATGTTTGTTTTGCTGTCTGTTCCCCTGTTCAGAAGATTTCACATCTCTTTCTGTTCCTGTGACAATTGGATTTTGAATATTTTGGGTTGTCTTGGAAAGAAGGATTGGTGATAAAGCTTCAGTGGAGACACCTTTTTCCCATGACTAACAACTACCCCAGACTAACACGGCTACATTTCTATCACTTTTTCCCATGATAACTCTTACAGGAGTGAATTTCCCTTCCTAGGGGTAGATTTCCCCTCACTTCCTGTTGTCTCAAGGACAGGAAATGAGAATAAATCTTTCTAATGAGGATACAAACAGCAGTAAAACCTCAGGTGGCTCTAACCCCATACCAAACTAACCAAAACTTAAAAATAAATAAATAAATAAATAAATAAATAAATAAATAAAATTTGCATGGAGTTCTACTTTAAATGCAACTTGGACAGATGTTTGTCTTAACATATTCTTTATTTTTAACAGTGCATGTAAATGCTTAAACGTTTCAAATACTGTACTGTACTGTACAGTACAACCTTAAACAATCTTGGTAGAGGATGATGGACTTGTTGGAGAGGATGGGACTGGTATTAGAGAGTCAGAGTCAGATTCTGCTGCTGGAGTCAATTTCTTGAAGTAGGCATCAAGGGAGGTTTGTTTAGAGCTTTTTTTCCCCCTCATCATAAATAGCCCAGTAGCATCTCAGACCTTCGGTAACTGTGCGGTAAACTTTTTTGAACCTCTCTGTATCAGGATCTTGCTCCTCTAACTTTGCCATTCCTGCTTCAATAAGATGAAAAGCATCAGCTAACTCTTTTGTAGAAAATTTTTTCAATTGTGGAGTTTCTAGGTCCTGGTTTTCTTCCCTAGATTCTATCTGCTGCTCTAGTTCCATAAGGTCTTCATTGGTTAGTTCTTTGCCATGGGAGTCGAGTAACTCTATAATATCATTTTCAGTGATGTCCAACTGCAGTTCATTACCAATAGCAACCACAGCTTGCCTGGTTTCAGCGATTTCCTCATCTGTAAACCCCAGAAATTCTTCTGTGAATTGGGGGCACAATTTGTTCCAAACTCCTCTCATATTTGTCTCTTTCACTTCATCCCAAGCATCAGCAATATTGTTGATGGCATCATAAATGTTATAACTTTTCCAGAAATCCCTTAAGGTCATCTCATCCTTTTGGGTAGCCCTGACAGCTTGTGAGAATGTCCTCCTTAAATAATAGGCCTTAAAGGAGGCTATGACTCCCTGATCCATTGGCTGAATTAGTGATGTGGTGTTGGGGGGTAGAAATACCACCTTTACATTGGGGTGCATGTCATCTAAAGTGTTTGGATGTCCAGGGGCAAAGTCAAGGAGAAGGAGAATTTTGAAAGGAATGTTTTTGCCCAAGCATTAACGTTCAACAGCAGGGACAAAATGGTTCGAAAACCATTCTTCAAACATAGCAAGTGTAACCCAAGCCTTTGAATTTGCCCTCTAAATAACAGGAAGAGATGCCTTAGTGACATAGCGTAGTGCCCTCAGATTTAGGGAGTGATGCACTAGCAAAGGTTTCAGCTTTAAATCCCCAGATTCATTACCCCCAAGTAATAAAGTCAGCCTGTCCTTTGATGCCTTATGTCCTGGTGCACTTTTTTCCTCTTTTGAAATGTATGTCCTCTCAGGCATTTTTTCCAAAACAAGCCAGTTTCGTCTACATTAAAGATTTGTTCTGGCAAATAGCCTCCATCGTCAATAATATCTTCCAATATCTTGGGAAAAGAACTTGCAGCACTGACATCGGCACTCGCTGCTTCACCTTGAACTTTAATATTACGCAAATTTGCTCTTTTTTTAAAGTGATTGAACCAACCCTTGCTTGCAACAAATTCTTCATTGCAATCACCTTCACCTGCTGTACAAGTAGCTTTTAAATCATTGAAAAGGCTTCGAGCCTTTTCTTGCACTAAAGAAAGACTGATAGGTATATTACGCTGATTTTGGTCTTCTATCCAAATTGTCAACAGCCTTTCCATCTCGATAATTAAACCACTGCGTTGCTTGGTAATAATCGTAGCATTCATTGGGGTATGGCCTTTCACATGCTCCATTATTCTATCTTTATCTTTTAAAATTGTTGCGATTGTTGACTAACTGTAACCACACGCTCTGCCAATGGATGATGGTTTTTCACCTCTCTCTGATCTCTTTATTATTTCTACTTTTTCTTCCATGGTGATGGTTTTTCTTTTCTTTGCTGTATCACCAGCACTTGCATCAAATTTGTGTTTTGGAGGCATTGTTGCAGGGTGCAAAAAACACTGTACAGTATGTACACAGGTTCTGGTCAGCGGGACACCGGCCTTTTAGCTATCTTCAGTGGGGTACACTGTTGTTACAGCCCCTTATCTCTCAGGAAGCTTTTTCAGCAGCCCACCTCTGCCCATCCAAATCATCGGCTGCGCTGCGTGGTGACAGGGAGGAAGAGCTGTCAGGACCGCAGCTGGTCGCCCACAGAGTCCCCGGAGCCCCCCCTCTGGCATTCGCTCAGCTCATTCTTGCTTCCTCTCCTCCTGTGCTCCATCCAACCCTGAGCCCCCTGCCATGTCATTACTACACAGAGAACCCGGGGCTTGTCTCTGTGCCGCCCAGTTATTCCAGGTCACTCCCTGGCCCACGGCTGCCCTTGTGACTGATTGCTTGCGCTCTTCTGAGCCACCTCGCGTGTCCAGCCAGGCCCCACGTCCTCCAGGAGCCGGGGCCGCAGCCACTGCAAAGCAGGGCAGACATACAGGCGCTGGGGACAGGATGCTGCAGGTGGGAAGCAGCAGGAGGTCTAGCCAGGAGCTACGGGGTGTCCTGGCACCTCCTGGTGGGTGTCCTGGCACCTCGGTCTGGCCCTGGCCTTTGCCTGGGTCACAGAGCAGCAGCGAGGCCTTGTCCTCTCCTCCGGAACACCTGCGCAGGTGTTCCCCCATGGCTCCACCCTCTCCACCCCAGCTTTCTCCACTCACCCTCTGTGTCCTCCTTCCAGCCTAGGGGGCTGTATGAGAATGGTTAACTTTACTGTCTTCTCATTCGAGTTGAGATGCTAATCCTGCAATAAACTCAGGACTAAGGGAGTAACTAATCAAATACCAAACAGCTCTGCACCATGCTTTGAGCTAATAGCTTTATTTCCACACACCACCCAGGGTTCTAGGATGAGGTTCCTTTTTTTGCTGACACAATGAGGCCACGCACTTCGTTTGTTTTGGTGGAGTCTGTTTGTTTGTTTTTGCTGCATGCGCAGGGAGCCCGGCATGTATAGAGGGGAGGAAGGGGAAGGCGGGAATGGGAGCGGGGAGGCTGCTTTCGCCCGCTGATTCGGCAGCCTGTTGCTGGGGGGCGGGCTGAGGCCGGCCGGCGGGCGGGGCGGGCAGGCTACGAGGCCGCGGCAGGCAGTGGGGAGGCGCTTTTCCCCCGCCCGGCACCTCTGCGGGGCCCCTTTCCCTGCGGCCAGCGCGGAGGCCGGTCCGAGCCCTGCCCCATGGAGCCCGCAGGCCGGAGGAGCCGGCGCTGGGGGGCGGGCTGAGGCCGGCCGGCGGGTGGGGCGGGCAGGCTGTGAGGCTGCAGCGGGCAGTGGGCATGGGGAGGCGCTTTTCCCCTGTGGCCAGCTGCTGCTGCAGGCGGAGGCCGGTCCGAGGAGGGGGATTTCCCCAAGGAGGAGGAGGAGGTGGATCCCAGGATCCAGGTGAGCGAGCCCCGGGGATGCTGCTGTGTGCGAGGGTTGCCTCACCCCGTTCGTAAATAGGGATCTGACGTAAGTCGGATTGATGTAACCCAGGGACTGCCTGTATACTCATTCATAAGATGACTATTTTTTGGAAAAAATACTGCTGTAAAGAGCAGGGATCGGCTTATGAATGGGTTCTTCATATTTTTTCATTGTGGGGACGGGTCGGCAAACTTCCAGTGGCTCCCACTGGCTAATGACCTTGGTTGCATGTAGTTCAGCCATACAGTCTGCCCTACCTGCCTGCCGCTGCAATCCTAGTGATGGCTGCAGGCATGGAGCCTCTCAGCTCCCAGCCCATGCTGTTTTTATCAGTTTTCCCAGTATGTGCAGAACAATAAAACACCTTTCCTAACCAGATGAGGTTCAAATAAAAAAAAAATAAACGTTGCAAGTTTAAATATATCATGTATTGGTTCAACTATACCAGGAGCGATGGCAAGATGACTATGACAATACCCTCGCTACCAATTAATCCATCCAGTTTTAGTTTTATAATTTTAATGCTGTAATTTTATGATATTAGAATTATGAGTATGCCATCAGCAAAATGGATAACTCAGCTTGTAGCGATGAGCGATTATATTTTTGCAAATGATCAAACTTAGTGAGCTATAACAAAAACTATCAAAATCAGTTAATCCAAAACACCAAAATGTAATTCTCAGAAGGACTAATTTCCTTTAAGATCGATATATTTTTCAAGATATAACCACTTAAAGGAGATAGCAAATAAGTAAATCACAGAAGCCACATATTTTGTTAGAGTTATTAGAGCATTTCTTTCTTTCTTTCAAGGAAGGAAGGAAATTTTAAATGTACCTGACTGGTCCAGAACAAGGATATTTGCTGGACCAAGAAAGGTCCCTCCCCTCCTGCCCTCCTGGCCTCTGCTGCCACCGGTTTAGGGCTCCAGCCTGCCCCCACTACTGCCCCAACCCCCTGTGGCTCTCTAGATGCTGACAGCCCCACTGCTGCCAGGCTGTAGCGCCACAGCCAGAGCTCCATAGCCAGGGCAGAGGTCATCAGCCACCTGGCTATGCGACCCTGGAACAGAGCTTCCTGGCCACTGCGGGGACTGGAACTCTAAGCCACTGCTGAGGCCAGAACTCCTCGCTGTGTTGTCTGTTCCCACAAAACACACACTGATGCCCCCTAACACGCTCCTGCTCTGCCACCAGACCACCCTGTTGCTGGGCTATGTGGTCCATGCTGGACCACGGATGTTGCCAGACCAGGGGTCCTGGATAAGGGAAGTAAAATCTGCCATAGATGAGGGGAGTACAAAGAAAAAAAGAATATTTAATAGGATGCTGCATAAAATACTGACCACAAAAATTAAATAAGGGCTGAAATTTTGCTTCTGAAACTATTCACAAGGTATCACGATGAGTGATTTCAACATAGAATATCTCTGGGGGAGAACATCCTTCGGTACAGATTGCATATAATGAAAAAAATTGCAAATCTATGTTAGATACAATGTTAAAATATGCTTTAGAACATACAGAGCTTGTTCTGAGGGCTGTTTGGCTACCAACATTGTGTGTCAGTAAACAATACTAATGAGATCATATTAGATTATTCTGTTTTTTACTGAGATAAATAAATATACTGTCTCCTTCAAATAAGACAAATTGTTTATGAGCATTAAAAATGAATGAATGTTACAATTGTGCTGTAGAAAATTAGATTTTGAGTTACAGATGCCAAGCAACAGTGTCTCTCAAATCAGAATTGATCAACCAAAAAGAACATGGTCAAAATTAATTGGCTGTAGTGGGAGTCTGTGGGCTGCAGATGAGAGAAAGGAAAATACTTACAAGAATGGTACCCAAAGAAAAAAATATGTTCTGCATTGTACAATCTCATGATCAAAAAGAAAAGGAAATACCAGTCTTAACAATATAAACTATTGGAATAACAAAGAGGCTAGATTCAGTCCGGGGATAGTTCTGTGGGTACAGGGTACAGAAAATCTGGGGTGGCAGAAAGTCCACTCTACAATGGAGTGGAGCCCCAAAATTAGGCAGCACTTGCTTGGGGTGGGACATGTCCATCCATTCAGCTGTCAGGGTGAATTCCCAGAGGCAAAGCGACCTCTGCTGGCTCTGGGAGGTGCTCCTTGCAGCACAAATAGAATCTAAGGCCTAGTATACACTGAGCTTTCGTACCATTTCAATTTAATGTTACTATCTTTCTAACTGTGCAAAACCAAACACCCTTATGCTTGCCTCTTCCCCTCCTCTTCCCTGAGGTCCCACCCCTTGTCTGAGGCTCTGCCCCCACTCTCTCCATCTCCCCTCCTGTCACTGCTCTTCCCCACCATTCCTTATTTGCTTATTCTCACTGGGCTGGAGCAGGGGATTGGCACACGGGAGAGAGTGTGGATGTCAGCTGCAGAATGGGCTCTGAGGTGGGGTTAAGGTGTGGGGTTCGGAGAGTAGGAGGGGGTTCTGAACTAGGGCAAATACCAAGAGTTTGGGGTGTGGGTTCCAGGAGGTAATTGAGTGCAACTGGGGTTTCAGGCAAGGGAAGGAGTTTAGGGTGCAAGCTCTAGGATGGAGTTTGGGTGTGGGAGGGAGTCTTAGGGTTAGGGCAGGAGGTTGGGGTGTGGGATGGTGGCTTTTTGGAAGCTGCAATATGTCTCTTGGCTTCTAAGGAGAGACATGGCCAGGCAGCTCTGCCACAGGCGCTGCTCCCACAGCTCCCATTAGCCGTGGTTCCCAGCCACTAGGAGCTGCAGAGGTGATGCTTGGGCTGTTCCTCTGCTTCAGACACTAGGGACGTGTCTCTGCCTCTGGGAAGCGATGCAAAGCCAGGCAGGGAGCCAGCCAGGGACTGGGAAGGAAACACCCCTTCCCTACACTGTGGGGCCCACCTCACTCTACACCCCTTCCCCAAACCCTGCACCCACTTCATCCCCTTGCCCCCTCCCATTAGCAATGCAGCCCAGAGCATTACA
The DNA here is from genome assembly GCF_052426305.1 of Pelodiscus sinensis. NCBI lineage: Eukaryota > Metazoa > Chordata > Testudines > Trionychidae > Pelodiscus > Pelodiscus sinensis. The sequence continues at coordinate 30,999,726 of NC_143058.1, read as the reverse complement.
GGTGGGGGTCTGGTGCAGCAGCAGCAGGGATCACTCCCCCACCACATTGGCGGCGGAAGACAGAGTGGCCTGACAGCCTGCTCCACCATGTTCCAGCCCACTGTGCCTGCTTCTCTGCCTCAGTGGGAAGCCAAGTGCCCTGCGGAAGGGTGCTCTACTTCCTGCTGCTGCAGAGAAGCCAAGTGCAGTGGGTTGGGAGGTGCTCCTTGCAGCACAAATGGAATCTAAGGCCTAGTATACACTGAGCTTTCGTACCATTTCAATTTAATGTTACTATCTTTCTAACTGCAAAACCAAACACCCTTATGCTTGCCTCTTCCCCTCCTCTTCCCTGAGGTCCCACCCCTTGTCTGAGGCTCTGCCCCCACTCTCTCCCTCTCCCTCTAGGCCGTGCTGGCTGCTGTCACCGCCCGCATGGTGAATGCAGGGGGGTGACCCTTGCTGTTCCCCTGCACCAAGCCCTTGTAATCCCTCAGTCCCTCCCATCCATAGGATGGGTGGGGCGGCTATGGTTCCCCAAAAGCATGGGGTCTGGGTGGCCGCCCCAATTCATCCTCTGGACAGGACGGCTCTGCTGCTGCCAGCCCCACTCCAACTGGAATTTTAATACTCTTGTTAACAGTATTGACCAGAGCTGCCAGGGTCCCTTTTCAACCAGGCATTCTGGCTGAAAACTAGACCCCTGGCAACTCTACTTTCAGGCTGTGTCTAGACTGGCAAGTTTTTCTGCAAAGTCATCTGCTTTTGCAGAAAAACTTGCCAGCTATCTATGCTGGCCGCTTGAATTTCCGCAAAAGCACTGACGATCTCATGTAAGATTGTCAGTGCTTTTGCAGAAATACTATGCTGCTCCTGTTTGGGCAAAAGTCTTTTTCCGAAAAACTTTTGCGCAAAAGGGCCAGTGTAGATGGCAAAGATTTGTTTTCTGCAAAAAAGCCCCAATCGCGAAAATGGCGATCGGGGCTTTTTTGCAGAAAAGCGCGTCTAGATTGGCCACGGATGCTTTTCCGCAAAAAGTGCTCTTACGGAAAAGCGTCCTGCCAATCTAGATGCACTTTTCCGAAAATGCTTTTAATGGAAAACTTTTCCATTAAAAGCATTTCTGGAAAATCATGCCAGTGTAGACGTAGCCTAGCTGTTTAAAAGCAATTAAAATGGTACAAACACCCTACTTGGACACAGTAATACCCATAGCATTACTGACAGTGCGGGAAGCATTCAGATTTGAGGAAGTAAGCGTATTGCTATAAGTGCCTTTATAATAGTAAATAGTCCATAGTGAGTGGGGAGTTGTACCATTTAATTATCTATGACTATAAACCAATATAGTTAAGATGGTACAAAAAATGGGAATAGAAGAGCCCTTTGCCTTACAATAAAGGAAAAGTTTTAAGGTAGATAGGTCACTCCACAGTCTAAACAAGCATCTGTTTGAATTGCTGTTAAAGGGACAACCATACTGCTGAGGCATTATGGTACCATGGCAAAACAAAAATGGTGTTTGCTTGTCTCTGTTCTGTAATAGCTAAGGCAGCGCTAGTGTGCTGCTGTCATACAGAACAGATTTGGATGTTATAGGAAAATTTAAGTTTTAGTATCCCTAGTAGCTTATTAGAGCAACATTAAAGGACATTTATAAACCATGATTCACAATTTAGCATTTTTGTTCAGAGGGGATTTTTCCACGTGTTGTGTGTTTTCATAGTTACAAAGTAATTATATTAAAATATGTGAACAATTGAATCTGATAATGAAGTGTGAAGTGCCTAATGTTTGGCTTATCATTAAAGTACTTAGTCTTTCAAATATATTATGTTCCAAGATCTTTTCCACACTCATGCATTATACTGCTTTAACTATATTAGTACTGTATAGTTAAAATGGTACATGTTACAATTAAGGGCTGCTGCACCTGACCTGTATTTCCTTCCTTTTGTCCATCAGGGGTTCCCATTCTCATGCTGTCAGTTCTTCAGCCATTCTTTCTAGAGCAGTGAAACCACCTGCTGCACCCAGGGAGCCCGCAGGTCCAACTAACCACACCCTGTTATACCTGCACTCAGTGCTAGGCCTGGAGGAGAGAAAAAAGGAGAGGAACTGGCTCAGCTAGGGGCTTACTAACAAGAAGGAGACAGTTGTATCCCGCCATGAGGTGAAAGGATCACTAGCCTGCTTGCTGAGGCTGTCCCAAGGAAATAAGTGGTGTCTCCCTGGATAAAGCAGATGGAGAGAGAGACTTAGAAGCAGCTGACTTAAGAGGTAACTGCGTAATTAAAGCACATAAATAGACCTTGTAGGGTTCCAGCCCTGCTGAACTTACTCAGAAAATTAAATCAAAGCAAATTACAAGCAGCAAAGCTTCACATGCAGTCCTCCCCTTCTATAGCAGAACAGAGAATTGATAAGACATACAAGAGAGCTACTAGAGAACTTCTGTGAGCAATGACACAGCCATTAGCAATGTAGCAATTATATCATCTGTCTGCTGCATTCTGCAATGCCCTGTGAAATAATGAGCCAGTGGAACTTTCTGCAATTATGCATCATTGCACAAACACACTGTGGCACTTGAGGATGTGATTTACATAAACACAACTGCAATAGGTATAGTGCTTACATTAGAAGTGCTCCATGCTCATATTTCCAAGTGCAGAAGGGAACAGAAGCTGAAAGATAGTGACACCTGACATAGGTCGGAGTAAGTGTCATGATTTCAAGGGGAAATTATGTTTTAGAATAATTAAACCATAGAAATATGGGTCTGGAAGGAACTGCAAGAGGTAATTTAGTCCAGCTCTCAGTGCTGAGGCAGAACCAAGTACTCCTTGGCTATCCCTTACAAGTGTTTGTCAAACCTGTTTGTAAAAACTTCCAATGATGGGGATTCTACCACTTCCAATGGAAGCCCACCTATTTCACTGCTTATCTTTTGTTTATGATAACAGCTTTATCCTTGTTTGGTAATTATGAATGTCTTGCAGTCAATCATCATTTTATATATGTTATTAATTAAAATAAGGGAGTTTGTGGAGAGAAAATTATTAAATTCTTACTATTAAATACTATTGTTTGCATTACTGGTGAAAGATTTATCATTGTGTAATTAGAAAGTGTTTATTTTTCATATGATTTACAAGGGGGCTATGCCAAACCCCACCTCTCGCTGGCTGCTTTTACTGTCAGAGAGCCTGTTAATCTTGTACTGAGCCCAGCTGTGCTCTCCATGGCCCCAAGTCACTCGCACCCTTCTCCACTCTAGTTCCACCACGTCTCTGAATGGGCCCCTCTATCCAAATGCTCTCAGCCCATCCTGTCCACTCATACCCTTCAATCACCAGCCATTGCCCACCGCCCCCCAGCACCTGCACCTATCCCGCGCCTGCCCCCACCCACCAATAAAACAGTTTGTGTGCAGAGTTCAGAGCCTCTCCTGGCTGCTAGCACGGGGCAATGGAGAAGTGACCTGTCAGGAAGGGCTATGCTCGGCGGGCTTTTGGGCCTCACCTCTAAATGAGAGCAAAACACAATCTGTAAAATGGGGCTCAACTCCAAACGATTCCCCTTTGTTCCAGGTGCTCCTGAGCACCCAGCTTGCTAGTGAGGGGAAGGGACTGGGTTACATGCAAGAAGCCAGGTAGGAAAGAGAATTCGCCACTCTCTGTGCCTGGTTACTGCCCATCTCTGCAGGGCAGCAGCGCTCCAGATGTGCCCTTCCAGCTGGCAAGCGAGCTCCCGCTGTAGGGCTGGGATATGATTTGTGCAGACAGGGAGCAATGGAGAGACACGGAACCAGGCAGGAGCCCCAGCTTTATGTGTCCACACCCTGTTGAAAGCCAGATTTGGGTCACACGGGAAGAGAACCCAATGGGGTAATCTGGGCTGCTAGTCCTTATCTTGAAGCTCCATGGTCCACAACCCACCCCCTTCCTTTGGTCACTATCCTCACATCCATCCCTATACTCCCATCACCCTGCCTCCATTCCTACACCCACCATCCTCCCTAACCTCTCCCTTCCCACTCCACACTGCCTATCCATACCCCCATCTCCTTCCTCTGCATCCCCACAGTGCCCATCCACCTGCATCCATTCCCCCTTACATCGCCACTCATCCCCACATGCACTCTATCCTCCTTCCTCCCTCCATACTCATACCCTAATCCCTCTCACAAACAGGCAACCTAACCAGTAAAGAAACGGCACCAGGCCTGTATGCATACATTTTTGGGGTAAATGTGTACCACTTTTTTTTTTAAATGTGAAGTTCAAAATAGACACACAATGAGTGTGCATAAGAGAGGTTAATGAAAAAAAATCAGTGGTGACATCAAAGAAAGTTAGTCTGAATTTCTAACCCAAACAGACCCTGGCCCCTGCATATGAGGGTGGGACTTCTCGGAGGACTGCTCTAGGTGCTATGACAGCAGGATCTGGGCAGCTGCCTGGAGAGAAGAGGCAGCAAAGGTGACATTGCTGGGTGCTGTGAAGTAGGAAAGGGGGATGTCTGGGGGCAGAAGAAATGGAAAGGAGGCTGGAGGGAGGTGCAGAAAGTGGAGGTGCCTTTGGCATGCCAAGTTGGGAGTCTGTGAGGGGGCAGGAGAGGGGCTGAGGACATGGATAATGGAAAGAGGTCCGGGGCTCCATGCAGTGAGTAGGGTCTCCTGGTGCCACTATGTGGAGGCAGATGCCCCCTCCCCAGCTACCTCATACCCACTCGGTCGTGTTGGCAGCTGCTCTGAACACTGCTGGGCTTTCCCTTTGAGACGCCTCAGGGGTTGCCGGGCTGCAACAGCTGGTTCCACCGGGATGGGGCTCAGTGCTGTGCTCAGGATGTGGCCACTTGGGGTGCAGCGGAGGATGGGGCCGCAGGCAGTTGGACACAGGGTGCCTTGCCCTGCACCTGGCGCTGCTCTTGAGACTGTTGGCCCAGCAGCCAGTAAGTGCCAAGAACAAAAGCAGCGTTGCCCGGGAGCAAGTTGTGATGGAGCTGATAGTACAATTCTTAGCACTGGGTGAGGGGAGGGGCCGGGCCAACTCCATACACACACTCACACTCACTTGGGGGGTAATGGCGCTGGAGCTGCAACTTGGGCAACCAGAGCCAGCCGGGCCACTTGGACTGAGGAACGGGGCGCAGGGGCCAGTGTGCAGCCAGCAGCAGCCTCTGAACATGTGTCTCCTCCAGCCTGGAGCATGAGCCAAGCGCCCATACACCTGCATGCATGCCCTGCGGCACCAGGCAAAGGGGATCCAGGCTGCTCAGGCCAGTGCTGCTGGGCACCACCTCACCTGCCTTGCAGAAGTGCTGCTTGCTGCTGCAGCCCCGCACATAGCTGGGCAGGAGGGAGACAGGCTGGGCGTGGGTCTCCTCTGAGATACCCTTAGTGCTTCACTTGCTAGCTGTGCCCTCAGCAAGCCTGAGACTGCGTGTGACAGGAGCCTGCCTCCATTCCCAGTGTGAGTGGGCTGTACCCCGGGCCTCGCAACAGCTGAAGCAGCCCCCATGGGCTGGGAGACGGGCCGTCTGAAAGGCCACGGACAAAGCGGAGCTGGCAGGACCGTTGGGAGCCAGAATCTGCCCAGGCCAGGCTGCCAGGTGGCTTTGTTGGTCAGTGTCCGGGGCAGGGAGCCCATGCAAATGATGTCATTCTGTCATCCCACAGGAAAAAAAATGTATTATAGAGAAAGATAAATGTTAAAATGATAACATAAGGAGTGTATTATGGATGTATTGCCATTAAAGCAGCATGCTTGATATATTATGTATAGAGATCTCTTCCCAAAGTAAGCTATACTTGATGCTCAAAAGACATTCAGATTTCTGCAACAGAAAGCATAAAACCCTTTATTCTTCAGGTTCCCATTTTAGCTGATCCTGGCAGGAGTGAAATTACACAGGATGAAGCAAAAGGAGGCCTGCTGTGTGACGGGGTGCAGTCACAAAAGACCCCTTAGGGCTGCTTCCCGGGGTGCTGATAAAGCCATTGATACTTGCCTCCTCTGGGGCTATAACTACACTACCAGGTTATTTTGAAATAACCCCAAATATAACTATTTTGAAATAAGCTTATTCCTCTTTACAAGCAAGAGAGTTATTTTGAAACAACAAGCCTATTGTTTCAAAATAACAGGCTTGGTAGTGTGGAAACTTACCTTGTTATTTCTAAATAATTCCCCACTGTAGACATGCCCTAGGGCTTCTCACCATCCTGTCCTTCTGGGCCAGATCTCTCCTTCCATGAAAAAATTACCTGGTCAGACCCTACCAGTTGGGTTGGTCACATATCTTCCTAAGACCAACCACTGCTTAGAGTAAAAGGATAAAGGAGGCTGTTTACAGGTCATCACCCAGACGTTGAAGGAAACTCTTGATGCCTTTCATTTGCACATAAACTATTTCATATTTCATATTCATATTCATACTCTAACTTTACATACAAGAATGATACATACACCAATATAGGATATACAGATCCAGCAGATTGCGACATTAAAATAGACAGGTTACATGAGGAATTTGTCCAAAGCATCTTTGAGCTATGCATATTTATATCCATAAGTCAATTTCAGAAAGCATGGGGAGGGGGGTTTTGTCACATTGTGTCATTCTATTGGGCTACGTCTACACTGGCCCCTTTTCCGAAAGGGGCATGCTAATTTCACAGGTCGTAATAGGGAAATCCGCGGGGGATTTAAATATCCCCCGCGGCATTTAAATAAAAATGTCCGCCACTTTTTTCCGGCTTTTAGTAAAGCCGGAAAAGAACGTCTACACTGGCCCCGATCCTCCGGAAAAAAGCCCTTTTCCGGAGGATCTCTTATTCCTACTTTGAAGCCTACTTGCAGTGTAGACACGCTCTTTGGTTCTTTCGGAATAACTGATGTTATTCTGAAATAACGCTGCTGTGTAGACATAGCCACAGAGACAAAAGTGTCAGAAGAGTAGGCATTGGAACAAATTGATGGAATCAAAAAGTAGCAAGTTGCCAAGACCAGATGATATTCATTTAAGAGTTCTTAAGTAATTTTAAAGGAATAATTGAATGAATGTAGCAGAAGGTGTGTCTATCATCTTTTAAAAAGCCAGTAATGAACAATCCTTGGAATTACAAATTACCAGTTGAAATAATAATTAAAAATAAGGCTATAAAACACCTCGATGATCATGATCTGATAGATACAAACCATCATGGTGCCTAACAGAAAACTGCTCACAGATCTGCTACAACTTTTCTTAACAAGTCATCAAAATAGTGGATGAACAAGAACAGGCTGATAGTCTTTAATAAATTCTGTGCAAGATGCTATTCAAGACACAAAAATAGAGATAACATTCTGTCCATAGATTAGACATTGTCTGAGAAAGAAAAACATAGAATTAAACTTTGGAATAACTTAGGCCTGGTCTTAGAAAAAGGTCAAAGAAAGATGTAAGTTATGTAGCTGGAGTCAGCATATCTTAATACGTGCCCCCTATTTTAATTTATACCCAAGCTATATCCAATATACAAAATTCCAAATCCTGCTTAAATTATATGGGTGCATAACTCCACAGTTGAATTTGATCATTTATGTATAGAACGCTATGGCTACGTCTACACTGCAGGCTTTTTGCGCAAGAACGGCTGAGTGCAAGTAACATTCCTGTGCAAGTACATATACAGTAAAGCATTAGAACAGAGGGCTTCTTGTGCAAGAGCTCTGACACTCCATACGAGGAAGAAGCCTTCTTGCGCAAGTGCCCTTGCGCAAGAGGACAGTGTGGACAGGCAGCAGGGAGTTTTTCCACAAGAATTGGCCTCCCAGGAAAAAAAATGCAGATGGCCACTTGGATGCTCCATACCCACACTCACAGCTCACTACTTCCTGCTTGCTGGACCCCCCCTTAAAGGCACAGGCACCCTGCAGACGCTGTGTGGCAGCAGTAGCAGCATAGCTGGCAGCTCTCCACCACACAGCTCTGCCTGTGGGACCCAGGAGCCCCTAGATGTCTGCTCCAGAGCCACCCTGTGAGCTTGCACCTTCCTCCAGCAGCCACCGCAGGGCTCCCAGCAGGCCCGGAAACAAGCCCCATGCTGGTCCAGGGCTGAGGTGGAGGCCCTTCTGGACCTTTGGGCACAGGAGGAAGCCCTCCATGACCCCCGGTCCTGCCGACACAACGCCAACATCTTTGGTCACATGGCCCAGGTGCTGGCCAAGCAGGGACATCCAGCCCAGGCCCTTGAACAGGTCCAGGCCAAGATCAAGGAGTTGCGCCTGAGCTATGTCAGGGCCACTGAGGGCTGGGGGGCAGGAGCCGACACCTGCCCCCACCTCAACCAGTTGCATGCCATCCTGGGAGAGACAGCAGTCCAAGGGCTCTTGCCAGCGGTCAACACCAGACTACGCACCCCGGTGGTCAGGCTGCCTGACCTGGAGGAGGAGGGTGACCTGACCACCGCATCAGAGGACGAGGGAGAGGACTGCACCAGCACCATCACCCTCCACTTTGAGCCAGTGCCCAGGAGCCAGGACGTTTCCCGGGCCTCATCTGAGGCCGGTGATGGATCCTCCAGTGAGTGTTGCATGTCTCAGTCGCAAGGGCAGGGAAGGCAGGTGCCCGGGGGGAGAGTGTCACTCAGGCAGTTCGAGCTGCACACCGTGCAGCAGTACACAGCACGTGCAACCTCGTGTAGCCTGACTCTGTGGCACATGGATGTGGCAGGCAGCTCCAGGGCATTCCTGGGACCCAGTTGCTCACACACGTGAGTGAGGGGAGGGAGGAGGCATGGCAGCTGGAAGCAGCCAAGCCCCAAGGGGGCAGGCCACAACCTACACATCCTGATGAGTACCGCACACATACAGCATGCAGCCATGCCTGCCTGTGTGACACAGCAGCTGCTCCTGGGAAAAAAATGCAGCAAGCCACCTATGTGACTGCGGCCCCCACGGAGCCCCCAGGCTGCTCCCAACTCCTCTGCTGCCCCCGTGGGAATCCCCCCACTGCAGCCACACACTTCCCTGAGCTACTTGTCCAAGGGCTGAGGGAGGGGGAGCAGAAAAGCAGACAGTCTCTGGCCCACTGAGTCTTGCTGCAGGGACAGTACACTCCCAGTAGCCCTAGCTCCGTCTCCGAGGAAATCAATGACTGTAGTCCGAGAACCCAGACATCATCTACTACACTTGCTCCCGTGCAATGTGGGTGTGTACTCAAACATGTGCTCTACCTTTGGGAGGGAGTGTACACAGTGCTACGCAGACAGACACAGCATGCCAAGTGGTTACGACACAGACAAAGGGTCTTCATTCACAGTGATGTCTCCCAAGGGTTACAATCAATGGTGGATCACTTCGCTCCCAGGGTTTTGAGCTAGTCCTTTATGTGAACACACACACAGGGGATGATTGGGCCCAAGCCACAATTGTGTGGTGTCACGTGAGGCACAGGGAGGAGGGCATGGGGCTCAGGGACATTGTGAGCAGGGCTGACCGACCGTCTTGCCGTTTTCTGAGTTCTCTGCAGCAGGACCACCCGGGAGCAAGGGACCCTCCAGCACTGCAGTGGCGGCACCGACCAGCCAGGCACCATTCCAGTGGGCTAGGCAGCGAGACCAGCTCCTCTGGTGTCACATGCATGCCATGGAGAGGAGAGAGGAGGCAGTCAGCAGCAAGCTGCAGGCCAACCAGGAGTGGCAGCAGCAGGCATCGGGCCAGTTCCTCCACCGCTGCGACTGCAGGTGCGACAGCATCAGTGTGCTGATGTCACACATTGGCCATGACGTGCACAATGGCATGGCCTTGCCCCACCCTGCTGCCCTCCCTGTCATGGCCATAGAGCCTCTTGCTGCCCCTCCTGCTACGCCCATGCCCCCTACTGCTACACCCCGTCTTGCCCACCTCCCCGTGCTGCCTGCCCCAACCTGGGCTGATGGGTGCCGAGGCCTCCGCACCTGCGGATGCGCTGGAGGAGCCACCCCTCCAAGCAATAACTCCCCCTCCCAGGTCAAAGCCGAAAGTTCTCCAGGACCAGATGGTCCCACCAGTCAGAACTGCTGTCGAGTCTCCAGTATCACCTCTCCACTGTGGGGTAGGGATGCCACAGCGAAGCCGCTGCATCCAGGGAGAGGGAGTCCAGTCTGAGCTCAGCGTCGAGCTCCTGCAGGAGTAGCGAGGCAGCATAGAGCAGCAGCTGCTTGCACTCCAAATGGCCGTGTGGGGCCAGAGCAGGCACAGGGCCATCGCTGGCTCCATGGCACAGCAAGGAGAAGTGACAAGTCCCCAAAGGCTAGAGCACATACTGTGGTGTCCATAGAGCCTCAGGGCAACCATAACATGCACTGCTACAGCTTTCAGTCTCTACCAGAGGTCCCAAAGCACACAGCAGGAGAGAGATGTTTGTCCAGGGAGATCCCTTTAAGCATGTGTCTCAGAGGAGCTCCAGCCCCCACCCCCGGAAGGTACTGGTGCCCTTTTGCCCTGTCCGAAGTGGTTCCAGGGGGAGGTCTTTGCGCAAGAGCGTCCCACTAGTGTGGACGCGCTCTTCCGCAAAAGAGCTTCGCTGTTGCAATGCGCTTTGAGCAGTGGGGACGCACTCTTGCACAAGAACTCTTGCACAAAACAGTTCTTACACAAGAAGCCTGCAGTAACCGATCAGCAAAGAATTTGATCACCAGGCACATTAGATTAAGATATGGGTTGTGTCATACTGCAAAAAGAGAGCTTTTATGGCGGTGAGTGTAGAGTATACATTATGGCGATGCATTCTGGTAACGTGACACAAGATACAGTGGTTGAGCAAAAATGTTAGTGACTTATAGTGTCTTGCTGAATCATTTGTGAGGTCAAAATAACAGAGAATTTTCTTAAAAATGAATACATGACATTTCCCTCAAATGTTTAGCTTTATAGAAATAAAACTGAACAGTGAATAAAATGTGTATAGTCCTTGATTTATTCAGGCGCTGACAGAGACAGAAAAGCTGTCAATTTTACATTGCAGCATGCTGGAAGAAAACCTCTTGCATGTAAGAACAGTTATACTTGCTTCATTGTAATCCAAATATTTATGACAACTGCAATGCTTGAAAGACTAGCACTTGCAGATTTTTGTTTTTATTATTCCACTACTCTTCTCTTGAGGATTTTTACAGATTCCCCAAATGCTCATGTCTGTCTTTTCATTTAAATCTGATACACCAATCAACTGTGTTTATTTTGTATAGAGTTATTTGTAAAGAGACAACTTTAATCATTTAAAGGCTGTTTGAATGTGGTACAGATTGTAAAGTCACATGCACAACTATGGAAATAGAATTGCATGCTGGGAAGGTAGCCAGTGGCAGTTAAGAGTATTTAGCTACTAACTTTTTTCTTTCATCTTTAATAAAAAGTGTTGACAGTCCAAATACTAAATCAAAGTGTACTAAATACTATTCCACACCAGCGAATATAGCAGAGATGAGGCAGTATAGGTTATATGTTGCAGATTGTTATTAAACATCACTGCTAAAACTTGTCAGTTCATTCCACTTGTTCCACCATTTCAAGTTCCTGAGTTTGATCTCAATACAAACAGTAAGTTGTTTCATGTCTTTTTATATTTTTATTCTTGTTCTCTAAAGTGCTATAGTTGGTGCAATAACTGTTTAGACCATAGTGATAAAGTACTATGGCTCCAGTGACAAGACTTTTGAAAGTTTCTCTGTCTTCAATTTCAGCAATGTTTTTACCAGCACAATAGTAAGTATGTGGGAAGGAGGAGGGGGGCATTCCCTGACATGACTCTTGCTTCCATTCTGGCATCAGACCAGAAGAACACTTTCTATTTGGGGCCATATCAAAATAGTAGGTACCAATACAAACATAATACTGGAATTGCTTATCCTTAATTGCAGTAGTCTCTCCACTGCTGTCATTATGGAAATTGCTATAGGAAACAGCCAGAGTGGTGGTTGATAGCTTCCACTCACCACACTGAAGATAGAGACTACCTGAATGTACATTTTGCAAGATTCCAGGAGACAGAGTTAATGTCATCCTTGTGCGTGGAGCCTTGCACCTGCACAGAGCTGCACTGAACTCAGACAGCCTCCAAGCAGGTGAAGCGGCTCTCCTGCCTTGACCTGAATATTGGAATGAGGTCTTAAAGTTATATTTAAATGTGCACATAAAAAATAAAAACTCAAAGGAAACTAGCATGGCAAAAATGTTGATGCACAATCACAGCAAAAACTGAAAGAAGAGAAAGAACAAAAATTCTCAAAGCATCTAATCTCTTCTTCAGTAGAACTGGTCAGATGGTATTTTGTTGAAACCTCAAAGGGGATTTTCAAAATGCAAGCATTTTTAGCTACCTTTTCACAAGGTATTTTTTATCAGCTCTAATATATAGTGTTTTTCACTGTGCTCTGTCATCCATTATATTGCTACATCTTTCCAAAATATTTTATAACCCTTAGTAGCAACCGATCAATTTTGCTAAGAGGATCAATTTGGCCGAGAGCTTATGGCACTTACACATGTTGAATAGTCCCTCACTCTTTGCATTGTCCCATTTTCTTTCCAGTAACCTTAACTCTGCCTCCTGGAATCTAGCTGACATATGCAATAAAGTAGTCTCCATCCTTAGTGTGGGGTGTGGGCAGATATCAGAATTCATCCTACTGTATCTAGTCATGGTTCATAGAGAAGACAATCTTTGTCCATGTATAGAGGTCAGGTGGAGGCAAAGGGTCATACATATGATTGGAGGGAGCAACAAAGAGTTTTGAGGCCCATAAGATGCAAGTAAAGAGAACAATGTTAAGGTTGTTGTGGGTATAACTGCTTGCAGGAAGATATGAACTTGAGAGCTCTGGAGCTTAGGATAGCAGCCTCTACAGCTTAAACTATAAAGCCAGCTAGTTCTCAGCTTGGGCTGCAGAGCTCACTCATTCTTATCTCTCACAGTAAGTGGTCTAAGTGCCTCTACATGGGATAGTGAACAGGTTACACAGGTGCTTTGGGTCAGATCTCCACCTAATAGCTCCATTGACTTCAATGGAACAGAATTACCACCAGCAGAGAATCAAGTCCCTTGATGCATAGTTTCACAATAACACAAATAAATGTTATTTTACTCTTTTCAATATGCTTTAAAACATTACTGTGTTAAGTTTCACAATGTGCTAGTGCAATGGGTACCGTTATCCGTAATTGGCAAGTGAGGAAACTGAAGCTAGAGGTTTCAGTGTCTTGCTCTCAAGAGCCTTGTCCATCCACCAGTAAGGATGGTGACATGCCCTCTGAGGCCCCTCGAATTTCCTCTCAAGGTGGGGTGTTCTAACAGCCACAGAGTCTGCACACGTCCCTTTATATTCAGGGTAGTATGGCCTAGTGACCACAGTGTCTATCTACAACCCCCTGTGTTCAGGGCAGCAGAGTCTAGCAGCCACAAAATCTATATGCAACATGACCTAGCAGCCACAGATTCAATATACAATTCCCCTAAATTCAAGGTAGCACGGCCTAGTAGCCACAGAGTCAATACAATAAACAATAGGGGGTCTCAGACTCTCTCTCTCCACTGAGTCACAGCTCTATCAGCAGCTAGCTCAGCAGGAAATCCCACCACAAAACACAGAGTTCTCAAGGAACAATTCCCCACCCTGAGCTACTTCCTACCAGCATCCTGTAGGTAGTTCTCTCCATCTCCCTGCTCCAGTCTGGAGGCTTCTACTGCAGTCCTTCTTGGCCTGACTGCCACTGCTAGGTCTGGCCACGCTTCCTCTCCTGGCACTCCTGCAGCACCTCCTTTCCCGGCAGCAGTCAGCTCCAACTGAGCAGCTCCAACAGTCTTTATAACCAGCCCCTAGCTGGAGCATGCCCAGCACACTAAGGCTGCCTCAGCTAGCTGAGCCAGGATAACCCTTTTAGGCCCAGAGTGGGGTTGATATACCCTATCACAATCCCACAGGAAATCTTTAGCAGTACAAGGAATTGAACTCCCAACTTCTACACTGATGTTTTAGGCACAAGAAGAGATTCCCCTCAGTTTTTACATCTATATGATATTTTTATGTTTACACTGTAAGTCTTGATTATGTATTAAAATGTGCTTTGCTTTTTAATACATAAAAATTTGCTTTTTAATCCTCTGATCAAACTTTGCTATATCTGATCTGTGCAGCATATGGGAAGTTCAAAGCCATAAAAGCAAGCTATCTGAGTAATTCCTAAATAAATGTTACTTGTTGCTTAATTAGGTAGTTACCAGTTTAATTATAGAAGTTTTGGAAATATTTATTGTAAACACTCACCAATTGAGACAAAAGAAAAGAGGGAGAAAATAATGTGAAGTGAGCAAAGAGGGCATGGAATTAGCAAAGTGAGAGAAAATGTTGGGGGCAGGGAGAAGGGTAAAACTAAACAGAGGAGAAGAATCAATATTGAATGACAGTAAAAACAAAAAAAGGAAGAAATCTGACCTTCCTGAAACAATATCAGCCAGAGACAAGGAGAGTTGTCTTCTGAAAAAATAATCAGGCATCAGGAAATAGCAATAGAAAATAGGGAAATCCTAAGACCATGGATTTCAAGACAATGGATTTCAATAAGGCAGACTTTAGTAAACTCAGCAAGCTGGTAGATAAGGTCCCATGGGAAGCAAGACTGAGGAAAAACAATTGAAGACGGTTGTCAGTTTTTCACAGGGGCATTATTAAGGATGCAAGAACATACTAGTCCACTGCATGGAAAAGATGGAGTATGGCAAGAGACCACTATAGCTTAATCGGGAGATCTTGAATAATCTATAATTCAAAAAGGAATCCAATAAAAAGTGGAAACTAGGTCAAAGTACAAAGGATGAATATAAACAAATAACACAAGTGTATAGGAACAAAATTAGCTAGGTAAAGACAGAAAACAAGCACAGTCGAGCTAGAGACATAAAGGGTAACAAGAAAACTTTCTACAAATATATTAGAAGCAAGAGGAAGAGCAAGGCCAGAGAACAACAATAACTGAAAGTGTTGAAGTGGCAGAGGTGCTTAATGACTTCTTACACATCACCAAGAAGGCTGATGGCGATTGGATCTCTAATACAGTGAATGTCAGTGAAAATTGGGTAAGTTCAGAGTTAAAATAGGAAAAAAACAAGTTAAAAATTACTTAGAAATGTTAGATGTCTTCAAGTCACCAGGGCCTGATGAAATGCATCCTAGAGGAACTTATTGAGGAAGTATCTGAGCCATTAGCCATCATCTTTGAAAAGTCATGGAAGACAGAAGCATAGATGAAAGTATGAGGGTGTGCCCTGGTGCCCCACTCCAGTAAGAGTGGGCAGCACTCCAGTGAGAGCCAGCTGGGGTGCACTGCTCTGCAGAAGGCAGGCAGACAATTTAAAGGAGCTGGCTGGGAGCATGCTGTGGGGAGATGCATTTGTGCCCAGCCAGGCTACTGGGAGAGGCTGGCAGCAGCTCCCATCTAGCCATGGCATCTGGCCCTGACCTCACTCTTGCCAAAAGGAGGCATGGAATTGGCCCATCTAGCTGGGCTGCTGTAGCTGGGGCAAGTTGTGGTCCCACTCCTGCTGCAGTGACCCCGGCCCAGCCCAGCCTCACTTCCACAGGGCAGAGCAGAATTGGCCCTGTCTGGCTGCAGCTGCGACAGCCTGGCCTCGGCTCTGATCCTGAGGCAGGCACTATGGCCTGGCCCCCACCTGGCCACGGCCCCACTTCTGCTGTGGCAACCCAGAGCTGGCCTCACTGCTGCTTGGGGATGGGGCATGGAATTGGCTTCTATCCAGCCATGGCTGCGGTGGCCTGGCTCTGGCCCCAGCCCTGGGGTAGGCCCCCCATCTGCCATAGGAGATGCTGGCTGCAGCCCTATCTGGCCATGGCAGCCTGGCTGTGGCCCCGCTCCTGTGTGGTGGGGGTAGGAAGGGTGGTGGAATCAGCTGCAGTGGCCCAGACCCAGCCAGGTAAATTTACCCACCCCCAACATACACTCCCCTACACACTCCAAACCCCAGCCCTGTGCCCCTCATATACCTCAACTCTGACTCATGCACCCCCACACATCCTCAGTCCCTTGCCCTGACTCCTGCATACTCACATCCCAACCCTCTGTCCTGAACATCCTGTGCACCACGTCACGCTTAAATTTATTACAGATACTGTTGTATTGCAACCCTCCCCCACCCTGAGCCCTGGGTTGTGATAAAATGTAAAAACTGTAAGTTGCTTTCACCCCTGGACAGGAGAGATTCCAGAACACTGGAGAAGGGCAAATACAGTGCCCATCTATAAAAAGGAAATAAGGACAATCCAGGAAACTACAGATCACTGAGCTAACCTCTGTGCCAGGAAAGATAATAGAGCAAGTAATTAAGGAATTCATCTGCAAACACCTGGAAGATAACAAGGTGATAAGTAGCAGTCAGCATGGATTTGTTAAGAAAAAATGATGTCAAACTATTTTAATAGCTTTCTTTGATAGGATAACAAACTTGTGGATAAGGGAGAAGCAGTAGCCATTGTACACCTAGACTTTAGTAAAGCATTTGATACACTTTTACATGACCTTATCAATAAACTAGGTAAATATAATGAAGAAGGGGCTATTATATGGTGGGTGCATAATTGGTTGGATAACCATTCTGAGAGGAGTAATTATTAATGGTTCACAGTCATGCTGGAAGGGCATAACAAGTGCGGCTGTGTCTACATTAGCACCCTTTTCCGGAAAAGGGATGCTAATGAGACAAGTCGGAATTGCAAATGCCGTGGGGGATTTAAATATCCCCCGCGGCATTTGCATGAACATGGCTGCCGCTTTTTTCCGGCTCGGGGCTTTGCCGGAGAAAAGCGCCAGTCTAGACGGGATCTTGCGGAAAATAAAGCCTTTTCCGGAAGATCCCTTATTCCTCTTAAAATCAGGAATAAGGGATCTTCCGGAAAAGGCTTTATTTTCCAAAAGATCCCGTCTAGACTGGCGCTTTTCTCCGGCAAAACCCCGAGCCGGAAAAAAGCGGCAGCCATGTTCATGCAAATGCCGTGGGGGATATTTAAATCCCCCGCGGCATTTGCAATTCCGACTTGTCTCATTAGCATCCCTTTTCCGGAAAAGGGTGCCAATGTAGACACAGCCGTGAGGTTTTGCAGGAATCAGTTTTGGGACCGGTTCTGTTCAATATCTTCATCAACAATTTAGATTGATGGCATAAAGAATATGCTTATAAAGTTTTAGATGATATCACATTGGGAGGGATTGCAAGAGTTTGGAGGACAGGGTTATAATTCAAAATTATCTGGGACAACTGGAGAAATGGTGTGAGGTAAATAGAATGAAGTTCAATAAGGACAAACACGAAGTACTCCACTTACGAAGGAACAATCAGTTGCACATGTACAACAGGAGAAATTACTGTCTAGGAAGGAGTACTGCAGAAACGGATCTAGGGGGGTGATAGTGGACCACAAGTTAAAAATGAGTTAACAGTGGGATGCTGTTAAAAAACATAATTCTGGGTTGCTGTAGTAGGAGTGGTGTGAACAAGACATGATAATTCTTTCCCTTTACTCAGCACTGATTATGCCTCAAATGGATATTGTGTCCGGTTCTGGGCACTGCATTTTAGGAAAGATGTGGAGAAATCGGAGATGGTCTAGAGAAGAGGAACAAAAATCACTAAAAGTTAGAAAACATGATCTATGAGGGAAGACTGAAATAATTGGGTTTGTTTAATTTGGAAATGAGAAGACTGGGAGGGGAGATGATAGCAGCTTTTAAGTATCTAAAAGGTTGTTACAAGGAGGAGGGAGAAAAGTTATTCTCTTTAGCTTCTGATGGTAGGACAAGAAGCAATGGGCTTAAATTGCAGCCACGGAGGTTTAGGTTGGACATTAGGAAAAACTTCCTAACTGTACGGGTAGTTAAACACTGGAATAAATTGCCTAGGAAGTTTGTGGAATCTCCATCACTGGAGATATTTAAGAGAAGGTTAAACAGACATTTATCAGAGATGATTTAGATGGTGTTTGATCCTGCTATGAGTTCAGAGGACTGGACTTGATGACCTCTTGAGGTCCCTTCCAGTACTTGTATTCTGTGATTCTAAATCACCTGACCTAGATAGGAAAACTGAAAATTAAAAAGGTCAAGAAGGAGAAACTGAAAATGATTAAAAATGGAATGCTGCTCTTTTTGCCATCATTTATGACTCAAGCAGGCCCAGCTGAGTTCTTCATATTGTTATGCAGAGTGCTTCAGATGCAGCAATCTTCAAGTACTGTTTCTAGACTTCCATTTAACACCACTTGTCTGACAGCTTACCAGATAACCTTAATATACAATAATAATTCCCTAAACTACCAACCCTTTCATTACCATACTCAACATACTGTACTTTTGCACAGTTAGCTCCTCTCTGGTGGAATTCTGCTCTTTAGGAAGGTTGCCTGAGACTCAGGTTCTAGCCTAGATAACCAGTGAAAATTCTCTCTACTTCCTGTACTCTTTGTAACTCGAGGCCCTGGTCTACTCTAGGAAGTTAGTTTGGAATGATCCCCCCCCCCCCTTATTTCAAAATAACAAGCAGAGCGTCCACACTACCAAGCCCGTTATTTCAAAATAAGGGGCTGGTTATTTTGAAATCTGTACTCCTGCTTTCCTTGGGGAATACTGCTTATTTCAAAATTGTTATTTTGACATAGTGCTTGTGTGGACACGCCAGTGCTGCTTATTTGAAATAACTGGTCTCCAGAGGCCTCTCTCAGCTGCACTTGTGGCTGCTGTGGCCACACCTGCCATCTCCACTGCTCCCCTTCTCCCGCAGAGGTTAAAACAGCAGGCTGCTGGAGAAGAGCTTGTGGCACGTGGAGAGCTTTGCCAGCCCCATGCCTTATAGCCTCAGCAGATGAAGCCATGGCAGACCCTTGCACTCCCTCTGAGGCCCTCATGGCTGCCAGCACTCTTGCAGCACCCTCGGCTGTCACTGGCCAGGACACGGGAGAGCACTGGCCTGGACTGGTGCAGAGATCCGGGACCTCACTGCGGTCTGGGGTGAGGAGACCAACCTCCAAGACCTCTGCACCAGAAAGCTCAACACGGACGTGTACGGCCGGATGGCCACCAACCTGGCTAGCAAAGGCCACACCTGGACCCTCGACCAGATCCGGATGAAAATCAGGGAGCTCCAGCAGACCTACAACAAGGGCAGGGAGCAGAGTGGATGCTCTGGAGTGGCACCACACACTTGCCATTATTACAACCAGCTCAATGCCATTGTTGGATGGGGGCTGGTCACCTTCCTTCCCCCACCCCATTGTTTTCAAGTCTGTCCAGGACACACCCGGCATCAGCCTCCACAATGGAAGGGCTGCAGAGGAAGGGGGGGGGGGGGCAACCACATGACCATGTCTGCCAGCCAGGACCTGCTCCTCTTCCTCTGCAGGAACCCAGGAGCCAGTTCCTTTCTCCTCCCAGGATGTCTCCCAGGCATCGGACGAACCTGGGGAAGGCACGTCAGGCGAGTTCTATAACTTTCCCTAAACACACGTGGGGGTGGGTGAGGGGCTGCATGCTCCTTGCGTGGCCTGGGGGTTGCACAACAAACTACACAGGCAGCTGCATGTCGCGCGCCAGTCTGGAGCACTCATGACACTCTAACACAGGAACCCCTCGGTCCTTCTCACAAGGTTCCTGGAGAGGCCTGCCTTACTCCGGCCTCTGTAGTGGGACACCTTCTCACGACAAGCCACCACAAAGGAGGCAGGGGTCATTGAACCACATGGCAGTTTAAGCTAGATGGGTTTATGAAGGGGATGGCTTGATGAGATAACATGATCTTGGTAACTAATTGACCTTTCACTATCAGTGGTAAATAGGCCAATGGTGGGATGATAGGAGTTACTATAGAGACCTTTTTTCTGGGTGTCTGGTTGGTGAGTCTTGCCCACATACTCAGGGTTCAGCTGATCGCCATATTTGGGGTCGGGAAGGAATTTTCCTCTAGGGTAGATTGGCAGAGGCCCTGGAGGTTTTTCACCTTCCTCTGTAGCATGGGGCCCGGGTCACTTGCGGGAGGATTCTCTGTATCTTGGGGTCTTTAAACCATCATTTGAGGGCTTCAATATCTGAGATATAGGTGAGTAGTGGGTGGGTGAGATTCTGTGGCCTCCATTGTGCAGGGAGTCAGACTAGATGATCATAATGGTCCCTTCTGACCTTAAAGTCTATGAGTCTATGCGGTACAGTCTCATGTCTGCACTTGGGCAGCATCCGCTCCTGATCAAGCATGGCAATGAGGAAGTGACTGATCCACTGCATGGGAACCTGCCGGGAGGAGGAAAGAAAGAGGACCCCAGTAGCACTCACTCCGGCAAGCGGCCTCTGCTTCTCATACATACTTCTCCCAACACCTGCCCATTCCCTCTTGCCTCTAGCGGGCAGGAATAGAAGTTTTCTCTCTGCGAGGTGCCATCAGTGCTGGACAGGGCATGTGGGGGACATGGAAGGAAGCTGCGCCACCCTGTCCCATCTCCCACCTGCAGAATCCTGGCTGGGCTAGCACTTTTCCATGCTTGCTTGTCCCTGGGCCGTGGTTGTAGCAATGCTCCCCTGGGATGTCCGTGCCCCTGTAGGAATATGCCCATTGTCAAGGCAACATGGACTTGCTCAAAGCACATCGCCATAGTCAGAACTGAAACCTTCAGTGTCAGCTCAGAGATTAGGGCTAGGTTTCATACACAGGGTCTCCTGGGATGACTGCCCTGGTAAATTTTCTTCATAACTGAACCAGCTGTGAACATGGCCTGTCTATCACCTCCAACGCCATCTTCTCAAATTTGCAGGAAGACCTCCTGAGGGAGCAGATTGCCTGCCTCCTGTCCCTCGTCTGGGGGCTCGATGAGGAGTGTCGTGAGTGGGTAGCTGACCGGGGGGAGTCCTGGGCTGACCAGGAGCAGAGGAAGGCTGTCTGAGGCTAGCTGGTGGGCCAGCATGAGGCCACCTAGTCCTCCCTCAATTCTGTGATGGAGCACCTGGCCTTATGCATGGAGCGGGCAACAAGTCATGTCCCCCCACTATGACTTCCTCTCCTAGTCTCCCCAGGGGCCACCACAACCCCAGAATATGGAACGGTGAGACCTCTCATGCAGCCAAAGCCTCCTGTGCTGACAGAGGCAGGAGCCACTCTCAGCCCCATCCCTGAGTCCCCCTCCTCCCTCCCTCCCTCATTCCAGGTTCTTTACCTAGTCCCTCCCCTGTTGTATATCACCCAGATAAACAGACTTTTCATTTGTTCTGCAGGCAAGGGGAGGAATGTGGGCAGGGAAGTCAGGGAAAGGGAGGGGTGAAGGAGGGAAAGCACAAGGTGAAATGCAGGGCCCCGTTGTGGCTGAAACTCTCCTTCAAGGCATCTCTGCTGATCACAGCCCCTTGATGTGCTCATCAAATGGCACTGGTGTTCAGCTGCTTGTAAGCCCTGGCCAGCTGTTCAGCCTCTGCCTCCCACCCTGTCAGGAAAGTCTCCCCCTTGCTCTCGCATATAATCTGACATTCATTGAAGACCATGGAAACTTCTGGCATTGTCTTCAGCAGAATCAGGATTAAGGCCAATATTCCCTGGAAGGATATGCAGCACCGTCGTTTGCAGCAGAGTTCTTACAGTATGTTACCACAAAATATTATAGTGGTGCTGTGTACACAGCATTGCACTGCAACACAGTAAGTTGTACGGTACATTTGTTGGCTTTGTGTTTTTTATTAAGGCAAAAAAGATCATATAAGACTTATAATGGTTCTTATAGTGAGCCAGCCTTGTGCACCTACAGGGGTATGAAAGATCCCAGGGGGAAAAGCCCGGGGAGAAGTGGCTGTAAATGAAGAGTAGCCCCCTAAGAAGCCACTGGCATTATTCTGTGTGTAGGTCTTGGCTGCACTAGGAGATAAATATCTTTTAAAACTCACTCAGCTCCAAAGCAAGGGAGAGCAAGAATCAAGCTGCAACTGAATCACAATTCAGTCTCTGCTGTTCCTGGGGTAGCACATAGCTCAGGACAGACCTAAGATGCTAATTCAGTCCTTGATGAGTTTAAGCAAGGGGTGACAGTCATTTAACTAAATGAGAATATCATTCATCTGAATATCTGACTTGAACATATTCACAAAATAAAAGTAGTACAGAATAGGAAAAGGGAGGAGTGACTGATTTAAATAAGCAAGACTGAAACATCTGAAAAATAAAATCTAGGAAACATTTCATGTAGAGAAGGCACAAAGCCACCAGATTGCACTCAGGTTGAAGCAATTACTGAAATGTCAGGGCCATGCAACAAGCAAACAAGGATTTCTAGGGATGTGACAACTTTTAAAAAAATTAGTTCTACAAATGTTCTTGGTAACTGTGCACTTTAGAGACAGCTAGTACAGAAAGCTACAAAACAGCAGTCAAGAAGAAGAGACTCAAACAACTGAGATGCTGAAAGAACTTTTCATATAGATTTCAGCGAACATTTGATGTTTTGAAGAGTGGCACAGTAGCAGCAGTCAGACGACAATGTCCTTCCTGGCATGTACAGAACAGAACAGCAGTTTGTTATATGACTATTTAAATATGGCCCAAGGATGGCTCAGGGTTCGGAAACACTAAATTATTGGGGTTCCTCTATATTCCAAGCTCACAGGATGCCAATAATGTGTAGGGGTATTGTGCCTTAAAGGCAAGCACTGTAGATTCTTGCACCTAAGCAAGTTTGTGGCTCATGATCCCAAACCTGCATTACAATGTGATCGCACACTATATCAGCAAAACAAAATACAGGACTATGTAGCACTTTAAAGATTAAAGTGCTACATAGTCCTGTATTTTGTTTCAGCTACACCAGACTAACACAGCTACATTTCTATCACTATATCAGCAAAGTTCTTTTAAAAAATTGTAAAAGCTTTTTTATAAAATGGACACATTCCCCCCCCCCCCCCGATATTCAAAAACATGTTTACACTTTTTGATCAACTTTACAAAGCTGGTGAGGGGAGCATGCAGAGACCCCACCCCCTCTCCCAGAGCCCTGCCAGAGAGGCTACCTGCTGGCCCACTAAGAGGATTTGAGGAGTGGCCCTAAGATTAATTGAGTTTGAGATCCCCAATATACATGTCTGATAACCTCATGGCTCTTGAGGAAAAATTTAACCTCTGGTCTCCTTGGCAGCTAAACAGCACTCTGTTCTTCCGCAAGTCCACATCTCTCAAAAAGTTCATCCAGGAACATATAACATTTTGTTAAAGAATTCTTCCAGAAAGCAGATTTAGAGCCTAGATATGAGACTTGTGTTTAATCAAGAAACAAAGCTTTATGATGAAACAAAACTGATTTCAGAAGAAGTGGAAATAATTCATAAACTAGACCATCCATCTGGGAACAAAAATACTACGATGTAACTTTCAGGACAAGTGGACTACACAAGCACTTTCATTTATACCAGTTACAGCCCACTCAAAATTTACCTTTAAGAATCCGTGAGACAGGTTCACTGTCAGAGTGGGAGGAAATGATCAAAGGGGAAATTTTCTCAGGCAAAAACCTGTGTTACACTATGAACTGTTCAAGTAAATACATTATTCATCATGCAATATTGAACAAGTACATGCATTAAAAATCACAGTTTGTTCATACAAACAGGAAGAAGGACCCTAAATAAGTTGTTTGCAATGATTTATTTGCCCCAATTCAGCTAGCACATGAAAAGAGCTCTTTAGCTAGCTCTTAGAGTAGCAAAAAAGGTTGAAAGTCTAGAGATTAACAGTGTTTATGAACTAGGTCATTCCATCATATATATATTTGAGCCACATGTGGTTCTTTTACTATGAAAGCATGGCTCACAAGCCTCCTCTGCCTCTTCCGTTCTCCACCTACCAGACTGTCAGGATGAGCAGGGTGGCTGGGTAGGAGTTTCTGTCCAGCTGGGAGGAAGGTCTCAGCCTTGTGGGGAGCACCTGCCAGCGCTTGAGGCTGCAGCAGGAGTGAGGCTGAAGCTCCAAGCCCCAGAACCTGTGCTCTGGATCTTGAACTTCTAAAGATTGTTGTATCCAGTTTGCATGCCAGTAAGTTTGGCCACCCCTGTTATATATAGGGGAGTAATGAACTGCTGCCAAAAAGCTCCAGTGTTTCTGCATCAAAGATGTGGATATCAAACACATCTTTGATGCAGAAACACTGCACATCAGTGCAGCTGACAGCCTCCGTGGGTCCCTGGTCAATGTGGTGGGGTGGGGATGGTGTGACCGAGTGCAGCGCTTCCCACCCCCAAGCACTGCCTGGCACTCTGGCAGCAATTTAAAGGGTTCTGGGATCCAGCTGCCACTGCAGCAGCAGCCAGAACCCCAGGGCCCTTTGAATCACTGGTCCCAGACAACTGCCCCCTTTGCTGTCCTCCCCCCATTGGCAGGCCTGCTGCATATATATGAAACTGAGAATAAATGCTGCATTTTATATAGTCCCCAAACCAAAAATTACGTAAAAGCTCCTAACAAGTATCTCCCTCACTCTTCTGCTATTAACCATATTAACATATTTTCCTTGTCTGGTCACATCATTGGGTTTAGGAGTAGACTACTTGGAGCATTCTCTTTTCCCTTTCCCATGTTCTTTGATTCTTCCACTACCATCTAGTACAGGGGTGGGCAATCATTTTTAATGGGGGAACCACTCCAAGATTTTGGCAAGCGATCAAGGGTTGCACTTCTATGGAGGTGCTGTGGGGTCTGGATGGAGGTTGGGTGCAAAAGGGAGCTTGGGGTAGGGGACTGGGATGTAGAAGGGTATGGGAGGTCTGAGATGGAGTTTGGATGTAGGAGGGGGCTGTGATCAGGGGCGTGGGGTACATGGTCCAGGAAGGGGTAAGTGTGCAAGACAGGATTCTGGCCTGGGGGAGGGATTTAGAACGGGGTGTAGGGTTTGGGAGGCCATTGTGACCTGGGAAAAGGGGTACAGAGAGCTTGGGGGTGGTGGTCTGGGGCAGGTAGTTGGATGGGAGAGAGGGACTGGAGTGCCAGAAGCAGGCTCTGGCTACAAGGTGCTTACATAGGCAGCTCCCAGCCAGCAGCCCTGCAGAAACCTGAGGCAGACTGTTTGAGGCTCAGGGGGAAGAGGGAAGCTGTCCACATTGCCCCTGTCCCTCAGCAAAATTTCTCAGTGCCTATTGGCTGGAAACTGGCTACTAGGAACAGAGAGATTTTGCTGGGGGCGGGGCAATATGAGAAGATTCCCTTCTCCCACCCCAGCTGTCCAGAGTGGAGAGCAGCTGACTGTTTAAAGCATGAGCTGTTCTCTGCCTAAGTGTTTAAGTGAGGTGACTGCAGGCCATATCCGATGGCTTGGCAGGCCACATCCAGCACACTAATAGCCTCTTGCCCACCCCAGTCTAGTATTTTCAGTTCAGCAACAACTAAACTCCTTTAACTCTTGGTCCAACTTCCCTTCAGCTCCTTCTATAATCACAAGTTATGAGCTTTTTATTACAAACTTAGGCCTGAACCTGCATTCTCATTCTAGCTTAGCTACTCTGCAAAAGAATAAAAAGAGGAGGAAGCAAAGTTACAGGCTGGAAATTTAAACAGAGGAAATAAACTAGTTTCAGGGCTACTTTAATTTACACCTAGCTGTGTATAACCCTAAAAGGAGGATTCTGAGTGCAATAGCACTTCTGCCACATCTTTCCCTGGCTGGACCCCTTTTACAAGGGGGCAAAGTGGAGAGCTATTATGTCACTTCTATCCCACAGGGAGACTTTCACCTATACCAGCGGATTCCTGTTAGTGGCTGAATCCAATTATTTATGTGACCAGAGCAGTATAAAGGAGTTATAATACAATGTGGACTCTGACCACCAGTATATGCTGGAGCTGTATTGACTTCAGGCAAGAACTTTCCTTTGATTTGTGGGGTTCCTCTGAGTCTGGTGGACATGAAATTGGAAAAATCCATTTAGGACTTTTAACCAAACCTTCCACAAGTCAGTGCATTAATAAAGAATATCTAGAATCTTGGCATCTAGAAATATAAAATCTGACAATTAGTTACAGTAACTCTAGTTCATGAGAACTCAGAATAACTTGCACTACAGTAGATCTTGGGCTATATTAAATCAGACAAAAGAGATTTAGAATTAACTGAACCAATAAAGCAATTATTTATAAGTATTTAGTAAATTCTACTAAACTGGAAGCAAATTAGCTTATAATATGGGTGTTATGCACAGTCTAGTGTTGCCAAGTTTATTTTTTTAAATGTGGGAGGAGGGGGAAACAAAGAGGGCACTTAAATTTGTATGTAGAAGTGCAGTATATAAATGCAAACATACATTATAAATAATTGAAGAAAGATTTTTCCATTTATTGATCTAAATAAAGCAAAATATTTATTTTGGTAACAGGCTTTTCCACAAAAGAGACATATCAGAAATAGTGACTTATTCATAAGATTTGCTTTAATGTGATTACTCTCTGAAGGCTAGTATGTCTTTTTAATTTGGTTTTGCGCCTCTCAGCCATAGATGCTATTTTTGACTAATCAAGCAAGAAAACATGTCTGAAAATTTCTTTTGAAGTCGTTTTTAAATACTTTCCCACCATTATGGCTCTCATGCACCAGCATCAAATCACCAAGCCCTCAGGGTAAGAGTCATGCTGATGGCTGTTAGAAGAGATTACTCTCTAGCCACTCAAGGCTACAATGAATTTCAGATCACAGGCCAGAAGAAGACCCTTAACAGTTGAAAAGTGCTCCCTCCTCACAGTAACTGATGAATGTGCAGCATCTCCCAGTCTCAGAAGTATGGGACAAAGCATCATCTTGAACATGTGGCTACAGCCCTGCAATGTGTTTCCACTTGGTCAGAAGCCAGGTAGGTATTCCCTGTATTTAAAAGGAGGCATGCCTTCTCCTAGCAGTAATGCCATAACCTGTGGTAAAATTGAATAATTTAAAAAGGCCTCCTTCTTACTTATACATGCATATGGCTTAGTACGAATAGAGAAAGCAAGCATTCCTCACGAGTGACAAAATTCCTTGAGCCACTTTGGAAAGCCTGCTTCTACATTTTTGTGTATGAAAAATGTGAAGTATAAACTCCATGGTGTCTGGGGACGTAGGTACATGGCATAAAATGTCCTGTCCCAGCCAGAACTCCTCAAGAATTCATACACTGTGAGGAACCTAAGTCCTGAATTTGTGCCCTTTCTATTCATAGGAACAACAGAAATGGTCAAAAATGGAGTTCTATCCTTAATTCTGAATTTTCTGGCTGTGTCTTTTAACCAAGACCTATCTGGGATGCTTTTGTAATTTAATTCTTAATTTTTAAAATATGATTATCATCCTTTATGAATGTGTGTTCTATTTCTGAGCCGTGAAGGACAAATAGCCGTGAAGGTCCAGCAGACCAGGGAGAGGAAGCAAAGCGGCGGAGCAAACGCGTCTGGGCTGTCCGCTGCCCTCGTGTTCCGCGGCTTTGCTCCCCGTCCCCCTGGTCTGCAGACCAGGGAGAGGGGGAGCAAAGCAGAGCAAAGCCGCGGAGCCTGAGGGCAGCAGGACAGCCACGGCGCGTCTGGGCTGTCCCGCTGCCCCCGTGCTCCGCGGCTTTGCTCCAGACGCCTGTGGTACAGCAGCTGGGGCGCTGCTGGTTGGTCCCGTAGCGCCGCTCTGGGCGCTACTGGACCAACCCGGCAGCACCCCAGCTGCTCTGCCCCAGGCATCCTGATTCAGCCACTGCTGGTCAGTTTCAGCAGCGGCTGAATCAGGACGCCTGGGGCAGAGCAGCTTGGGTGCTGCTGGGTTGGTCCAGTAGCGCCGAGGAGTGGCGGCGCTACTGGACCAACCCAGCAGCACCCCAGCTGCTCTGCCCCAGGCGTCCCCAAGTCAGCCGCTGCTGAAACTGACCAGTGGCTGACTACAGGAAGCCCCTGCCCCAGGCTTCCTGGAATCAGCTGCTGATCAGTTTCAGCAGCAGCTGACTTGGGGATGCCTGGGGTTAAGTTGAATCTGTATGTAAGTCAGAACTGGCGTCCAGATTCAGTCGTTGTTGAAACTGATCAGTTTCAGCAGCGGCTGAATCTGGAGCCAGTTCCGACTTACATACAGATTCAACTTAAGAACAAACCTACAGTCCCTATCTTGTACGTAACCCGGGGACTGCCTGTAATTACTTTGAATGACTCTGGGGAGTATTTATTCAGAAATAGCAGCAGTGGATGTCCACTCTACTGCTATTTCAAAATAGTTGTTTTGAAATAAGTGTATTGGTCGAGGAAAACAGGAGTTATTATTTCAAAATAACCTGCCCCTAATTTCAAAATAACAGGCTTGGTAGTGTGACCCCGATCCTGAATTGCCTTCTGCTGAGCTGCTGACCCTGTTTTCCCCAGCCCCAGCAGGCCCACCTGTCCTTAGGCTCTCATGTTCTCTCAACCAGGAACATCCATGGTCTCTGTTCCCAGACAAGAGAATGCAGGTGTTCAGAGACACAACCTGTAGAGATATAAATAAATATCTAATAAAATAATTATAAATTATCTGCCATGTCAAGAGGACAGAGGGGAAGTTGATTTTTTGAATTATATTTTGGTTGATCTCAGTTTTAAGTTGATTAGCATTCTTGTTTTCTTGGTTTATAGAAAAGTTGAAGCAACATTTGAAGGTGGAAAGTGCAATTTTTCGGTGAAAAGTGACCACTTTTTCCATATAGCAGTTTGAATTTGGAACCAGTTAGGATTTCACTTTGTGCCACAGAAATCCTGATGCAGAAATAGCAAAATTTCCCTCTTGATCAATACAGAGGTGTTACACAACACTCACTAAAATCTAAGTTCTCTCACATCAGCATATCATGAGGTAAAAATGGATAGTTTCACACATAGCTCTCTTCATTCATTATAGGGTCTCAGGCTTCATGCTGTACATACAACTGACAGTTTCTGCTGCAGAGAACCCTTGACGTGAACTAGCCAAGGAGCTAGAATTACCACTCACACTTAGAAAACTGTGCTATCTTTAACTCAGTATTGGCTAATTTTCTCCTTATCATCAGATGAGTGAATAACAGACTTCTAAGTTTATAATTCAATTCCATGGTCTGTGATATTACAACAGAAATTCAAAAGACTTCATTCTGTAACAGTATATGCTACTTGTGTCTCAAAAGAGCTGGAAATGCTTCTTTACTTTAGGGCTAAACATTTTAATGTCCCGCCCATGTTATTTCATCTTTAGTTTTACTCTATATTTTGCTATTACATGTGAAATACAGAGAATTGTATTTAGTTACATTCATTCTTTTAAATGGTTTGATTTATGGATTCATTCATTCATTTTACCCTTTGTACTGCATAAAGTTACATTAATGTTACAACAAAGCTAGAAAAGCTATGAAATGAACAGTTAAAATGTTGTTCTAAACTCTGGTATGTTCCACTTGAGAGAATAAGCATTTCCTCCTGAATTTAATGTTATAATTACTTCACTTACAATTATAGAAATGTACAAAAACTGGAAATTTCTTATAATCTGAGCCTTTGTAATTCAAAACAAAATTATTCTTATTTTAAAGGACAATTTAAATCCCAAGTTCATGGTTATACTGGAATTAGAAACCTTTAGAAAAACAGAAAATGCAAGTTGATTTTTAATAGTGATGAGTGCCAAACAAAAATCACTTACTTGAGACAAGAGAACATTTGGCATGATATAATGAATTTAGGGTGCTCAGTGTAAATTGCAAGGTCTTTAGCTGCTGTAACTTCATCATATTTGCACAAAAAAATAAAGTAAATGGTAAGTATGTCAAGAAATGTCAGATTCTTAACAAATATTACTAAAAAAAAAATCACAAAATGTTAAATAGATGAATTGACTGTAATTGTTTATTCTCTGACTCCAACTTCCTGTTTGTCAGAATACAGTGATCCTTATTGGAATTTAGATTTACATACTCATGTGTTTTTTTCTTTTCTGTTCAATAAAAATCTCTTCCCCATTTGAATACCTTCTACAAATAAATTCAACACCCGCCAATTTCTGTTCAAATAAATGGCATGTTTGTACACACAGAATAGAGATGGGCATAGGGAAATGTAAATATTAATGTAGCTACAGAAGTTAGGCATGTGGAAAATATCCCTTTTTTCCCTGTATAAGACACAAATTTCATAGGGCATTAATAAATAAAATTGTTTACATTCACTGTTTACTGAAGGACAGCACAAATCCTCAGGTATGGTGTAGATGTAATACGAGATGACAAGCACTCACTGTTAAGGGAGTTGGCATTTTATCAGCAGCAAAAACACAAACACTGCATTCCTTACATGGCATTCTGATACCCTTGTTACTGTATTATAGGGTGGCATATGTCAGTCACTATAGATCTAGGTGATTGACGCAAAAGCCTTCTGGTAATTGTCTTGGGGTTTTGCCACAATGTCAGGAAGAGGGGAATCAAACTATTTCATTGACTTCAGATAAGAAGACAGAGGTAGAGATTTCAGAAATGAGAATGGATGAAGCTGGGATCAGAAAATGAAAAACCTGGGTGGGAGGGAGAAATTTGAGTTACAGGATATATAACAAATGCTGCAATGCTGCTAGGTAAACTATAGCACATTTTATTTTGAGTTATGTGAACTCAAAAATGAATACTGTTCTTTTGCCCATGGCAACTTCTTGCACTCCACTGTATTCCCTATTCATGTTCAACTGCTACCCATTAATACACCATTAAGCTGCACACCTGCAGTGGCTCTGACCATTGCACTAGTACTATTAAAGTTCTCTGTAGCCAGCAGACCTAGATCCAACTGCACAAAAATCTATTTTATGGCCTTTTGTTGGCTTTCTAACTCTTTAAAGATATTAGAGTTGATTAGACCATTTAATGCCTCAAAGAAGGAACCTTCTGAAAACATTTAAGAAAGAAATACTAGTATGAAAATTGCAACATGATTTCTTCTCTATTTCCCAGGATCTGTAGTATACCCATTGTTCAGTGGTATGATTCTACCTTGATGCATATTTCCTCTTGTTCTAGGATTCAGTGAAGATTTCCCTCCCCCTTCCCCACAGCATCACATATAGCTTGTCAGTTTAACAAGATTTGAACAAACCCCCAAGTGTAATGGAGGGGATTTTCTTTTCCTTACAGTTGTCTCTAACACTGGCAAATTCTCCCCACCCACACTTTAGGCAGGTGGAACTGACTGAAATCCCAGAACCAACGTACCAGACTCTCTCTCTGCAGCAGCTTTTGGAATTGAATCAGCACCACCAATATGTCATTGATAGAGTTTTCGTCCACTCCCAGATACTGAACTCTTGACTCTTATCCCCGCTATGACAGCACTGTAGTCTGACAACAGGAGTAAACCAACCCAGAAAGTATTTGCTACTTTATTAGGAACATACTGTTCAATTTACAGGATACTTCCATCCATGCTAAACCCAGCCTCATTCTAAAAGTGCCAGGTTTACATATTGCTCAAATTTCTTTGAATTTTGAGCTGGAGAAATACTCATGAAAGTTCTTCATCCATCTCTTTGCAAAATCCAACTTGGGATTCAGTCCAGCTGTGTCCATATCTATTAGCAAGGTTGGAGGCAGTAATTTCACTCATAGGGAAGAGATTAATTCATTACACATTCTTCAAGAACCTTAAAATCTGAATATAATTGCTCTCAGGTTGAACATTAGTTATTTATAGAGTAATAAAATGTAATAAATACCTTTTCAAACAATGTTTTCCATGATTGTTTTTCATAAGCTAATAAAATGCTGGTCTTCACCCAGTTACACTGAGTTTTACACTGAGGCCATTCCCTTTCTAGAAGCAGTCAAAATGGGGAAAATAACCACACAGGTTTAAATCTTAGCTGCATATTAGTAATTTTTATTTTAAAAAAGTACTTCCGTTAAAGACAATCATTTTAAATAAACAACTCCCTCAAGTAAAGACTCCAGCTCCAAGTGGATAGAACAAGGAATGGGGGAATAAGGAAAGCTGTATCCTAGACCCAGCTGGAAGTGACTAAAGGAGTCACTTCACTTCTGTGCCTTTATTTACAACTTTGAAGATGTAGTAATGGATGACTCAGGTATCCATAGGCCAATTATACAATCATAGAACTGGAAGGCATCTTGAGGAGGTCATCAAGTCCAATCCCCTGCATTCATAGCAGGGCCAACCACCATCTATTCTAAGCCATCCCTGACAGGCATATGTCTAACCTGCTCTTAAAATCTCCAATGATGGAGATTCCACAACCTCCCTAGGCAATATGTTCCAAGCTTAATCACCTTCAGTTGGACATTAGGAAAAATTTCCTAATGTCTAACCTAAACCTCCACTGCTACAATTTAAGCCCATTGCTTCTTGTCCTATCAGAGGATAAGGAGAATATTTCTCCCTCCTTCTTGTAATAAACTTTTAAGTACCTGAAAACTGTTATTATGTCCCCTCTCAGTGTTCTCTTTTCCAGACCAACAAAAATGAGAAACCCAATTCTTTTACTCTTCTCTGGACTTTCTCCAATTTCTCCACATCTTTCCTGAAATGTGGCTTCCAGACCTGGACACAGTATTCCAGTTGAAGCCTAATAAGCACAGAATAATACAGTGGAAGAATTATTTCTCATGTCTTGGTTACAATACGGCTGTTAATATATCCCAGAATTATGTTTGCTTAAAAAAAAAAAAAAAACACATAAACATTGCTGACTCATATTTTGCTTGTGGTCCATTATAACCTTTAGATCACTTTCTGCAGTACTCCTTCCTAGACAGTCATTTCCCATTTTGTATATATGCAGCTGATTCTTCTTTCCTAAGATGGCAAATGAGGAGGGGAGGCATAAATTCACACAGAGAAGCTCAAACCAAACCACAAAATAAAAAAAATACCCTGAGCATGACTAGATTCACTTTCCCCCCCCCTTTACTTACTCACGATCTTCTCTTTGTCAGTCCAATTTCAGGAATTCCTTAGAGACAGTCCTGCCTAGGTTTAAATCATTCCATGTCTCTCAATTCCTGGTTTAACTCTCCCACAGAAAGAAAACAGACAAGGTATCTATATCCAATTTAATTTTCAAACCTCTATCTGGATTAGTTCTCTTGGCCCCCTCCCTGGCCAACACCCTTGCTAGCTATCTGAGTTTAAGCCCTTAGTCACCAGGTGCTGGCCAGCACTCCTCCTATCCATCAGAACTCCTAAAACCGATCCCTGATGAACCCCACTTATTATGCCCTTCCAGTATGACTGTCAACCACTTTCTGGGAACAGTGATCCAATCAGATGCACACCCACCTTACAGTAGCCCCATCTAGGTTGCATTTCCCTGGTTTATTAATGAGAAGGTGTTGCGAGACCATATCAAATGCATTACTAAAGTCTAAATATACCACATCTACTGCTCCTCTTTTATCCATGAAACTTTCTTTGATAGGATAGAAAGCCATCAGGCTAGTTTGACACGATTTGTTCTTTACAAATCCACGCTAACTTATCATAATATCTTCCAGATGTTTGCAATTGGATTCCTTAATTATTTGTTCCATAATCTTTCCTGGCACAGAAGTTCAGCTGATTGGTCTGTAGTTTTGTGGGTTGTCCTTGTTTCCTAGCTTTTGGTGAGCATTATATTTTCCCTTTTCCAGATTTCTGGAATCTCTCCTTTCTTCCATGACTTTCCAAAGATAAGTTAGACATTAATCCTAGGCAAAATTATGGAAAAGGTGGTAATAGAATTAATATCATTGAGTTCTATAGTACAAAACATTTCAAGGTTTCACAATTGGTTCTCTTACCACATCAGGATGAAAGCCAGGTCTTTGAGAATTCTTTTGCAAAAATCTAGAAAGAGCTCCAGAATGGCCCAGTAATTAGAGCTCTCACTGAACTATGAGAAGCCCGGCTTTTAGTCCCTGCTCTGCCTGAATCAGTCTCTCTCTGGCCCAATGAGCACTGAAATTTAAACAATTGAAGCATCCAACAAAGGCGATTGGGTCTGTCCCCTAACTAGATAACTCACCTGTGATGTGGGAGACCCAGGCTCAAATCCCTACTCCAATGAGGCAGTAGAAAGACTAGAATCTGGGTTTACCACATCTCAGGGAAGGGCTATTCTGGGATTTCTCTAGCTCATATATAATTACATGAGAGAAAGGGAGAGATACATATTACAGATGGGGAAACAATATTTGTCTGCTTCAGATGGGTATTATGAAGATTAATATATTAAAGATTATAAGTCATTCATTTGCTACAGTTATAGGGCTATATTAACACTTAAGAAATCAATCTGAATCATTTGCTAATATTGGCTTATTTGAGCAACATGCCTCTTAATCCAGGCAAACACAAAATCATGTGTTTAAGAGCAAAGATTATAGGCCATACTTACAGAATGAAGACTATTTTGGAAAGCAGTGACTGTAAAAAGGATTTAAGGATCATGGTGGATGAGCAACTGAACATGTGTTCCCTGCATGGAGCAGTGGCTAAGAAAGCTAATTTGATCCTTGGATGTTTAAATAGGGAAACAACAAGAAGCAGTATTATCACTGAATTCGGCATTAGTGATACCATTATTGGAATACTATGTCCAGTTCTGGTATCTCTACCTTAAGAATGATGCTGGCAAATTGGAAAGTTCAGAAAAAAAATGCAAGAATGTTTTATGGACACTTATAGCAAGTGACTAAAGAAGCTCAATTTAGTCAAGAAGCTCAATACTAGAGAAGGATAGTAGGTTACTTGATCAGTCTATAAATACCTGCATGGGGAGATTTCTTGTAGTAGAAGACTTGTTAATCTAGCAATCAGAGGCATAACAAAATTCAGTGGCTGAAAGCTGAAGCTAGATAAATACAGACTAGAAACAAGAGGCAAGTGTGGGTTTTTTAAAACAATGAAAATCATTAAACATTGGAACAACTAGAAATGTGGTTGTGTGCAGAAGCAGAGAAACTGCTGGTCAGAACCATTGGTTTCAACTGGCCCTACCCCACTTTACTTGATGGCCATTTTTGTCTTGGAGGGGGAGAAAAGAAGGGAGCCTGGTTCAGACAGGGCTGATGGATTAGGAGACAGGAGCTCTAGCTGCCTGCCCAAATTGTTGGATCAGCAACTTACCAGCCAGTGCAGCTACTTGAGAGGCAAGTAAGGGCTTGTAAAGGCCTCACTCTCTCTGGCCAAGCACATGTGGCCACAAGCTCCTGTGACTGGCAGGTTTCCAGGTGTCCTTTCTTCTGGATTGTTTAGGGATGTTAGATATACCATCTCATAGAGCTAGAAGGGACCTTGGAAGGTCATTGAGTCTACTCCCCTGCCCTCACAGCAGGACCAAGTACCATCCCTGACAGATTTGCCCCAGATCCCTAAATGGCCCCCTCAAGGATTGAGCTCACAACCCTGGGGGGGAGGGTGGGAAGGGGAGCAGGTCCATGCTCAAACCACTGAGCTATCCCTCCCCTCCCTGGGCAAGAGAGTGAGTGTTTCCACACTGTACAGAAATCAAGTTGGTTGCTGTCCAGTTTGTTGAGAGCTGCCTTGCTGCTGGGTTGCCTGTGATTATGCTCCCTTCTCCCCCTCCCCCAACCTGAGACCTGTGGGGACCATGAGTTGCTTGCCACCAAAAGACAGAATCACCCACAGATCCCAGCCCCTTGAGGAGTGCTGAGAGCTTCACAACAAGCCCATTATTTCGGGCTCACTATTCTGATGTCCCTGTAAACCTCGTTCCACGAGGAGGAAGGGACTGTGGCAAGATCTGCCCACTCCGTCACATGACTATGGCTCTTAAAACATACGGTTGCCACTCTTGATTGGTCACTGGACTTCCTTGCTAGTATATAACTCCCTTACCTCATGCAGGACTCTCAGTCCACCGGTAGTCTGCTCCACAGGGCTAACGGTCTCTTAGTCACAATCAATAGATATCCTTGACCCCAGGGTACTAGGGCCTAATGGCCAAAGTCAATAAGTGCCCCTATTTGCAGGGCATTAAGGCCTAATGTCCTGAGTCAATAAATCAGGGTTTTGCCCCTGGTAGGGAGACCTGGGCCCACCCTGCTCCACTGGGTCCCAACCCAGGGTCTTATGAGCGTAGGGGTTGCCTATTGCTACCTCTTGGCAGGGACTCCTGCCGAAAAGTGACGAGGATACCTGGGTGGGAGGGGCAGCTCCTGCACCTTCCCTGGATTGCTTCCTACCAGTCCGGTTGGGGCATCATCCCACATAGCCGCTGGGTCTCACTGTTCCCCGGTGGTGGTTTCTCCCAGGATTTCCGTAGGGGTTGAACAGTCACGGCCTCTCCGCTCTCTATCTGGACCACGGACTGTAACAGTGCTGGAGCTCCATCTAAGGAACCTTCCCCTTCGCTGGCCAGCCCAGACTAAGCTGCTCCCTGGCCTTTTATACTGCCCCAGCACTTCGAGCATGCCCAGTCTGCTTCGAGGGGCGGGACTTCCGCTGCCCAGAGGGTTTTTACTCCTCCCCTTCTAATGCAGCGTCTTCTCACCCCGTCACAGGGATGTTTCTGAATAGCAACTTATTTTGAAATTTGGTGCTGTGTAGACCGTGCCAAATTATGAAATAAGCTATTTTGAAATAAGATGGAAATAAGATAAGACATTTGCATAGGTCCAATTGCGTATCTCATTTCAAACTACAGTGCAGTGTGGACGTAGTCTAAATGTAACATCCCTTCTCTCAAGGAATTATCTATTTATGACTTATCATACTAAAATGAAAATAGTACCTCAAGAGAACATTAAGTACACATCAAAACAAAAAACACTGCTACAAGAAATGATCTTCAAAATGTTCTGTCTAATCAAATGATTCCTTAGTTTCTCTCAAGAGCACATTACTGCCTTTGATGCTATTTCAGGTAGTAATTGGAAGACAAGCACTGCATAAAAGAAATACTCTTTATAGTTGTGCCTAACATTTATAAGATAAATTTCATACAAAGGAAGCATGGTCCAGTGGTTAGAATACTAGCCTGGAACATGGTAGACCTGATTCAGTTTTTACTCTCTGAACACCCTGTCCCAACCTGGGTAACTCACTCATGGAACTGGTGCACAGAGAAACTAAAAATGAGATAATAGCAATTTCTTGTCTCATGGTGGAGTTATGAGAATAACTACATGAAAGCTTATAAGGTGCTAGGATACAGTCATGATAGGAGACCATATTGGAAAGATCAAACAGAATTATGCTCAACTTTCTAAATTCACATATTTGTAAGTAAGGACTTCCTCTCTAAGGCTACATCTATACTGCTGAGTTTTTGCACAAAAACGGCCATTTTTATGCAAAAACTCGGAGCGTCCACACTACAAGTGCGTTTTTGCAGAAGAAAAAGTACAGTAGATCATCAGAAGACAGGACCTTTTGCACAAGAGTTATTCCTCTTTCTACAAGGAATAAGCCTTTTTGCACAAGAGCTCTTGCACAAAAAGTCGTGTGTGGACAGACAACAGGGGTTTCTTGCACAAGAAACCCCTACTGGAAAAAGCACAGCTGCTCTGATGGTCATTCTGTGAACTGCCACCAGATCTTTCTTGCACAAGAGCGTCCATGGCAGTGTGGATGCTCTCTTGCACAAAAGCGCATCTCTTGTGCAAAAGCACATGGCGGTGTGGACGCGCTCTTGCGCAAGAACTTTTTGCCTGTAGACGTAGCCTAAATGTGCTCATGAAAGAATTTTTAATGAACTGTCTTGCTCCATTATAATGTAATAAAGAAGACATGAAAGGGTTTATTTATTTCTTACTGCCTTTTAAGCTTAGAAATATCAAGAATCATCCTTGATCTTCACAGCTTGTGTTACAGATTTAACACCAGCACACTTTAATACACATGCTCTAAGCAAGGTGTGATTATGTTAAATCTTTATCAAAACTTATTTTCATGAAAATGCTAATTAGTATCACAGGGTAAGTACGCTCTCTCAGGGAGGTTGTGAGAATAAAAGTAAGGATTTGGCATCCTGAATGGCCTAACTTCCCATGTCACTGTAGCCACCCTCTCAGGAAGGGCTTGGTGGTCCCAGCTTCAGAGTCAGCGAGACCACCCTCACCCCATCCTAGTGGGGAAAGGAGAGTGACACCACCCGGGGTGGGTAGCAGACAGGAGAGGGTGACCTAGGCCCTCTATGCTTCTCCAGGTCCCAGCCCAGGGCCCTATCGGTAGAAGGTATCTCCACCATGGGCTCATTAGGGGTCCTCCTAAAACATACTGAGTCTATCCCCCCTTCCGTAACCAAATCAATGGAGAACTATCCTGGGCAATTTCCTACTCTTCCTTCCAAGTCTGCTAGTCTCAAGGCTTCTGCTGTCTGTCTTCTGTCAGTTAGAGCCTCACCCCAGCTGGCTTCTGCCTCTTGCCACTCCAGTAGTCTTTCTTGCAGGAGTCTGCAATACACATCTGCTCTCGGTGGTAGCCTGCCCACACCGAGCTTCTCTTTTTTATTCCCTGGCTCCAGTTGGGACATGCCTAGCAGGGCTAATGGGGCATGGCCTCCTCATCCCATAGTGTGTGGTTAACCCAGGGGTGGGTAATAACACAGTGGCAGTTCGCCAGAGTTAGCTCCTGGCAGACCCCACCACTATCGTTACCTGCATGCAGCAGTAAACGTAACTTAACATTTCTTACAGGCACTGTCCTAATTTGCCAGCTCTTTAAAGAGCTCCCTGCTTGTTTGTGCTGCAGCTCAGCTAGCTCTTGCCGGAGCTGCGCACCAAGGCGCACCCACTTACTTTCACCTCTGCCTGTACATCCACTGGCCCAACTCTGAACCTCCCACTCTCACGTGCCTCCCAATTTATATGGGAGGCTGAAGCTCCCCCCAATTTATATGGGGACATTGCTGGATGTTCCCCTTCCTCAGGGAGAATGGGGAAAGTGCACAGTTTGCTGCATTCCTCATTCCAGCTGGGGAGTGCAGGGGGCAGATGAACCTGGACCTGCCCTAGCCAGGGAAGAGGAACCCTTCCTCTGGCTGTGCCTGCTAGTGATGCATGGAGAGGTGCTTCTTACCTGGCCTCAAGCTGCTGTGGTGAGAGCGGACTGGGGTAGTCCTCTCTTTCTGGGGCAGCCTGCATACTGACTCCTTTATCCTCAAGCCCACCCGAGTGCAACAATTTAAATGAAGCACGGACATTTTCATTTCATTTACCAAAACACAAACATCAGTTAAGGACCTGAGCAAAACCAGATAAATCTTCTAGTATTTTTTATATTTTCTTTAGCAAGGAATGCAGAATTACGAGATCACCCACCTTCTTTTGTAACTACATCCCTCGCTTTCAAGTGGGCCCTATGTTCTGCATGAAAAGGCGTTGCTTGTAGATTAGTTTAGGATTGCTGCTACACAGGGAAGGAGAGTGTGCAGCTGCCCCTCCTCCATCAAAAACTTGCCTGGTTTTGTTCAAAATGTGTCTGTACAGATTGTCTATCACATTGGGCAAACTAGGCACAATCACCATACAAATAAACACCTCCTCATCCTGGTCTGGTGTGGTAAGAGTTCCCTTTACAGTCAATCAGTACTGTTGTAGAGTGAGAAGGACGGAGCTATCAAAGACTTCACATGCTTTTCCTGTTTCATATCTCCCTGCCTCCCCCATGTTTGCAACACTTGGACTGCACCCAGTTCACAAATCATAATGGGTGTGTCTACACTGCATCTGAAAACAAGCCTCCCGGCCTGGGTCCTAGACTTCCACCAGTAGGACTCACACTAGCATTCTAGAAATAGCTGTGTAGGTTCAGCTCAGGTTCTGAAGCTTCTTGGGGGAGGGGAGGGAGAAAGGCTTGAGAGCCTGAGTTCCAGCACCAGCTGCAATGTCAAAGTGTTGTCTACAAAGCTATTCTTGGAGCACTATCCTGAGTCTGTGGACTGAGGCATCTGGCCACTGAAGCTGGAGCTCCGGGTCCTTGTAAATCACTGCTGGAGACCTTGGCCATGCAGTCTGGGTGGCACACATGGGCTAGTGGGGGTAGGCTAGCCCCCAGCCCACCCTTCCACCCGAGGCCATGCCCCTTTCCCAAGGGCCCAACATTTCTGTTCCCAACCCTCATCACATGCCATTCTTTCCCAGTTTGTCGATGGCTGTAGGCAGGAGATTGGTGTTCAGATGCCTAGAGGCAGGCAGCAATGCACATGTCCAAAGGCAGACACTTAGGCACTGAGGGAACTTTTATCCAGAAAACTTGGGTACCAAGTGAGTAGGTTCCTACAGGATTTGGTGAGAATTTTCTGGGTGACAATGAACCCTAAAACTGGGACTCAGATTCCCAAGTACCTGTATGGATCAGGGTTTTAATTGCTGGAGACCTAAATAAGTAGCACAATTATCATAGGTACGTGAATTTATTGCTTAGCATAAACACATTTTCACTTCAGTTGCCTTTCCATATCCTATTTTATTTCCAATTGCTGTCTATGCATTTCACTTTCAATACTATAAAACAATGGATTGTTGGAGATGCAAAATTGGAGCTATTTTTTCAAAGGGGCACCTACTAAGCTTCTATTTGTATATAAGTAACTTCATATAAAAACATTCCCAAGTTCAGTTTAAGTACCTGTTCTTTGCACGTGCAGGAGGTACCGCTTATACGTACACCCCATCTCATATATTCATTTGTGTGGCAGACTGAAACATACCAACATTTTAAACAGGACCAATAGCATAATAAAAAATAAAATTCAGAATTCTAGATGGCTACACAGGAACTACACCAGAGATGAATTTGGCAATGGATGAATGACTAAAACCATATGGATTTTCTCACAGAGGCTATGTCTTCCTTGTAGAAAGAGGATTGCAAATGCTGGGAAAATGCTTCTGTTCTTTCAATTTACTTTTGGAAGAATGTGATTGCAGTGTGGACATAACTCAGGTTTTGTCAGAAAAATGGCCATTTTTCCGAAAAAAACTCTGTACTGTAGACATACCCACAGAGAAGAATATATTTTAAAACAGCAAAAAGACAAGATGATTGGACAATAAGTTACTATTATGATTGAAACACCAGGTAGGTGTACAGATTAGGGTAGTTTTATTTCTTTCATACTGTGGATAAGAAATTTATAGCTACCAATGAATTTTTATATTAAAAGAAGTGCCATTTAGCCATTAGATTCAGAGCTTGTTATTTATTTGTAGAATGAAAAGTTCATTGAGCGAAAGCCTATATTCACTGAACCACCGACTCCTTAAAATGAACTATGATTCATTCATATTCTCATTAATCTTGGTGGTTATGTGAATTTTCTCAACCAACTAGCATGACCGTGAGTGGAATTCAGTTGGATTGTGAGTCTGTTTTCCCACTTATTCCATCTGCTCTCTTTAAAATATTGTCTTGCTGTGCACATGAATTTTTAGAAGGATTAGTATGTTGCTTTCCCAGTGTGCTCTTAATGTGGTATTCAGAGGATAAGGAGCAGACAATGTCAAGACAATATGGGTGTGTCTAGACTACATGCCTCCTTCGACGGAGGCATGTAGATTAGCCAGATCGGAAGAGGGAAATGAAGCCGCGATTAAAATAATCGCGGCTTCATTTAAATTTAAATAGCTGCCCCGATCTGCCGATCAGCTGTTTGTCAGCAGATCGGGGCAGTCTGGACGCGATGCGCCGACAAAGAAGCCTTTCTTCATCGGCACAGGTAAACCTGGTTTCACGAGGCTTACCTGTGCCGATGAAGAAAGGCTTCTTTGTCGGCGCGTCGCGTCCAGACTGCCCCGATCTGCCGACAAACAGCTGATCGGCAGATCGGGGCAGCCATTTAAATTTAAATGAAGCCGCGATTATTTTAATCGCGGCTTCATTTCCCTCTTCCGATCTGGCTAATCTACATGCCTCCGTCGAAGGAGGCATGTAGTCTAGACACACCCTATGAGACATCTTCATTTTAGAAAGCTAAAACAATACCTTGTTTTGTTTCCTTCTTGTAACATTAAAACTACATATTAAAACTACATATCAAAACATATTTTAGAAATCACTAACTTAAAAACACTTGATACATCAGGAATGAAAAATGCTAACAATAAAGCAGAAGTGACTGATGGGCCAATGAACCAATTAGGCAGTTAATTAAGGAAGCTTACCTGGGAAGGAATAAGCGGGATATATAAAGCCCAGAGCAGAAAGCAGAAGGGGCTGATGGGAAAAGGCAGATACTCCCAGGAGAAAGAAAGGCGTGATTGGAGACCGTAGGCTGAAGGCTCTCCCTGCGAAGAGGGAGGAAACTTTGGCCCTGGTAGGCTCAGGAAGGAAAGGGGACTAGAAGTGGGAAGCTGTCCAGGATAAACCAGTGAGGCCAAAGAGAGAAGAGCCAGATTGCTGACCTCAGGGTCCCTTGTCTGGAAGCCGGAAAAGAAGTCAGGCCTGGCTTCCCTTAACAATTATTGGGTAAGAGGCAGCAAACAGGAAGACTCTCTAAGTCCATTGAGGAGTTAAAGCTCCCAGGAATGGGGGAGAACATGTGGATAGTGCCATCGCCAGAGGGCCAAGCCACAAAGAGAACGCTGCAATTCCTGAAACTGCCGGGAGGCTACAAGCGAATACAGAAATGGAGTCACGGTGTGTAGGCTGTGGATGGGGAGGCGTCAGCCTTGAGCTAATCCCCACAGCAAGTAGAAGGTGGTGCCAGTTCAGTGATGAGTGAGGCGCCCTATGGCAAAGTGCATGAAATCATTAAATAGCTATTCAGAAACGGTAAGTTGAAGAGAGACATTTCAGAGGACACAGAAGGGCATTTATCTTCAGTTTCTTTGTAAGAAAAATCCATCATTTTTGGTCTGACATTTCAAAAACTAAAAGGATAAGATTTTTCTTTAAATACATTTATCAGCAGACTTTGAATTTTGTAAACAGCAACTCACTGCACATAATAAATGTGACTCTGAAATATGTTAGAACACAAATATTGGATAGATAAATTACCTAATCCTTCTTATAGTCAGCTCCTGTTCTGTTGTGTTTGATGTCTGTTACATCTTAGGAATCTGTATCAATATAACTCTATTAACAAATCAAATAATTTTTGCTTTAACTTCCATTTCCCACTCAGCCTAAGTTTTCTACTTCCCATGCATCACCTTTAGTAATAATGAATTGTCAGGACACTGTTATAATTCAGTTATACTGCCTGTTGTTTTCCAATTATGGCCACTGTTATACCTGTGAAACTCAATGAACCTTCAGCTGAAAGCAATTTCCATCTAAAATGCAGGAGCAAATCAGGAAAGTGGCTGGGAAAGCACATTTCCATGTGATAGTAAGTTTTGGGACATACTGTTACACACAACCCCTGTGAAGTACTGGCATGTGACTACTGCTATACTGGCGCCCTTTAAAACATGAAAACTAGCAAAACATAGACTTCACTTGTCTAGTTAATTTTGCCTTCCTCTTTGCCCCAGGTGATTTGCACAAATGAAAGGCCAAATTAGGGCTATTGCAGCATGGCAGCGCTAGGTGAGAATTGGTCTAGATAATCCTTCTGCCACCAACAGTCGCAGGCTGGAGCGGGCCATAATGCATCCGCTTGCATTCCTTAAGAGGAAAAAGGTTTCATGAGCTTTATAAGCAGCACACAATACCTTTTATGCACAGATGACATCGAGCTATGATATAGTTGTGTGCAATTAACATGGTTATACAGTGGTGGGGGGAGGGCAAGACAGCGTCCATGGGCCAGATCCAGCCCACCAAGCCAATTGATCTGGCCCGTGGCCACTCTACCACTCCCGGCAAGTTCCAGGCCAATCCAGACCTGGGGATGGGAGGAGCACGTGAAATCTCTTCCCCCCGCCAGGGTCAGTGGCACCAGAGGGAACCATATACCCCTAGCAGGATGGGGAGGGGAGCGAGAGACTTCACAGGCTCCCCTGCCCCCAAACCCTGACTGGGTTGGAAACAGAAGGAACATGCAAAGTCTCCCCTCGCCATCGGGGTGCCTGGTGCCTAGAGGGAAATGCCAGCTGTTTTGAAGGTCACAACATCTGGCGGTTCCCTCACTAGACACCAGGCGCCCTAGTGGAGTAGGGGGTAAAGACTTAATGTATTACCCCACCCTCAGGCCAAACAAGGTTTGTGGGCAGGGGAGCACTCAAAGTCTCTTGCCCCCCCCCCCTTTTCCCCGAGGCCCCACCTCTTCTGGGGTGGCCCACAAGCACTTAGGAAATTCTCAAAGTGGCCCCCCTTCAAAAATTATTGTCCACCACTGTTCTACGGACTTAAGTCCTGATTCCATGCTCATAATGGTATAATTCCATTGGATTCAATGGAAAAATATGTTATTTATATTGGTCAGAGATTAAAATCAGGGCTCTAGTAATTGCTGATGATGAGTGCCTAAAGGCATGGGCCAGAGTTTCAAATGTATTTAGATGCTTAGCTCCCATTGACATCAATGAGAGTTAGGAACCTAAAAATCTTTGAGGGTCTGGGTATTATGCCTATTCCTGGGATCCAGCTTCCAGTTGCCACTGCTGGGACAATACACCTCCTTCTTCCTGCACGTCACAGATCAGAACCTTCGGGTATGTCTACATTTCAAGCAGGCAGCGTGATTCCCAGCTCAAGGAGTCTTAGCAAGCTAATGCACTAAATATGCAATGCAGCTGCAGCAGCATGACTGCTGGGAGGGACTAGCGCCTGGCCTATGTACTTAGCATCTCTGACAAGCACACACTC
Organism: Pelodiscus sinensis; assembly: GCF_052426305.1. NCBI lineage: Eukaryota > Metazoa > Chordata > Testudines > Trionychidae > Pelodiscus > Pelodiscus sinensis. The sequence continues at coordinate 30,954,990 of NC_143058.1, read as the reverse complement.
AGGGGAGCTAGCTGCTCTGACCACTCACACTGTTGCAGTGCCATTCTACTTTCACTTGAACTAGTAGTCCCCAAACGCAGCTTGAAAGTAGACATACTCATAGAGCCTGGCATTGACAAGCCCAAACATGCATAGCTTGCAGAAGGCTAATATTATTTGGCAGTGTATTAATAGGAGTGTTGTATGTAAGACATGGCAGGTTATTGTCCTGCTTTGCTTAGCACTGGCGAGGCCCCAGCTGGAGCACTATGTCCAGTTCTGGGCACCACAATTTCAGAAAGATAAATGGGAAACGATGCATTTCATCAACTTATCCAAAAAATTTTTTGTAGGTTTTGCTAAATGACTTGCTTGTTTATTGAAATAAAATATTTCCAAACTTAAACTTTAACATGTTTATATGTAGTGATCTTTGCTTTGTTACGGCCCTATGAGAATTCTGTTGAAATAAGTGATGTACTGCAATAAAAATAATGGAAATTAGTGTATCTAATGGGGATAGTAGAAATTAGGCCTAATTTTCAAGCATGAAATACTAAATAGAACTGGAAATTGAAGTGTTAAATCATTGAAATTAATTTTAACAGATTCCATCCCCATATTTTGTATATAACAAATAAATTGCATCAACGAAGTATCCACAATGTAAAGAGTGACTGTTGCAATCATTCAATCAAATCTATTAATTACCATTTGCAAATACTTGCTTACAGCTAGATTTCCTTGACTTATGCTAAAACTTTTCCATTTTTATTTTTACTGTACTTACAGCTTTTTTCATTTGCTTTGCACAAAAATTCAAACAATTAAAATGTATTGTCATAAATGTTCACATAAAAAGTGCCTTTCAAAATTCTCAGCCAACTATTTAAGTCAGCTACGGATCTGCCTCAACATGTAAAGTCACACATATTTCCCCAAAACTGTATCTGAAGTAAGCACACACAAAAAATTATGCTTCACATGTCTGTGGCCTGTGCACTCATCTAATCAGAAAGGATACGTCTAGACTGCAGTGCAATTTCGGGATAAGCCTGGTATCCCAAAATAGCGTTTTCCAAGCCTTTATAATATGCCCATTATTTCAAAATGGAATAGAAATAACAGGTGTGCTAGTATAACACCCCAATAAACCTCGTTCTATGAGATATAAGGGACTTGTCAGAATAGCAGTCTATCTTAAAACAAGCTCGAAATAAGCTATGCAATTTGCATAGCTCAAATTACGTAGCTTATTTTTAGCTAAGGCCTCAGTGTAGATGCACCCAAACAGAATACATGTCTGACCAATTACAGCTTAGCTAAGCAATTTGAGTTTGCCTTTTAAAAATTTGAAAAATGTTAATGTACTTACTATTATTTAATTAATAGAAACCAAAAATTCTTCTCTAAATTGTAGTAGAAAGATTAATCACCTGTATGTTCAGCTGCAAGTTATTCATTCAGCTCCATTTACAATGGTAACTTGACCAAAATACATAATAAACTATGTGCTAAATCTTGATATCCTAAAACCAATAGAAATTTGTAGGCGTGAGGACTGAGAAAAAACTTGGTCTGGATTTTTTTTTTATGTAGATGTGCTGCAGACATAGAGGCTACATCTACACTGGCCCCTTTTCCGGAAGGGGCATGTTAATTTCAGCTATCGTAGTAGGGAAATCCGCGGGGGATTTAAATATCCCCCGCGGCATTTAAATAAAAATGTCCGACGCTTTTTTCCGGCTTTTAGAAAAGCCGGAAAAGAGCGTCTACACTGGCCCCGATCCTCCGGAAAAAGCGCCCTTTTCCGGTGGATCTTATTCCTCCTTCAAAGTAGGAATAAGATCCTCCGGAAAAGGGCGCTTTTCCAGAGGATCGGGGCCAGTGTAGATGCTCTCTTCCGGCTTTTCTAAAAGCCGGAAAAAAGCGGCGGACATTTTTATTTAAATGCCGCGGGGGATATTTAAATCCCCCGCGGATTTCCCTACTACGATAGCTGAAATTAACATGCCCCTTCCGGAAAAGGGGCCAGTGTAGACGAGCCCAGAAAGTCTAGCACTAGCAATATCTTAAAGTTTAACAAACAAAGGCTAGTAAGTGACCAATAAAAGCAAAACTGTACCTTGCAACAGGAAAAAGAATGTTGCTTTTTTGAGAAAATTATAAAATCTTTATCGTACTTTTAGCATATATAAAGAAACTTTATATTACAAAGTAAGGCAATTGTTATTCTAACTTTTTAACTTACCTTTCAGAAAAACAGAGACCAATAAAGACTGAATATGTATCCCAGAGTACTGATCCTTTAAGATCACATGCTCTGAAATTCAGTCTTGTTACAAGGTTAAAATTTCCTATCTTGATGGGAAAGGAATGCTTTCTAAGCAAAAAGATCTGCTGTAAATGTAATTAACTGCTATTTACTTCCTTGTCTTTCCATTTGCAACAGGTTATGTTACCAGAAAATCAAGTAGCTAGCAAATGTATATTGATTATTTCAGGCAGAGTTAAAAGTTTTCTGGTTCACATTAATATACAAAAAATCAGAGATATCAGATTTTTCCAATTAAACAATTTGCTAATGGGTTTAATGTTCTGTAGAACATGGTGGTTAGGTCTGATTTAAACTTTTAAAAGTACTCCAGAAATGTGTGATGTTTGCAGCTATTTTGTATGCATCACTAGCTATTGTTAATGTAGAATTATTTTATTATTAACGAGCAGAAATACCCGGCGTCGCCTGGGGAAAATATAGTAAAAGATGTGATGAATGACCTACGTCAATGACATTAACATAGCAAATTTTATTGGAAATACTTTTCTCTTATATATTACTTTAAGGAATTAACATAGCTAGTACTTTTTCTGATATCATAGGGAAAGGATCTCGTAGTTGGAGTTTATGTGACACGCTTAACAGAAGAGTCCAGCAAATGCCTATGATCAGGCGCTACTAAAAGCTAATTAGTGGCCCAATTGGCGCTGTGGGGGAACCGATTTCTAGATATAACCAATGCAGTTATTTAAGTTAGGAAATCAGTAGTATTTGTGCAAAATTTTGTGTTTCTATGATCAGGTGCTACTAAAAGCTAATCATCAGTGAGCCCAACTGGAGCTCTGGGGGAACTGGGGGAGCCAGTTTCGAGATATAACCCATCCAGTTATTGAAGTAGGAAATCAGTAGTATCCATGCAAAATGTGGTGTTTCTAGCTCTTACCATTTTGGAGCTCTTTCAGGACAAACAAACAGACAGACAGACAGACAAACTTTTAGAAATCTTTATAAGAAGATTTAGCTGACTATTCCTATTGTAGGAAAACTTCCTGTAAGTACCATGACAAACATGGCAACATCCTACCACATATTTGGGAAATTTTATTGAATTAAGTTCAATTGTCTTTGGGATCCATTGTATTAAATGAATGATTTATGTATTAATTATTGTGACTCAGGATAGTACATAACTTCTGTATGTTACAGTTTCAGAGTTATTTAACATGTATTCCCTTTCCATAGTCTACCAAGGGGACCCATTTAAAAAACTCTTGCTCCCAATCATCACCTCTCCTGCATAGAGACCTGCCTCTCCCTCCCTCCTGATTGGGGGTTTTAAGGCTGCACTATCCCTACTTTACACTGTGATATTCCTAGCAAGCCAGGCTGACAAAGCAGGCCAGCACCTGCAGTTTGTTTTCTCTCTCTAAAGGCTACCCATCGAGTAATCGCTCAGTTACAAGTTACCACACAGCTCTCGCTAAGCAAGCACATTTATTCTTAGAGTGAAACAATTAAATAAAAAACATATTACAACACTAAAAGAACCGATATGCCACTAAAAAACTTAGAGGTCTCCCCTACAGCGATCCAGGACACTATCCTTCAAACAGGGTCAGTCTTATGGGTGGGCAACATGGGTAACTGCCCAGGGTACAAGGGTCAAGAGCCAAGGCCTGGAGTGCAAGGCTGAAGATGTGAGCTCAGGGCAACGTGGTGGGAAGTCAAAGAGTCCTGGGAGCACTGCGAGGATGGATGAGGAAAGAGCAGGGCAGTGCTTAATTTGTAATGACAGAGGTGCTGAGACTCAGTTGAGTGGTCAGAGCACGGCGGCTGCTGGCTAGGCACCCAGAGGTGCCAGGACCACAAATTGCCAAGCCTATAGGTGCCAGAGCTCAGTCCTGACAATCCCTGGCACAAATAAAGCACAGCAGTCGGGGCCATGGGTGATGGGAAGGATCCTGGGATTCCTGGGGATCAGAGAAGACAGTGGGAAGGTAGCAAGAAAGTGCCAAAATACAAGTTCACCCAGCATGCCATTTCCCTTCTGGTTGGCCCTACCTTCAAAACACACAACTGTGTTTTCCCTGTGGTGACAAGTTCATAACTGTCTCAGTTTCAGATCCAGAACCAGAACCCAGGGTATGCAGTTCAACCATTTCTTTCTGCTGCTACGACTTTTGATCGCCAGTCTCCAGGAATCAATAGACAATGACCCAACTCCTCAGGGCATAGCTTCAACAGGCTGGGTTTTTGCATAACCAGAGGTGGGGAATTTACACTCACTTGTCCATATGTAAGGCAGGTAATCCACTTAACATTTATTGTCCCAAAATTCATTCTTATCATACACATTGTTCTTAAGTTTCAGAGTGGTAGCCGTGTTAATCTGTAAATGAAAAAACTTAAAAAACAATAAATAAAAAACAACAACATTGTTCTTAATTCAACAAGATAAAATTCAATCACAACAAGTGCAAGGTACTGAACTTAGGAAGGAAAAATCAAGTGCACAACCACAAAATGGAGAATAATTGTATAGATGGTAGTACAGCTGAAAAAGTCCTGGGGGTTACGAAAACAAAAATGAAATCAGTCAACAGCATGCTGCAAAAAAGGTTAATATTATTCCTGGGTGTATTAACAGATCTCACCTCTCCCCCTCGGGAGTTTACATACAGTCCCGTCTGTCACTAATACATAAATCATTCATTAATTCAATGGATCCCAAAGATACTTAAACTTTTCAGTAAGAGTTTCCCAAGGATATGGCAAGACATTGCTATTTCTGTCATATGTATATCTAAAAAAGAGGCGAGGAGTCCCGTGGCACCTTATAGACTAATGGAAGTGTTGGAGCATAAGCTTTCGTGGGCAAAGACCCACTTCGTCAGATGCATGTATATCTAAGAATGTCATAGATTCCATAAAGTCATCAACATTAGAGATTTATTGAGCCATTAAGGAATCTATCCTATGAAGTGCTAAATGTTCCCTGTTGATTTCAGTAGAAATTAAACACCTCTCCAAAGGTGCTCAATATCTAATGTTATTAGGTGCCCCCAGGATCAACCTCCTAGCTATTCCTGTTCGCATGACAAAGGACCGATTTTCAAACTGAAGAATGAACTTTCCCTTTTGAATTTGAGACATACAAGGAACTAAATGAATGGTGGGCACAGGTGCACTTTCCCAACACTTTTGGAAAAATACTGATACCTAGCACTAGGAGGAAACTTGGGCATTTTAAAATTTTTATTCACTTGTGTATTTTAGAAATTTTCCTGTTTCTTTGAACTGCAACATTTTCAAATTTGAAAAGTGTTGACTAGGTTCCTGGGCGTCCCGTATACTAGATAGGGGAAGGCATTGCCTTCCCAAACTTCCAGCCTGGCCCTGCCCTCACTCTGCCCCAGAATGCCTACTGTAGGCTTTCTGGGGTCGGAATGTTGCTGCCCCCAGCGCCTGCGTTCCCAGTGCTCCTGGGTGGGTAGGCTGGGCTGCGCACTGCACATGCTGGGGACGCAGTCTCTCCCCGTGCTCCGGGACCAGGGAAGCTGGGATCGTGCATCCTTCTGCCTCCCCGTGCTCTGGGGCCGGTGAGGCTGGAGCAAGTGCATGTCCAACTATCTGCCCTCCCTCCCCTTCGTGGTGGTGGACATGTACAGAGCACTGCCCTGCCTCCCCATGATCAGGTTTATTGATAACATTGTTACCAACTTTTACAAAAACACATCTGTGCAACCTCTTGTGCCAGAGCTCTCTGGAAAGTAACATTCTAGCCAGTGGTTGCATACCAAAATCCTTTCTGCTAGACTAGCAGCCCCATCTGAGTGCGAATTACTATCTGCCTTTGTTGCTAGTGCAGTAACCTCTAATACTGCAATAGAAGGGCATGCATTTTATTCCTGCTTATGAACATGAACATCCTGTGGGTGTCTGTAGTGTACAGCTAGTGATTTCTGTGTAGTCCTGAAAGTCATAAAACCAGGGATGGCAATCCAGCAAGTACTGCCATAGATAACTGTGCCTTTGTTCCACTGCATACATTTTAAAAGAACAGGAATCTTGGCCCTAAAATTAATTATTACACTTCAGTGTAGTCTTATTGAAATGTGTACCTGATAGACATTACACCTGTAATAAATAAGTCTAAAAATTTGCCAATGGCTTACAGTAATTTTGCCTCCACTAAAGAAGAAAGTCATGTGGTTCCCAGCAGCTTCCTCCAGTCCTCAATTGCATTATTGTGAGTGTATCCTAGCACCTGAATAATTCAGAGCCACAAGTCTAAAAACAACAAATGGTCTGGTAGCACTTTATAGACTTACAAAACATGTAGATGGTATCCTGAGCTTTCATGGACACAGCCCACTTTGCCCCCCTCTAGTAGTGGTGGAGCTATATATAAAGGCTGCTGAGATTGCTGACACCAGAGTAGCATCTTTTTGCTCAGGCTGCAGAAGATCAGGCTTTCAGAACCAGAGGTTTTGGGGTCAATGCCAACCACTATCATTACCCATTGAGGCTCACAATGTTACACCTTGTAACATGGTAACCCCAGAGTGTCACTTGGGTCTCTGGCTCCTCCCCTGGAGATCAGATTGTAGATTCAGGGCCCGTGTATTCAAATATATAGGAGTACATACGTAAGAACACAGTATGTACATACGTAAGAACACAATAAGGTGCCACAGGACTCCTTGCCACTTTAACACAATATGTGTTTATAAGACAAATTTTCCAACAAAAGACTCCAGAAAGAGCTCCCAGAACTATTTATGATTTAGAAGTCATACAAAATGTGTTAGAAAACAATGTTTTAAAGCACAGAGACATTCACTAGCCTTCCGGCTTTCAGTGCCATTATAAAGTACTCTTTATTACTGTAATGGTTTGAAAAATATTGCTTTCAGTCTTAGATTTTCCATACTGAAAACAAGACATGACACTTCTAGTTGAAGCCATTAAAAAGAAGCTAAAGACAAATTTAGAAGACTGGGAGAGTGAAACAAACTACAAAACAGAGATAAAAACACCAACGGAGATGTTATGGTGATAACTGTATAGATTTACTCTTGGGTCTTATTTTAGCTCCCTGGCTTCTGATGGCACAAATCCCAGAAGAGGTTCCCTGAGATGGAGAGTTCAGTAGGGGAAAATTGCAATATATGTAGGTGTTTTGTAAGGGATAAAAAACGGCCCAAATGTGAGCAGCAATAGCCGGGAGGAAGGCCTGGCCAAAGCAACCAGGGGATACATTACTGTGACTCTATGAATCAATACAGGGCTGGAAGGGAACCTGAAAGGCATCCAGTCCAGCTCTCTGTACGTAAATTCAGTGCATTTCTTGAGCAATCTCAGCCAGTAATTGGGTATTAAATCTCCTCTCTCACTCTAATGGGAAACTCAAGGAAGGAATCTACTGCAGTAAGTGCCTGCTTTTCCTAGGGATGGATCCCACAGAGGGCTAATGGGCCTTACTGAAACAGATGGTGTAGCATACACACTCCGGCTACGTCTACACTGGCCCCTTTTCCGGAAGGGGCATGTAAATTTCAGCAGTCGTCGTAGGGAAATCCGCGGGGGATTTAAATATCCCCCGCGGCATTTAAATAAAAATGTCGCCGCTTTTTTCCGGCTTTTAAAAAAGCCGGAAAAGAGCGTCTAGACTGGCCCCGATCCTCCGGAAAAAGCGCCCTTTTCCGGAGGCTCTTATTCCTACTTCAAAGTAGGAATAAGAGCCTCCGGAAAAGGGCGCTTTTTCCGGAGGATCGGGGCCAGTGTAGACGCTCTTTTCCGGCTTTTTTAAAAGCCGGAAAAAAGCGGCGGACATTTTTATTTAAATGCCGCGGGGGATATTTAAATCCCCCGCGGATTTCCCTACGACGACTGCTGAAATTTATATGCCCCTTCCGGAAAAAGGGCCAGTGTAGACGTAGCCTCCCTGTGTGAAGATCAATGAATACTGGCACTTTAATATCAATTATTGCATGTGGAATGGGTCAAAAATGGGAAGGATTTTCTGCGAAACATTTTAAAACAAGCCATGTTTTGTTTTATTAAAAATGTTCATGCAAAAGTTATGGTTGATTGATAAACTGAAAACCAACCTGTTTTGGTTTTCAAAAAATTTTCAGTTTGGAAAGGTGAATTAGGGGATAAAAAATATGGAACATTTTAAGACAAAATTTATTTTGAAAAAATACTTTACATTTCAGATGAATTTTGATCAATTCTAATCACATAGTAATTTGAATTTTTGAGCCTGCTTCCAAAGACTTCACATGAAGATTTACTCTGTTTTGTATACCATGATAGATACTTAACAGAAAAAGACATTATTTTTACCTCCTGAAAACTAAGACAACGTATCTAAACAGATGAGCATTAAACTATCAGTAATGAAATCCTGTCAATGTACTTTTCAGAGGTGATGGAATGATTTAAATTAATTTATATGGGAACTAAAGAGCAGGAAAAAAAGTCCAATGACACCTATACATGAGACAACCTAGTCTAGACCATATTTTCTCTTGAGATTTTCACCAAGACATGCAGTATAATTCTGCACCATTTGGTTAATTTAACTCTTCCGTTAATTAATTAATTTTGGTCACTACTAAAAGTTTCCCTGGTTAATGTGGAAAAAAAATAACTTCTGACTGATATGTTGCCATCACAATAATTAGCTCCAAATGTAACCATTAAAACTTAAAAGGGCATTAAAGTAATATTTCTGCCAGAGAGATGCAGCCATTTTTCAATTAACTATCAATGATACTTTTTGATGATATATTTCATTGTCCCTTGCATTGTTTTAAAATCATATTAGATTATTTAATTTTGTATTCTAACACCATTGTCTATCTGTATTTCACAGTACAGTGACTTCCACTTATTTGAATCGCTTGGGATCCCAAGTTACTCCGTGTAGAATGTTTCCTTGTAGCAATAACGTTTTCTGCATGGGTGTTGTCTAACCTTTCCCCAGTTCTCTGCAGCCTATTGGGTTTGGATTTTCAAAATGAAGACACTGTTCCCCGTTTCGTGTTATGACAGTTTTCCTGAACAACCCATTTCCTCCCTTGAGGAAATGCCACAGAGAATATTTCCACAGCATCTTGATGGGACAATAGTATGGTGCCTTACAACTGAATCTCTTCCCTTCCCTAACTGATATTCATGTATTTATTTCTTTGGAACTCATCATCAGCATCATCCAGTAAGCACATTTTGAGCAGCACAATCCAGCTTTCAGGAGAACTGTTGTGTATAGGAATCCCTATAAATAGTTTGTGAGCCTTCTCAGGAGGGTGTGGTTTTGTACCAGCCTACGGAAACCAGTCAAAGCAGCAACATGCTACCCACCTGCGCCTCAGTGGGTGGACATCTCGATGGGAGAAATTGATGTGGATGGCAGGGAAAAGTGAACTCCAGAATCAAGGGAGGGACGCATTTGCCAAGGGACAATAAGTAGCTCTGTCCTCATTTTCCTGCTGGCTCCAGGTCAAATGTATGTAAGTATTGCATGTTTGTATATATTAAGCAAACACAGTTATTTGGAACTCAATTGTATTCAAGGGGTTTCTTCCTATTGTTTCTGTTGATTAAAGAACAAGACACAACAAACATCTGGTCTTCATTTCCTCTGAGCTTATTTGCTGCCCAGCATTCTTGAATAATTGTGTGAACACGGTGACAAGATAAGATGAGGATTTAAAATTCATGCTGCTGGGTGACATCACAATAGACTAATTTCAGAACTGTTCTAACATGTTGTTTTGTTCATTGCACATTGGTAAATCTATGGGCCAAATTTTGCTTTCAGTTTGCATGGTTGTTATGGTTACTGAAGTGAATAAGAGATGAGTGGATATGGATGTGGATGGAGGGGAGAGAGGAATAGTTTGTTTCTCTTATTATTTTACGGCTGACTACATATCCACATGCTGCAGGACATCCAATTCCAGTTTCTTTTGAGCCACTTTGCAAGATTGAGCTACTGATGTTGGAAAGTAATTGGTGTGATTCAAATAGAGATATGATACATCAAGTTTCTTTTGTTGTACACAATAGATCATGTGATTAATTCTTCAGTGGCTAGTTCAGTCAATCCAGATTTAATTAGTCAATGGCTATATCTGAAAACACAATGCAAATGATTAGTCCAAACATTAAAAGGAGTTGTGACTTCTGTTTAATTTGGTTTTATGTTTTATTTGGAGCAGTCTATGTGTACATATAATCTTATATAAAATATAAGCAGCCTGCCATATTAACCCCCCCAAAAAATGTCGTGATCAATTAACATGTGCACATATGATAGGATCAGAGCTTACAATCTCCTCAAAAAATGGCTCAGCTACATGAACTAGAGCAGCATTTTCTTATTAGTTACACCATTCATATTTAATCCAGGAGAAGTTATGAACATCAGCTACTCTAGAATAGCATGACTGAGCTTGCTGCATTCAAATACCTATTCTCCATAGCTGTCCTCCATAGGAATAGTTCTCCAGCAGAGGCACAGTGCCTTGGGACCAAATCCTGGGCCTGCTTATTCAGTCCCTCCCTGCTTCTATGCCCATGAAAGGGTAGCCAAAAGGGAGGTGTGGGTTGGAAGGAGTGGAGAACCTGCTGAAATGCATCCACAAAATATGATGGAGGGTTGGGAGGATTCATTTTTATTCCAAATGTTAAGGGCAAGAAGGAGGTGGTTCCAAGGAAGAGTTCACTTCTCCCCTCCAGAGATCCCTCCAAGTGCAACATGTTACACTGTAATAGCAAGATATTTTTTAAGTACATCAGAAGCAGGAAGCTGGCTAAATAACCAGGGGGGGCCCTTGGACGACCGAGATACTAAAGGAGCACTCAAAGATGATAAAGTCATAGCAGAGAAGCTAAATGAATTCTTTGCTTCCGTCTTCACGGCTGAGCATATTGGGGAGATTCCCAAACCTGAGCCATTCTTTTTCGGTGACAAATCTGAGGAATTGTTCCAGATTGAAGTATCATTAGAGAAGGTTTTGGAACAAATTGATAAACTTAACAGTAACAAGTCACAGGGACCAGATGGCATTCACCCAAGAGTTCTGAAAGACCTCAAATGAGAAACTGCAGAACTATTAACTGTAGTTTGTAACCTATCCTTTAAATCAGCTTCCATACCCAGTGACTAGAAGATAGGTAATGTGACACCAATATTAAAAAAGGGCTCTAGAGGTGATCCTGGCAATTACAGATTGGTAAATCTAATGTCAGTACCGGGCAAATTAGTTGAACCTATAGTAAAGAATAAGATTGTCAGACACATAGATGAACATAATTTGTTGGGAGAAAGTAAACATGGTTTCTGTAAAAGGGAAATCATGCCTTACTAATGTGCTAGAGTTCTTTGAGGGGGGTCAACAAACATGTGGACAATGGGATCCAGTGGATATAGTATACTTAGATTTCCAGAAAGCCCTCACCAGGTCCCTCACCAAAGGCTCTTAAATAAAGTAAGTTATCATGGGATAAGAGGGAGGGTCCTTTCATGGATTAATAACTGGTTAAAAGACAGGGAACAAAAGATACGAATAAGTGGTAAGTTTTCCAAACGGAGAGAGGTAACTAGTGGGGTCCACCAAGGGTCTGTCCTGGGACCAATCCTATTCAACTTATTTTTAAATGATCTAGAGAAAGGAGTAAACAGTGAGATGGCAAAATTTGCAGATGTTACCAAACTGCTTAAGATAGTTAAGACTGAAGCAGACTATGAAGCGCGTCAAAAAGATTTAATCAAACTCAGTGATTGGGCAACAAAATGGCAAATGAAATTTAACATTGACAAATGTAAAGTAATGCACATTGAAAAAATAATGCCAACTATATGTACAATATGATGGGGACGAATTTAGCTACAACTACTCAAGAGAGAGATCTTGGAGTCATTGTGGATAGTTCTCTGAAAACATCCACTCAGTGTGCAGTGACAGTCAAAAAAGCAAATAGAATGTTAGGAATCATTAAAAAAAGGATAGAGAATAAGACAGAAAATATCTTAATGCCTCTATATAAAACCATGGTATGGCCACATCTAGAATACTATCAGAGGGGTAGCCGTGTTAGTCTGAATCTGCAAAAGCGGCGAAGAGTCCTGTGGCACCTTATAGACTAACTGAAGTGTTGGAGCATAAGCTTTCGTGGGCAAAGACCCACTTCATCAGATGCATGACATGCATCTGACGAAGTGGGTCTTTGCCCACGAAAGCTTATGCTCCAACACTTCAGTTAGTCTATAAGGTGCCACAGGACTCCTCACCGATCTTGAATACTGCCCTTCATCCCCACTGCTACCTCTATCCAGCAAGGGGAGTGGAGGGGAGGCTGCTGCGAAGCAGCCCTGTCCAAGATGGCCCAGGCTGGCTGCAAACACAGGCTACTCCAGCAGCAGCCCTTGTCCACGAGGGGTCCTAGCTTCCTGCTGAGACCCCCACAGACAGGGGCTGCTGGACCCGGCACAAGCCAGGACTGAACAAGTTCAGCTCAATCCTGGATCACGCTGGATCTGGGAGCTACCCCTACTGCAGCTCTGCATTTTAAATATAATTATACATTTAAAATGCAGAGCCACAGTGGGGGTAGGTCCTGGACTCAGTGCGAGCCGGAACAGAGCACCTTCCCTTATCGACTAATCGTGTAGTCAATACAAATTGTATCGACTACCATGATTAGCCAACTACCTACCTCTTAATAGCCTTAACTGGCAGTCATGCCTAGAAGCTACCTACTGGATTAGCTCCCACAGGTAGCTAAGTCAATGCCTTATTTGAGGCTCTTGCAGGTACTTAGGTCACTTGCAATTCAGTTCTGTCAGAATGTATGCAGCTTTGTGCATACCACCAGCAGCAATGTAGGTACCTTTTGGTTTAGACAGCAGTTGAGCAGCAGTTTTGAAGATCTATGTTTTGAATTCAGATGTTTCAAGTGGCTGGTAGGCAACTAAATCTTTGTGGGTCTAACCCTCAGTCACTAAGGGTACGTCTAGACTACATGCCTCTGTCGCCAGAGGCATGTAGATTAGGCTACCAGACATAGTAAAATGAAGCAGCGATTTAAATAATCGCCGCTTCATTTAAATTTTCATGGCTGCCGCGCTGAACCTCATCCCAGGAGGCTTACCTGGGTGGTCGACAAATACCTTTGATGTCGACACCCACGCGTCCAGACTATCGCGCTAATCAGCTAATCAGCTGTTTGTCTGCTCAGCGCGGCAGCCATGTAAATTTAAATGAAGTGGCGATTATTTAAATCGATGCTTCATTTTACTATGTCCGGTAGCCTAATCTACATGCCTCTGTCATCAGAGGCATGTAGTCCTAATCTACATGCCTCTGTCACCAGAGGCATGTAGTCTAGACATACCCTAACTGTGGAGTGCTTCAGATGGCAAAAGACATTGCACATTGGTTTTCATTTTTCTGGAATCAGGAGCTTTTTGTAATCACTATCTGGATCATTGCACAAGACAATGCAATACCTCAGGCCACTTAAAGGACTTGTGATGACCAGACCTTAGAACATTGCTAGGCTTTGTTCAGCTAACCACCCGAAAGCGCAGTTGCATATCTGAAGCGCATTTAAAATCTTGAAATTGGCATCGATGTCATTATGTCTCCTTTTAGAGGCACTTCCAGAAAGGAGAAGCTGCTCCTACTTCTTCCACCTAATCATATTGTTTCCAAGGTAAAATCTTGTGATTTTTGGTACTGTTGGCCCCAGGTGCTAAACCTGCTCATTCCCTGTGCTGAGGCTGGATTGTTATGCCCAAATACTATGGCAACTGTGCATTAGAAAAGACAAAGTCAGATAGCCAGTGAGAAATACCTTCAGAAAGGCAGACACCAGGAAATATTACAAGTCTTTTCTTTTTAGCAATTTCTACCCTTATTTCTAACTATCTGCATGTTCTTGTGGCACTTCTAGTTGAAATTTGGAAGTGAAGAGGTGTGTGTCAGATGAGGAATACATTTTCAGAAGGTTGCTGTCAGGTACAAAAACTGAGCAACATTTTACTCCACACTTCTGTTCAGCACTATTAATAATTAGAAAGACATCAGCCTCATAAAGAATTTCAGATTTCCAGGAAAGCCAAAATATAAACCACAGTTTAGAAACTTGACAAATAAAAAAGCTGTTGTATAGATCTGTTTCTAAAGTTGAATTTCATAACATTTCAAGGACAAAACTACTTTTGTGGAGGGGAGCATCCTCATTTTCTGAACAGCTCAATTGCCCTGAACACTGACACCGCTTTGACACATAAATTGCTTCCTGAGCATGGTTTAAATCCCAATTTGAGACTCATGAAAGTAAACGAGGTACCCATTTTAGCCTCCAGCAACCAGTAGTTCTGTTCCAATCTATCACATAATTTAGTGCAATTAAGCATGATTGACAATTTCTTTTCCGGACAGAATGAGAGTCAGGCAGGCAAGGAGAATAAATAACTTCTCTCACCTAGTGAAGACAGCTTTCCCCAAGTCAGAGTTGAGCTAATTAGCAGGGCAAAATGTGTACAATGAAGCACAATACAACGGCTGTCAGCTGCTTCCACTTCCTTTATTATCATAAATGCAAGTATCCCACACAATCTAAACCAGGTCAGAGCTGCATAAAATTGGTCTGTTCAATATACTTTAATTGGATGAGATTTGTGTCTATGACATTCCCTGATGACACTCAAAATGTCAATCAGTTTCTTACAGGTAATGAAATCGATCTACCATGTTTCAGCTAAATGTGCAGTATCAGGCCAATAAACGGTTTTTAGCTTTTTTCTGACATTTCCCAAATTAAATAGTGATTTATTGGCAGTAAGATAGAGACATGCTTATAAATGTGAAGAAAATTGTCCCCAAATCACTAAGAGTTTAGATGATTTTAGAATATCTTGAACGACTCACCATTTTCTAACATTTTAATTACAGTAATCCTTCATTTTCATTTGCCATCTTTATTGTACCACTATACAAATGCTTTTAAATATAGTCATTTAGTAACCACCAAACCTTGAAATCCCAAATTAGTAATCTATTAGGAGACTATAGCAGTAGCAAAGTCCTGGATTTGCTATAATATCTTCAGTTTAATGCATCTCACTGAAATCCAGCAATATTCTAATAGATTTCAAGTTAATGTGAAACTTGACTGCAGGACAAAGACCCAATCTTGCACAATTATATGCATATAAATCAAAGATTTCTGCCTTTTAAAAAATACAGTCTTTGTACAGTATTTGCTTTTCATTCTGCCCTTTCTATGCTCCTCCATCTCTACCATAGAATCATAGAATAGTAGAATTAGAAGGGACCTCGAGAGATCATCAAGTCCAGTCCCCTGCACTCACGGCAGGACCAACCACCATCTAGATAAATCCTGACAGACATTTATCTAACCTGCAATGAAGGAGATTCCACAGCCTCGCTAGGCAATTTATTCCAGGGCTTGACATGACAGGGGGTTTCAAGACAATTTTAAGATGCCCCTTTTCATAAAACATTTTCTTTGGTGACAAAGTAGTTTTCCCATAGATTTTTTTTTTTAATTCCTGTGGTTGAAAAGATCTACAGAAATCTCATTTGAGTAGGGTTGCTGCTTGGACTATACCCATGAAATTAGGTCCTGAAGATCTGAACTTCCCAAAGAAAGAAGACATGCAGATGATTTGATATCTCACTAATGAGAGAGTGAAAGAATCAGAATTCTACCTGTGCTTTTTGTAAGACTGTATAAGTGGCATCAATATATCAAACAAAACTTTTCTGGTTGATATTATCTTTTGTAAAAAAAAATTAAGAAAAGCCCATAGTAATTTTACCAGTTATAATCCAGTCTTGAACATTAATTGAATTTTCATACTTAATACTTCTTCCCGGAGTTGCTTAGCCAAATCATCAGCCTCATAATGATGATGACTCTGGACTTCTCAGAACTAGACTGAATAGCATTTATCAGGTGGTATACAGTTTCCAGCAATTGCCCACATAACCCAAAATTCTTGTTTGTTTATTTATAGAATTTTTCCTATTTGATCAATTTTGATTTTTAAAAACATAGATTTTTTCCATGTCAATTTCACATATTTTTGGTGGCTAGGCACATCATACTTTATGCTAATAAAAAAAAGAGCAATGGTACCTATTTTCCTCAGACCAGTATATCTACATTTTAAAAGATAAGAGTAGCTCTAGGCAAGAACAAACTCTGATGCATCAAATTTGATTTAGCATCACTTTATGCTAAATGGGTAGAGGACAGACAAGTATTTCAGCTAGTTTTGAAAAACCCTCATAAGGTCATGAGAGAGATTTGGACCAGAAATGTTGGTCCACTAGTGCAAATCTTGACCCCTATGAGTAATCCCTCATATGATTAGTGCCATTGAAAATTCTCCATCTGTAATTCTGATCCAGCACAAAATATATATACATGCTTAACTTTACACACTGAGTAATCCCACTGGAAGTTTAAGCATGTGTAAATATTTGAAGGATCAGAGCTGACAAAGGTAATTATATGTTTAGCATCTAGCATCAAGTCAGTGGGCCTATATGTGTGTTTTCACTGAATTTTACTAAACATTTCCCAGATTTTGGAAAACCAAATATTCAGACTTTACCTATTTTTAACCTATTTTACAAGTGTTGGTTAGACTCCCTGGACCTGGCTCCCTACGAACAGAAGGCCTGCTGGATGTACAGGGCGTCTGTGCTGAAGAGTAATTGCTAACTGGTGACTGCTGCTGCTGCTGCAGTGCACTGAGGGAGTATGATGGGCAAGGAGCCGGGTCCTGCCTGCTGAGAGGGCCTCTCTGCTCATCTTACTCTCCATCACCCAGATCACTTCCCATCTTATTCCCTCAGTGCTCAGTGTGTAGGGAGCAAAAAGGGTAGGGAGCCAGACTCTGGCAGCCAAGACTGACTAACACTGCAGCTTCAGAGCTGCTGTGACTGGAAGGCTCCTCTACCTGCATACACACCCACTGCCTCCAGTGAATACCAGGCACTCTTCATCCCTCTGGCTGTTCATGTTCCGTTTTTTTATTAACACTGATAAATTCCAGGGAAATTTTAAACCAAATAGAACCCCATAATAAAGGGTCTAATGTAAGTATGTAAGAGCCACTCCCATTAATAAAGGTTTTCTTGCAGAACTGACCCTTTGCTCTCTGCATGGAAGAGGAAACCCCAAGACCATCAGTTCAGACCACGGATATAGTTTTGATGAACAAACATTGATTTATGGGTTTGCAGCCTGTGATTTTGCCACATGGAGCAAGAAAGATATAACATAGTCCCCCTGACTCAAAAAGAAATCCTTAAAAGGTAAGAGAACACACATCCCCAATTAATATTCATGCTTAACTTTTCAAATTCAAATTAAATGATCTTTTAAAGGGCTCTTTCTACAGTATTCTATCCGACTGTTGATTACAGAGGTAGCCAAAGCCTGTAATGTATAGAACAACTCTTTATCTGATGAAAGAAGGAAAGGTAAGGAATACTAGGAAAACGCAGGGGCAGATTTTCCAGTTAGAGACCAGCTGGCAAATTAATTTGTGAGGATAAGCCAAGGTAGCTCTCAGTGTGAAACTGCGGAAGGGATGAGCAGGTGTAGCTGGTTGTATCATGCGGGTTTTGTGCAGTTTAGAAGCTGCTGTCCTACCTCTAGCCCTTCCTCTTTCACCTGCTCCCCTCTTCCCTTTAACTTCCTGCACTCTGATATCCCCGTTACATTTTCTATACACAAACTTTCAGTCCAATTGACTTTTATTTAGATGAACTAAATCAAGGAAGACAAATGTTGAGTCTGCATGAGACAAAGAGCACACAGTGTGGGTGTGGACATGGGTGAGAATGAGATAGCAAGCATGTGTGCTTCCAGACCAATAGCAGCCCCCTTGATATGCCTCAAATTGATCCCTCCCCACAACAGAGAAACAGTAGCCAGGAAGACTCCTTAGAGATTTCTCCTTATAGACCCCCTAGCCTCTGGCTGTGTTACTGAAGTCCTCAAATCATGGCTGAAGCCAGTGATGGACAACCTGTGCCCCAGTTTTATGCATGGCTTGTGACACATTTTGTTTACCATTGTCTGCACACAGGTTTGCTAGATTCTGCTGGTTTCCTTCAGCACAGTTTTTTCTTACTGGTATTATTAAAGTGACACGCACGTAAAGCAAGAGCACGTGAAATGAGGTGCATGCTGATTACACACAATATTGTGAGAGCTGTGTACTCCCTTTGCATCCAATCAACTCGCTGCTACGGTTCAAACACCCTGCAAAGTCTAGGTATGCACGTGCAGCTAGCAAAACTACCCTGTGCTGGAAGACAATCTTGGTTATGACAATCTTGTGAACCATTGAGATGAAGGAAGTTACTCATGCACCCACTCAGTAGCCTAGGCTGCCCATTGCTGGTTTAAACAAAGACTTCGAGTTAAACAGATTCCATTTAAAATAGTTTAAACCTGCAAGTGACCCAGTGCTGCATGCTGCAGAAGAAGGCAAAATTGCCCCAGTATTTCTCCCTGTCTAACTTAGGAAGAAATTCCTTCACAATCCCAAGTATGGTGATCATGTGGGCAAAACCCACCAGCTAGACACCTAGGAAAGAATTCTCCATAGTCACACAGACCACCTCCCATCTAGTATTTTAGTACCAGCCTTTCTTCTCCGCGGGAACCAGTCCCACGCACCTACTTATTTTCCTGCACTGTCTTCTGGACACCTCCCTTGTCTGTGCAAACCTACTTCCTCTCAAGACATCTCCCATGCCTCTTCTCCCTCCCTCCACCACTTAAAAACCCCCAAGATCCTTCTCTACTTTCTTCCCCTCAGGGCCCTTCTCTCACAAAATATCCATGCCCCCTTCCAAGCTGTTCTAACATCTCTCTGCATCCCACTCCACACATCTTCTCAAGATTCTCCTTTTTCTCTATCAAAAGCTGAACATGTAATTCCCCACCTTGTACCATGCCACCATTGGTAACGACAGTGGGAACACTAGGGCAGACAGAGGTTAGGTTTTATCGCCATACTGTTGATTGTTACTGACTAGCTTGTCTACAGACCTCTATTTAAACATTCATAAACATTATGTCTCTGCAAGTCATATAATTGTTGCCGCTCCTTTTTACCATAGTCTGTACAAATGTCATTGAAGAGAAACTTCCCACACAGAGGTGTGTAAGTTTCAGCCATTAGGAATGAAGTTTCATCTCATTCCAGAAATTTTTGTGGATTTAAATGGGTGGGAGCATGGTCTTGAATTTCTAATGTTTTCCATATTCTGTAATATCATTCAAAGAGAATGGTATTTTATTTTACAAGTACTTAACCTTTAAAAAGAGAAGCCAATGATATTATTTATTAGAACATATTTCCTCCAGTGCTGTCTTCACAGAAAAGAAAGAAGAAAAAACCCTACTCTAATTACATTCATATCCACTTGGTATTTATCCAGTGAACCCAGAGAACAATCTACTTTCAAACCACTGGCACAAATTATCTGTTGGTGAGATAAGAGATACTAATAACATATTAGAGCTGAATAATGATTCCATATCAAGGCTACCCATTGTACTCTATACCCAGAATTTCAAAAGCTTATGCAGACAGACAGTATGCGAGACTAAAAGAATGGGATTAGCTGACACTTGAGCCCAAGGGCTCTGTGCACAGATGGGATACGGGAGTAAATCAGGCAAAGGGGCAGTTCTGAGGTGAGGTTAAGTCGTGTGGCACTAAAATGTGTACATCTGAAAATCCTGAGGACTCTCCCTCATGTAGCACAGTGCCTCAGACGTTACTTACTCATCAGGAGAAAGCTGACATCTCCCTGCCCAAGAGAACTAGAAGCAGCCAGTCCCAGGATAATCATCAAGTTCCAGGCTTTTAGTGGCTAATCCTCCTTGCATGCTCTTCCACAGGGACAAAATGGAACTGCATCATCATCCCTGTTGTGTCCCAAAAGTAGTCATGGATTCCATTCAAACCTTACCACCCTCCCTCACTGGTATTCACTGCCAGGCCAGGCATGCCAGAGGCTAAGGAAGCCCCTAAGGAGCTACTACTTCAATAAAACAAAAATATGCTGCCAAATCCCGAAGTTAGTTATGATTGTGATAACAGAGTCAGGTTTCTTGATGACAGGCCACACTTGTCAAAATGGATTACGTCCTGTATGGAAACGTGCTACAGATTTATGCTTATCCCAGTCCCTGAAAGCTCCAGAGCACATTTGACCAGATTCCAGATACATTTGGCATGTTCCCATATTGGAAATAAAAACAGCTGCTGTCTGGGAGCTCTGGCCAAACCTTTGCGTAGGATTATCTTCTTTGCCTGACCTCAGAAGTTTAAAATATCCATATTCACCGTTCAATGAAGAATCCTTCTTACTCCCATCTCCTGAGGATTTTGTATCTGAGTGTAACACACAAAAGCATGAGGAATCTGAACTGACAATACTTGAAGGAAGAGAAGTTACTTTCCTGTACCTGAATTCTTTAAGCAAACTGTAAATAGAGATCCATTCTCTGTATGTCCCATCTAGATTTTTTTGTGTGGCTTGGATGGGATCCTGAGGGTGCAGAAGAATTTAGAAAGCCTTTAAACCACGCTTTACCGTTGAAGGAACATTATGCAGCTCCCCAACAACTAGCGTGTTCCATGGGTTTCCAGGAAAGGGTGTGGAATGCCTGTGTGTATCTATGATCTACTCAAAGAATTCCATGAGCTGCTGTAGCCTGGGGATTCCAAGATTACTGGTAAAATCAGGCCTACCACTGCAGGGAAGAGTTAGAGGATAATTGCTCCAGGGCCTAGCAATTCAAAAGAGCTCAGGGCTCCCAGCCATTGCTACTGGCTGGCTGCCTCCCTTTCTGCCCCTTCTGTTCAAGGCCCTGCCACTTCCAAGAACATGGAGTGCCCCCAGACCATGCCCAGGGTCCCAGTGAGGATGTTGGCTCCCATGGTAAAAAGAAGACTCTTGCAAAACTGAAGCAAACACAGGCAGGCATAGTAAGTTTTTAAAATGCATTACATTTTAATATGTATAATTTGAGTACATAGAGCAGCCAATGGATAAAGACTTAATAAACTCCAGTGTTGCATTTTTAAAATTATCATATATTCTTTAGCCAAGAAAACCTCCATCACCTGTCATAATAGTTATCTGTGTTCTCTTGTATCTAAATATAGAGATACAGTACACCAAAGTCCGGCCTATATAATTCTATCACATCTCACAGAGGTATTGTGAGACTTAACATTTCATTCAGCAGTCTGTACTCCTTCAGAACATGGCCTAGTGGACAGAGCACTATGATTCAGAAAACCTAGCTTCTGTTGGAGGGTTTTGCTACTGGGTTGGTTACCTTAGTCACTGTTTCTATGTCATTTGTAAAATGGGGAAAACGATATACCTACCTCCTCTGTAAAGCACTGGGTGATGTGCTGAAGCAAAGCCCTATAAGAGAGCTAGATGAAATTATTAAAAGAAAGGTGATAGCTTTAAAAATATTATTTTTAGGAAGAATAGCTCCAAATGGGTAATCTCATGCTCCAATTCCAATGCAAAAATGATGCTAGAACTTTCAAATTACCGAGGCACACAACAATTTTCCAGCAAGAAGCAGGTCAGGAAATTGCTTTGGTTGCATTTTCTTTCAATTTTTCTAGAATGTTTTGACGTATGAAATGAATTATTTTCATTTGCAATTGCTATCCAAAATACATAGTTGAATACATGTATATCCATGGACAACACCTACTCTGAAAGCCGCAGAAATAATTCAACTAAATCGTATGACAGTTTCTCATATTGTTATATCTTCCTTATGTTGCGAGAACAATTTCATAGTGGTCTCTCTTCGCAAGCAGCTACATACAGGATAAGAATCCTGCAAAACACCCCACATGCAAAATTCAAGACAGCAAAATAGGTTCTTTTGAAATGCACTGCTTTATCAGGTCATAGTACACACAAGTAAAACAATCTATCACCATACACAAACACCACAGTCAGCAGCAGGTTCTTATGTTCCAAATACAACTCTCTATCAGTGAGGTGGAAGGGCAGGAAGGGTCCCATAACCCAAGCAAAGCGGGGATGGGTGAGCTGTCCTGGGTGCCATGCTTTGGGGCCATGGGGCCAAGGGCAGCCGAGGGCAGCCCATAGGACTAGCAGGGGGGCTGATTCTGGCAGCAGGGATTCCACCATTCACTCATCGGTAGGGATTGGAACAACTCGGTCCCAGCCAACTCTGCTCCTCTGGCTCCCAACTGCATCGCTCCACTTCCTGCTGCTGATGAGTGCGGGGGAGGTTACACCCCTTCCCCTGAGCTCCCTCCCCCAAGCCATGTGGCCCAGAAGACTAGTGGGAATCCTGGCACTGACAGCAGGGATTGGCCCCCCAGCATTCATCAGTGGCGGGAAGCAAAGGGACCCAGCTGGAAACCAGGTGAGCAGAGTAGGCTGGCCGGGTTTCTCCACTTCCCTCTGTTGCCACTGGTGACTGTGGGAGGACCCCTACTCTTGCTGCTGGCACTAGGACCCTGGTCTGTGTTGCTTATGGGAAGGACTGGGAGGAAGAGGCGGAGTGGACACAGGCCAGGGGTGGAGCATGGTGAGAAGAGTTGGGGAGGGAGTGGCGCAGGGGTCAATGGGAACTAGAGAGGAGCGCTCGGGCGAGGGACAGTGTGAGGAGCTTCCCTGGCTACCTATGAATTGAGACAGACCTGCTGGCCACTTCCATGAGCCACATGGAATATGGGCAGGTAAGGAGCCTGCCTTTGTCATGGGGGGTTGGAGCTGATGGAGGGACAGAGAGGAGTTAATCATCAGGGCCAGGAGAGCCCTGTGTGTGGGGGAGTCCACAGACCCCAGTTTGAGAAGTGCTGGGATAGCTAAGACAGAAAATATCAAAATGCCACCATATAAATCCGTGGAATGCCCGACTTGAATACTGCATGGTCTTCTGGACACCCTGCCTCAAAAAAGATGTGTTAGAACTGAAAAAAAATACAGCAAAGAGCAGCAAGAGGGCTGGGGGTATGGAGCAGTTTCCAGATGAGATGAGATTAAAAAGACAGACTGTTCAGCATTGAAAAGAGATGACAGAGAGAGAGATGTGAGAGGTCTATAAAATAATGGTCTTGTGGAGAAAGTAAGTGTTATTTACCCAGTCACATAACACAAGAATCAGAGGTCATCCAATAAACTCAATAGGCTGCAGATTTTAAACAAATATAAGGAAGTATGAAGGAACACACAATGAAGGAACTGTAGAGATCATTGCTAGGAAGTGTGCTGGAGGCCAAAAGGATGACTCGGTAATTCGATAAGTTCATGAAGGATAGAACCATCAATGGCTATTTGCTATGATGGTCAGGGACCCCAAACCTCTCAGAGTGGATGACATAGGATAGCTTATTTGGAATTCCCTGTTCTGTTCACTCCTTCTGAGCATCTGGCATTGGCCACTATTGGAAGACAGGATACTGGGCTAGATGGATCACTCGTATCACTCAGTATGGCCATTCTTACAGTGAGGAGTCCCACACCGTGAGGGAGGTGTGACAAACAGATCACTAGCTACTGTTTTCAATTTAACTATTTTCTCCCATTCCAAATATTCTTGCTTATCAAACGTGTGCAGCTGAACACATACTGGGATATATTCAGCGGGGTATTCAGGGAACTGGGAATGAGATAATTTCTGTTATTTTAATGGGTATTTTATTTCTATTGCATTTCACAATGTGCTTGGGACTCTGTGTGACACACACAACCAGATTCAATGCACAAGAAAAATATCATTAAAATCCATCTTCTTAATTCAGGCAGATCAATGCACATTATAAGGTCCATTAAAAAAGGAGTGGGAAATGGACAGAAGGAAAAGAGGTAACAGGGAGCCTAACAGTGGTCACTGGAAAATACTGCTTCAGGTTCTCCTGTTAGAATGATACTGAAAGTCCCAGTTATAGCCAGGACCTATGCAGTTAAGGGCTTTAAAAGCCGACAGTACCAACATGAAGTCAATATGCCACTTTACGGCAGCCAACATAAACAGCCAACAGGGAGGTGTTATGTACTTGAACCAGTGAGCAAAATTCCTGTTGATTCTAAACAAACTGTAAATGAAAAAGTGAAGTCCTCCTGTGAACCCTGCTAAGAGGAAATTACTGTAATCTAGCCTTTTGGTCAGGAGGCCATGTAGTATTCTTGCAAGGTCACAAAAGGATAAATAATGGAATAGCCTGCACAAATCATGTAGCTAGGAAATAGATCTTGGGGCATTCTGTGGAAAGGGAGTATTTTGAATGTAATTCCTGGATCCTTCTCCTGTTTCATTGCCTTTATAGAAAGAGCTTCAATAAGTCCCCAGCCTGGTAGCAAAGCACTGTCTAATTTTAAGCATGCAATTCTGATTAAGTCCATTGCTAGATCACAGCTGAAGTGGAGACCCAAAACCAAACAAACTTCCTCATTGCTGCTTCCTCTATCCATTAGCCAGACTTCTGATTTCCAGTGTGAGGACAAGACAACTTTGATGCACAAGTAATCCACTGGTCTGCAGGTTTTACATGTCCCTGACTGTGTGTGTCTGATCTACAGAAGATGCAATTCTTTAGCAGGCTTCAAATACGAAGCCTAGTTCTTTACTCAGTGCAGGGCTACATTATGGGAGGAGCCTGATTTAAATCACGCAAATTTAGCTACGTGAATAACATAGCTGCAGTTGATGTACTTCAATCTATTTACCTCAGTGTCTTCCCTCTTTGCCCCATGTCTGGAAGGGGGAACCTCATGTGACTTGACCATGTGAACAGGGGGATAAGGATGCTGAGGAGACAGGTCCAAAATGCCCTAACCTATTAGCAGAAATGTGGAAAATTCATAGTCCCATAGGATTTGGAGTGCATCTGTCATTTGGGAAAGGACTAGAGGAACTGGGGGAACAGTATTTTATGTACCTCCTCCCCCAAACAGCAGCAGAGAATGAGTCCTAAAACCCCTGAGTACTGCACATGCACTTGGACCACTCTGAGTTTCTGATTCACAGCTTCTATGTAGCAGGGGGCAATGCACAGACTGGTACTGAGAGGACAAAAGGCAGTCTTGGTATTGCATGCTGTCTAGAGAGGAGAAGCAACACAGAGGCAGGCCATCCTCAAAGATGTCACAAGACCTGCAGGCCAGGGATCCCCCAGAATTTTTGATCCCCATGCAATTAGAAGAGCAGCCCAGCCCCTTAACCATTCCACCAATCTACTGACTCATCCTCAAAGAGGCCAGGGAGGGAAGAATTCAGTCTTTCCAGTGCTAGAAACATATGGTAAGTGGTTCAGGTTCTCCATTTACATGTGTTTTTGTGTCAAGGGGGAGATTTGGCCCTAGAGCACCATTCAAACGCTCTATTTCGTGTTCTAATAATAATATAGGTTGTACCTCCATAAACTGGGAGTCTCTGGTCTGGCAACATCCATAGTTCAATTGGACCATGGATGTTCCTGGATCAGAGAGCCCCAGAGCCAACAGTCCACTGGCAAGGCAGCCAGCAGCCAGGAGCCCTGCCAGGGCCAACATCCTACAGCCTGTCTGGGGCCAGTGTTCAGCAGCCCAGCTGGGGCCGGAGCTGGCATCCAGCAGCCTGGCTGGGACTGGAGCCCCCAGCAGCAGGGCTGCATCCAGCAGCAGGGCTGCATCCAGCAGTGGGGCCAGTGTCCAGAAGACCAAGGCCAATGGTAGGTGGACCAGTGTCCGGCAAGCCTGGCCAGGGCCAGCAGCCCAGCTGGGCCAGAAGCTGGGAGGCTTATCCAAGGTGGAAGCAGAACTGGGAGCAGGGAGGGTGGCAGGGTAGGGGAGCCAGTGGGCAGGGGACCTCCCCTGGTCTGGCACATTCTCTTGTTTGGGACCGGTTAGGACCCGAGGGTGCTGGAGCAGGGAGATCCAGACTGTACCTAGCTCTTATAAAGCACTTTCCATCTTCAGATCTCAAAGCACTTCATACCAGATGTCAATGTCATAATGTTCCTTTTACAGAGGGGGAAATTGAGGCACAGAACAATAATGTGAATTGTACCAGATCACTCAGACAAGTAGCAGAGCTAGAAATTGAACCCCAGGGGCCTGAGTCCTTGTTCAGAACCCTATGCACTAGGTTAGACTGTCTCCCTAATCCCAATGCTGGTAAATATCCTGTTGATACAAATAATTGTTGGCAAGTTTCTTCTTTAGTTGGATTGGGACACTAACAACTCCTGGAGTTCATTGGAACCAGAACATTTATCTTAATAAAAATGATTATGGCAATATTTTTTATTTACATTTATAAATGTATGGACTGGTTCCTGGCACATGTGCCCAGTGATATTCAGAGCAACTTTTTTTTCATAAAGCTTATATACAGAAAGCTCACAGTGAAGTGATTCCTCCTAAGTCCTAGTGTAACTTCTGTTTATACTCCTGACAATTTGTCATTCTGTCATATAAAATTATGTAAGTTCTTCTACATTACATCTGTCAGCTGTCAACAGGATGATTGAAAATCACAATCTTTAAATCAACATCGCTCCAAGGGGAGCTAATTACATTTTAAATCTTTAGGGCCCATAGGGTTTAAAACTCAGACATCAAGAATTATTAAGCAAAATGAGACTGATAGTCCTTCCCTCCCTTCTTTATTGATTACTGTGAATTTTTACTCTATAGAACAGTGTTTCTGAAAGTGGTCCGTGAAACCACTTTGAGAAACCTGTTAACCAGCTGCACCAGTTTGTTTATTTACCGGCGCCGTGGCCACAGAGTCTCACGGCTCCTATTGGCTCCATTTTACCATTTGCAGCCAACAGGAGCCAAGTGGTGGCCCAGCCCACGCCGCTTCCTGTGGTGCCCCTTCGCTGCAATCATCCTACTCTAATTGACAACATATATGATTTTCCTTCTCTTGCTCTGCTATTTATTTGCTTCTTGGATTCCTTAACTCCATTCATCTGAAGAAGCGGGTTGTGCTCATGAACGCTCATGATACCATCCTACATTTGTTGTTAGTCTCTAAGGGTGTGTCTAGACTACCTAGTTTTGTCGACAAAAGTGGACTTTTGTCGACAAAACTATACCAGCGTCTACACTACCGCTGAGTTCTGTCGACATAACGTCGACAGAACTCAGCAGTTTTGTCGACGCTGGTATACCTCATTTTACGAGGCATAACACCTTCTGTCGACAGAACTCTGTCGACAGAAGGTGTTATTGCCTGTAACGTTGCGTCCAGACTATGGAGTTCTGTCGACAAAGCAGCTTGCTTTGTCGACAGAACTCAATGTGTCTGGACGCTCTTTGTCGACAGAAGTTTTGTCGACAGTATCTGTCGACAAAACTTCTGTCGACAAAACCCTGTAGTCTAGACGTACCCTAAGGCTGTGTCTACATTGGTGCGATCTGCTTTTGCGCCAAAACTTGCTGCCTGTCTACACTGGCTGCGAGTTCTTGTGCAAGAACACTGACATTCTAATGTATGAAATCAGGGCTTCTTGCACAAGAAGTCTGATGCTCTTGCTCAGGAATAAGCCCTCTTGTGCAACTGTTCTGGAGCAAGAGGCCAGTGTAGACAGGCAACTTGAATTTTTTGCGCAAGAAAGCCCTATGTTTAAAATGGCCATCGGAGCTTTCTTGCGCAAGAGAGCATCTACACTGGCAGGGATGCTCTTGCGCAAAAGCATATCTCTTGCACAAAGGCACATGCCAGGGTAGATGCTCTCTTCTGGAAGAGTTTTTGCACAAGAACTCTTCCTCAGAAGAGTTCTTGCGCAAAATCATGCCAGTGTAGACGTAGCCCAAGGTGCTGCAAGACTATTTGTTGTTTTTCAAGTTTATTCACAAACACACAATTTGAATGACTTTTCACATGTTCTCAATAACTGGATATGCAAAAATACCCCCACAGAGCTGGTGCAGTATGAGTCCTTACTTCATTTTCTCCCATACTTGTATTTTGTTACCCCTAGTATCATGGTGGTATCTGGATGTACATAAAGTAGTTTTGAGGTTCATTTTGTAGTTTGTGCCGCATTAGCACAGTATCATTAAGCAGATTTACAGGTTTGTTAGGTTTAGTTTAGTGCAATATAGTTAAGGTTAGAGAAGGAGCTAGAAGCAAGAGATAAAATGCAGATTATGCAGAATTGCCTGCACTGTGGAGGACGACAAGATTCAGCCTGAGCACTAAAATGTAGGCTCATCTAGGTGTTCTGCTGTCACTCAGGATATAGTATAAGTAAAGGACAAACAGAATCTAAGACACTGTGAAGGCATTTAAAGAGCCATCATCATCAGGAGTATGAGCAGGTGGGTGGCTGAGATGCAACAGGAGCACAGTACAATTGGGAAGGAGAGGCAGAGTTAGACAATGTTCCTCAATGTGAATCATGCACCTGAGGCAAAATGAGCAAGAACGTACTGAGGAAGGTAAGGAGGAGTGAGCTATTGTACAATATGGGGGCTTGAGGTGGGAGTGAGGAAAGTTTATTCAAGCTGTGAGGAAAGTGACATGGAGTCTGGTAGTGAATGAAGGACCATGTTCTCTCTTCCCTCACTTGTGTTTGCTGAAATGCAAGTTGCTCTATTTCCTGCTATCTCTTTCTTCTGTTGTCTTAATAATGGTTCTGTTTACAGCTTCTGTGCAATCTGAGGTAAACACACATTCATTTGTTTAGGCCAGACCTATTTAACAACATTCCTG
This sequence comes from Pelodiscus sinensis, assembly GCF_052426305.1. NCBI lineage: Eukaryota > Metazoa > Chordata > Testudines > Trionychidae > Pelodiscus > Pelodiscus sinensis. The sequence continues at coordinate 30,925,934 of NC_143058.1, read as the reverse complement.
AAAATACTTAGTTTACACACACTTTAGTCATAATTCTATTGTATATCCCTAATTTGTAATACTCATTGCAAACCTATACCACACAAGAAAGTTATTGACAAGTGAGTTGTTAGTTTTCAAGTAGGTTTCACAAGGCATATTGTTTACACTAGTGTGTGTAGGGTGTGAATACAGGATGCTTAGTGTCACACATTGCCACCAGCTGGGGAAGTTTCACAAAAGAACAATACACTATGCTACTCTTTGCTTGAATCAGAACACGGCTTAGGCCAAAAACCTCCTGCTCTCACCGCATGGGCTCAGCCATGAAGACACAGAAGAGGAATACCAAATCACTTTTCCTTGTGAGTCAGGTTTGAATGCAAACTATAATCTGAAAAAGTGTATTGACTGCAAGGCAAAAAAATAAGTCTTACAGTTCTCTGATGCAAAATTATGCTAACAAAGCATGGTCAGCAGGCATGCCGATGGCAGGGAGGGAGAAAAGGGGGCACTGCCCTGGGGCTCAGCGATTCAAAGAGTACCAAGGTTACCGGCTGCTGTTGCTACTACTGTGGCAGTGGTAGCGGCTGGAGCTCTGGGTCCTTTAAATCACTGCCAGAGCCCCGCTTGGCACTGAAGGATGGCACAGTGTGGTCCAGCCCCACCCCTTCTACCTGAGGCCCTGCCTCTTCTGAGAGCGTGGGGGCTCCTTCCCAATTTGTCCAGGAGCCCAGCAATTCTCTCCACTCCCTGACCACTGCTGGTACCTAAATGCTTATTGAGCCAGTCAGGGAGTCCAGCGGAGGAGGAGCCCCAGCATCAGACCAGGGAGCCCCATGCCCGGGGAACCCTGGTCAGGCAGGGCAGCAGCAGGCCCCATCCCTGTTGAGCCCCAGTGCAGCAGCAGTGGGGCAGCCATGGAGCCCCAGCCCGGCAGGGCAGCAGTGGGACTGGTGAGTCCCGTCTCCATGGAGCCTTGTCCCAGAGGAGCCCTGGTGGGGCACAGCAACAGCAGGGCTGCCAGTAGCTGATGAGCCCCGTCCCCAGGAAGTCCAGGGTGGGACAGAAGCAGGGCAGTCGTGGAGCCCTGTTCCAAGAAGCCTCAGTGGGGCAGAGCAGAACAGAAGCAGGGCCTCAGCAGCTGGAGCGCTCCACACCTGGAGAGCCCCAGCCAGCTGGCAGCAGCATCCCAAACCAAATGGCAGTGAGGCTGGAGCGGAGTCAGCCAGAGGGAGGGGCAGTATCCAGGGAGGCCAGTGGCACAGGACATCCCCTGATCCAGCAAATTCCCTCATTCGAGACCAGTCAGGTTCCAATGGACCAGGAAGATCCAACCTGTAATTCAATAGAATAATAATTCAATAGAATAGAGTATTCCTAATGTGCTTAGACCCTGGAATTGGAAATTTATTAGCAAAACCCCAAAACAATAAAAACAAAAAATCAAGGCATGCCATCTGAACTCCAAGCTCCATATTCAATTGCCAATTTGCAGTCTTCCCTTCCCCACCTTACAGGTATATTCTTCTAGTGAAGGTTATGAGAGATTTGAAGATTTTTTCTAATGATCGGAATAATTATGGAAATAACTTGTAACATAGTCTTAGAAAAATATTGTAAGCAATTGTTTACAGATCCTCCTGGCACTGACAAAAGTTTGCAGATTTAATACAGTTGCTTACTGGATCTCTGGCTAACCTGCTCCCATCAGAAATATTTCCCAAATTCTACTTAACCACTCTTTTGCTATTTAAAAATAAAATAGATTCTTGAAATTGTTACAAATATAATCTTAAATATATTCAGAGAGCCAACAATAAGCAGGTAACTTCCACAGATGTCAATAGGTTGCTAAATTTCATTAAAAAGGCAGCTAGATCAGATAAAAATATTATTTGCTCAAAAATCCTGAAAATTTTATAGTGATGCATGAGCTTTTTCCCAAGACTTAGCAAATAATTAACAAAGAATATAATACTACTACAGATTTTGAGCTATAGAGCAAAAATCTGCTATTATCCATAACAGGTATTTAGTCCTCCTGGGTATGTTTAGATGACATGTCTTTGCCGACAAAGGCATGTAAAATAGGCTACCCGACATAGTCAATGAAGCTGGGATTTAAATATCCCCGGCTTCATTAAAATAAAAATGGCCGCTGTGCTGTCCCGGCTCAGCTGATCGTCAGCACAGCGCGCGAGTCAAGACGCAGATTGGTCGACAAGGGAAGCCTTTGTTGACCACTCCTGTAAACCTGTCAGCAGAGGCAGGTCATCTAGACATACCCCCTCTGTCTGTTTCTTAGGATGGCTTCCAAGGTTTTAATATCAAATTTACTGTAGATCAGTATCAGAGTGAAAGATCAATTTTAATTACCTTAACTGAAGTTTTGAACACTGCTTTTTATTACTCATAAGACAGGGCACAGTCACTTCTTGACTAAAACTGAATTTCTAGAAGCTTAATTCTGGTAAATTACCTACTTGCATTAATTATTAACATTTACAAATAAATCTAAAGAGTGAATAACAGCAGACTCAACATAGCATATTGCATGTGCAATATTCCCAGTTATGTTGCTGTCTATGCTGAGAATAGAATCCTGAGTGGATACAAAATTTGTACCCACATGCACAAAAATGAGCTGTGGCTGTCCGTGTCCACATCTGAAGATGTGGACACCTGTGGATATTAAGTGGATAGCCATGGATTTGCAGGACTCTACTGATAAGAAGGCAGATCTATCATGGGCCATATCAAAATAAAGTGCAATAATCAAAAAAGTAACTAAAGACAAACAGTTGCACTAAAGCACCATTGCATAGCCCAATTCTGTAATGCTTATGTAGGAAAGTCTCCCACTGAAGTTAATTCAATGGAAACTTTGCCAGTAGAGATACAAGACTGGGCCTCTTGGAGGAGATTTGAAATGCACAAAACAGTCAGGAAAGAAAGAGTTATGGTGCCCATAACAACTATAACTCTACTATTTTACACATACATTAGAGTATAAAAATTATATATAATGTGGCTATTATGGTCATTGTGGAAACTATAACTTGAAATGCCTTTTTTATGCATTCAAAATTGAATGCTTAGCATTACATGAATGTTTGCATTTTGGGAACTCATTGTATTTTTCACTCTCCAATATTTTTCTTTAACACAAATGCCTGATTCTATTCTAGTTCATTGCCTGAGGCTATGTGGTATCAACCCCAAACAATTGTAATTGATGGTATGGGTCCTATTAATTATTTTCTGTGAATATTTTTCAAGGGTTATTTTAAAGTGTACTAGCAAAAAGTACCCACATAAACCTGACATAGCTCAGGGTGGCTTTTTACCATTCTAAGAAAATAAAGGAACACAGGACTCAGCAAAAATTTTCAGATGAACAGGTTACTAACCAAAACCACAGTTTCAGTGACTCCCAAACTATTTGTGACTTTGATGCAAAGTCATTAAATAGTTTCAACCCCATCCCTCCCTCAAATTTTGTGGGACTCAGATGTGTAGTGATGGCCTTGCCTCCCTTATAACATTTAGTTCACTTGTGGGAGCACTTATGAGATGCAGTGAACAATCAATTTCCTTCTCTGCCTCACAAGGACAGCAGTAGTGGTGGCCAGGAATCCTGGGCCCTTTTGAATCATCAAGCCTCAGGGCAGTTGTTCCCTTTGCCACTTCCCTGTCAGTGGGCCTGGTCACTGGATCAGGAACTTGAGTCTCCCATATCCTAAGCTAATCCCCTACAAAGAGTGTCTGCAGGAGAGAGAGACAAGCTATTGAGCTGCACAGAGCTCTTCTTCACAAGATGAAGTTAGCATCTATTCCGAGAGACCATTCAAGGTGAAGTGGCCCCTCAATACCCATGTGGTCAAAGAACAAGAAGAAAGGGCTCATGGGTTAGACATTGTTATAAGAAGACATAAATCCAGTGTCTTTTATTAAGACTATAATTTTTCATGTCTAGCAAAGTTATGAATGTAAACTCCCATGCAACTACCACCCACACTATATGAGGAGCCTTTCACCTTGAATGGTTCCTCTGAATATGCGCTTTTCATCTTGTATTTAGCTGTCACTCTTAGCACCTGTCCCAGACCCAAAGAAGAGCTCTGTGCAGCTTTGTAATGGGGTGGACTAGGCCCCAATATCCCTACTAGAGGCTGGAGGCCTTTCTACACCCTGCCCAGCAACAGGAGCTGAAAAGAGGTCCTCCAAGCAGAACAGAGTGTCAGCCTCTGCTGCAGCCAATCAGGGTTCAGTAGGCGGATATAAAAGAAGTTGCTCGGCCAGGGCCTGCTGGTTCCTTCCTGGACCTTGACCCAGACCCAGGCAGACTTAAGGGCTGACTGGGAGAACAGCAGCATTCTGGACAGCTCTGAATGGGAGCTGGATTTCACACCTGGTCAGAACCAGGTCTAGCGGCTGAAGACTAGCCAGTAAGCCAACAGCAACCCTTTGCAGAACCCTGGACAGGGAGGACTTGACCAAAAGGCTCAAGATGAAGGGCTGGACAGAGCAGCTTCCCAGGGAAGTAGCCCAGGGAACGTGACAACAACCAACCTCCTTGAGACTCAGAAGGTAGCTGCTACTTATGGGGTCCCTGGCCTGGGACCCAGGGGAGTGGGCGGGACTGGGTCCCCCCCCATCAGCCACAACAGGGAAGCCTGGTCCCAGGCCACATACCGGACACTTCTTCTCCCACAGACAACCATGTAGAGAGACTACAAGACTCCCCTTGGCCACCGAGGGGTGCTCACAAGAAGGGCGGAGCCCTTTACAAGCTCAAAAGCTTGTCTCTCTCACCAACAGAAGTTGATCCAAGGATATTACCTCACTCACCTTATCTCTCTAATATCCTGGCTGATACAAGGACAACAATACTACATAATACTGAAGTGGGAGACATCTTGAAAATGTTATTTTGAGGGTTCTATTAACTTTCTTAGTCACAAATGCCTTGGCAATCCCTATAGTCTCATTGGCAAAGACAGACCATGTCATTCATAGTGGCATTTCATAGTCATTCATAATGACTAAGAATAGTCATTGAGCCAAAGAGAGGGGGAAGAGACTGAGAGCAATAGCAAGAGACTGAGAGAGAATGACTTTGTAGGGGACTCTCCTAGGATATGGGAGACTAATGTTGAAGTTCCTGATCTATTCACATAAAACTGCAGTAACACAATGGGGAATCTTGCCCTTGGTGTCAGTTTCAGAAACAGAGGACATTAAGTCTAAGTTCACTCAATGAGTCATTGTTACAACTGGTACCAGAACTCCTAGTTCCATGTTTTAAAGACAAGGCCAGGCTGCTTAGAAAAGACCCTGCTTGCTTTTCATGCTGAATAATATTCAGATCACTTTTCAGTGAGCTCTCTTTGAATGTGTTGGTTTGATGTCAGATAGTTTCTGAAACTAATACACAGGGCAAGATTGTGCTACTGCAATTTTATGCGTAACACCATTGATTTAAACAGTGTTAAATCTGCATAAAACTCAAGTAACACGGTAGTGATCAGGTCCAGAATGCCAAGATTTTCTCGAATGAGCTTTTTGGAGTGAGCACTGGGAAATACCAAGGCTAAGAGCTGCCAGCAGTTAAATCACAGTGCTCCTTGCTGCTGGGTCTGCCCTGAGAAAAAGAATGTAAAGAAAATGTACTGGTCAGTTTTGAATGATTAAAACCATCGGGGGAGGGGAAGGGGGAGGTTTAGACTGTGGTATGAAAACCACAGTGAAGGCTTCCTTAGCTGAAAGCAATATTCTCCAACCAGTTTGTATTTTTAGTTTAGTATGTGGGACTGAAGCATATACACGAGACATAGTGAGGGGAAAGGGACTCCTGACCTCAGGACTCTATATGGACTGACGTGTGTCAGATCTAATATGTCAAAACAGGAAATGAGCCCAATGAAAAGAAAAAGATGGTTCAGAGTAGTTAACAAATGGAAGAAGGACACTAAAGTGTGTGGAGGAGAAAAAGGGGTAAGAGTTGAAAGTGTCATTAAAAAAAAGGATAGAGGAAAATCTAAATGGATTGTATAAGAAAAGAAGTGTCCCAAGAAAGACAGAGGATCTGGCTGGCTGATGTAACTAGATAAAGGGCTGAATTTTCTTCTCTGACACCAGTGTAAATCTGGAGGAATTTCAAAGGAGATAGAATTATGCAAGATTTACACTAGTGCTGCTAAAAGCAGAATTTCGTTAAAAAAATGTTAAACCAAAAGTGTCTCATTCTAATCTTCTTATCCTTGTGTAAGTCAGGAGCCACTTCATTAGTACAGACCATGTGACATCAGGCTCACAGTGAAGAGACTCAGAGAATCGAACCCTTGGAACAAAACCAGAGTGAATTAACTATAAGGACAAAAATTATGCCTTTGGCTCAGCAGACATTAATTCTTTTTCTTGAACCTCTCATGCTGACCAACATTGTCTCATTTTTCCCTCCCCATCTGTTTGTCAGTATGCGCTGTGGCAGACCACAGCCTGTGAACTGCAAATATCTTATAGAAGGCAGCTATTTTGGGAGGTGAGTTAATGCCTTCGGCTACATCTACATTGGCAAGATTTTGCGCAAAAGTGACTGCTTTTACGCAAAAAATTGCTGCCTGTCTACACTGGCCGTGAGTTCTTGCGCAAGAACACTGATGTTCTAATGCAAGAAATCAGTGCTTCTTGCACAAGAACTATGATGCTCCCGCATAGCATTGTGCATGGAGTGGGCCACCAGCTATCTTCCTGCCCCCTCGTGGCATCTCCTCTTAGCCTCCCCGAGAGCTGCTGGGGCCCCAGAACATGGGGCAGTGGAACCTGTAGGGCAGCCGAAGCCTTTTGACCACCCAGAGGCAGGCGCCACTCTCAGCCCCATCCTTGAACCCACCTCCTCCCCCCATTCCAGGTTCTTTACCCAGTTCCTCCCCTCTTCTACGACCCCCCAAAAAGAGTCCTTTTTTCAAAGATGTCTTTATTTTTGCTCTGTAGATGGCGGGGGACAATATTCCCTCTAAGGTGTGCACCTGTGCGGGTGCACACTAACAATTTGCCTTCCACTCACCTACTCACCAGAGCCGCACAGTGGCTGCTCAGGGTGAAGCCACATGGCAATCAGCTGCACTGCCTCAGGAGCAGCAGGGCAGCTACCACATGGCCCTAGCTTCAGCCCTTCCTCAGGGCTGAAGCTGCCGCCTGTGTGGTGGGTGGTGGCTGCTCTGTGGCCCTGGCTGGGAGCAGAGCTGCGTAGTAGGTAGTGGATGGAAGCTGCTGCTGTGACCCCCAGCCAGGGTCCAAGCCATGTGGCAGGTGGCTGCTGCTGATGGAACTGAAACCATGTGGTGCGTGGGACCAGTGGCGGGTGGCGGATGCTCTGGCAGCCCAGCCCTGAATTCAGGGTTTTAATATAAAGGTCCTGGGCTTGATGCTGCATAATACCTCTGAGTACAGAAGCTTGCCCTGTGCTCCATCAAAGAGTCCAGATGAGGTGGTGGAAGGTGTGTGTAAGAAAATTGTATCTAACGAGCCCTGGTGTCCCCATTATGTGTGCCAATCAACAGAAAATCTGGACCCAGGGTGAAGCAATCAATGGGCAATCAATATACATTCCACACCCCCATGGAGATGGTGCCCTTGATACTTGGGTGGGCTGGCTGGTGCCCAGCAAGCTACCAGCTGTGGTGTTGGGCACTCTCTTCGGGCACAGACAGGGCTGCCACATGCTCACCTGGTAGAGTTGTCAACTGTCTAATTGGGCAAATCCAAATACCCTTGCCCAGCCCCTTCCCTGAGGCCACTCACATGTCGCACCTCTTCTCTGAGGCCTCCACTCCATCACCTGTCTCCTTCATTCTTGCTCTCCTGTTCCCTCCCCCACATTAACCAGGCTGGGGTAGAGGATTGGGGGTGTGAGGTACAGACTCTGGGACGGATTTTGGGTGCTGGAGGGGGTAGGGTTGCAAAGTGCAGGTTCTGAGGGGTAGTTTGGACGTAGGAGGGGGTGCAGGCTCTGAGAGGAAGTTTGGGTGTGTGTGGTGGGGAGGCAGATTCTGGGCTGGGGCAGGGGATCAGGGTGCAGGAGAGGTGTGGTGGTTGACGCTTACTTTGGGTGGCTCCCAAAGGCGATGGGCATGCCTTTGGCAGTGGCTTGTAGGCAGAGGAGTCAGATCAGTGTTCCCTGCAAGGTGTTTGCCTGTGTGGGCACGTACCAACCATTTGCCTCCAATTCACCTCCTCAGCAGAGTCACTGGGAAAGGGCTGTTATAGTATTCTTTCTTCTATAACATATATATACATATATAAATTAATATAATAACTGTTAGTAACTGGTGGATGCAACAGTGGCACACATCCAAATAAGTGCACATGACCTCAATATTGGTGCACAAGACAAAACTCACTGTGCTCATGGATGGAAAATTGTAGAGGGAACACTGGTGGGGGGGAGGTGGGAAGGGAGGACAGGGAAGGGAGAAGTGGGGAATGAAAGGCACAGACAGAGAATGCAGGGGTCCTTGTGGAGAGGCACAGGGAAGAGTCTCACAATTGGCCTTGCACAAAACCCTCCCTCAGAACCTCTCCGCTAAGTACGGTGCCTTGTGCTCTCTGTATGCATTGGTATCCAACTGTCCCTGGCCAGCCATGCAGCCTCAGCCCCCCAGCCTGGCAGAAAAGTCTCCCTCTTACTTTCACAAAGGTTATTGAGCACAAAGCATGCCACCACCGGAAAGAGGATGTTGCACTCCCTGAGGTCCAGGTGGGTGAGGAGACTCCTGAACCTCCTCTTTAAATGGCCAAACACACATTCCATGACCATGCGGCACCTCCTCAGCCTGGCCTAGAAGTGCTCCTTGCTGGGGTCTAGGCTGCCCATGTAGGACTTCATGAGTCAGGGGAGCAAGGGTTAGGTTGCGACGCTAAGGATGAAAATGGGCATGTCCACTTGTCTAATGGTGCAGATGGCACCTCTGGTGCATCTGGGGATGGAGGCAGGAGTTCTGGAAGATGTGGACATCATGTGCCTTACCCAATCATCCCATGCTGATGTGGTGAAATGTCCTTTGTGATCCACGAGCACCTGCAGCACCACAGAGAAGCATCCCTTCTGTGGATAAAGCCCAAGGCATACTGGTCGGAGGCCAGGATGAGGATGCGTGTGCCCCTGACCATAACCCATACTCCCCCCTGCAGTTGGGGAAGCCCATGGCGGCAAAGCCATCCACAATGCTTTCCATATCCCCCAGAGTGATGTAGCAGCATGTGGTTGATGGCCGTGGCTGCCTGCAGGAGGACAGGCCAGACTGTAGATTTCCCCACACTGAACTGATTCCAGATGGAGCGGTAGCCTCTTCAGCCTGGTAGCTGTCTGGAATGGTGAGCTTCAAGAGGGCAAAGGCCACATGCTTCTGCACAGGGATGGTGGGTCGCATGCGAGTCTCGTCGCCTGAGACCAGGGGTGAGCCACTTGCAGAGCTCAGAGGAGGTGGCTTTCTGCATGCAGAAGTTCTGCAGCCACCACTGATCTTCCCGTTGCTGCAGACTGTACTTGTTTCTATTGCATTATTTGTTACACATTCCATTTCAATTTCATTTTGGAAAAATACTAAAGGCAATTTCTTTATTCAAATGGTGGCTGTAGCATGATCAATCTTTGAAATAATCAATTATATATAAGTTCAATTAGGGATGATTTTTGGATCCTATTTGTATGTAAATCAAGGCCGGAAATTCAGGATGTAGCAAAAAGTCTTGTGTAGATCGTGTATAGTCTCTTATTTAATTCTTCTGCAGCTCTCTGATAAAAGACACTAATCACATTGCTGGAAAAGCAGCAATATGACAAAAAAAGAAAAACCCTAAACCTTGATTGACAATTCTTTAGTATACACTAGCTGTCTCATAGACAGAAGAGGATACAGTGGCTCTGTTTTCTGTGAAAACTGCAGAAGAAAGCAATCTAAGAGATAAGTGCATTTTGCACTCCTGGAACAAACACCACAAAATCTGACCATCTGTGACACAGGTTGCGCCATGTAGTTAAAGTGAGAATATTAAATGACAACTGGCTCCAGAGAAATTGATTTTTGTCTTTCTACATTTGGACAGGCAAAGATAAATGTTTTTATTGCACTCTAAAACTAGCAGACTAATATACAATGCTTTCCAAGACTACAATCCAGATTGGTGGAGGAAAAAAAATCTATTTTTATCCAAGAACTAAGAGCTCTTTATGTCACATTAAAACATTCAGAAATCTGTAAGGGTACATCATTTTTGGGGGAACAGTTATTTTGTTCTTTAGATAACTGAAGTCTCTCTGTTCTAGCAGATGAGCTTGTTTTCTCTGTGAGAGTTTAATTTTTCTCTGGAGTTAATCAAGGAATGATTATCAGCTAATCTTATAGGACACACCCATTCCTGGTTTACTCATGCAGCCTCACAGACTCCTCCTACCTGCCCACAGAGTTGGACTTTGAGGACCTAGATGTATAAAGCTTTCCTTTTGAAAATAGAAAAGTGCATTTCTAGCCCTTTGAAAATAGCCTTGAAAGTGTAAATTGATGTAAAAAGCAATCAATAGCTTTGAAAGGTTGTCACTGTTCCTGCCCCCTCCCTTGCCATCCATTAAAAATTCAAGGTTATTTCCATTCTCCTCACAGTCAGCAAGGCCTGGCCACTGGGATCCAGAATAAGAATAATCACAACTTAAATCTGTCTTTATTTCTTCTGAAACTGCAGATACTCAGTACTTTTGCACAGCTTTAACCTTGCAGGGACTGGATACCTAACAGCCCACGGTATCCCATATTGAAAGCTTTCAATTGACCTCACCCAAAATTATTTTCAGATTCATTATCAGTTCAACAATTTGAGGTTTCAACATTTTGGGATAGGAAAATGTTTTTAACAACTAAAAAATCCTCATGGATTTCCTGCCCCACCGTAGTAACTTTAGTGTTTTAAAACAAAAGGCCTATTCTTTTTATCATATGGTCTGAAGATGTCTCAGACATGTAGGCTACGTCTATTTTGCACGTTTTTGCGTAAGAAGATATGCAAATGAGGTGCAGCGATGAATATTGCTGCGCCTCATTTGCATACCTAATGAGTCGCCATTTTGTGCAAGGGGCTTTTGTGCAAGAGCCATTCTGCCTGAAAATAAGCGGCTCATTAGGTATGCAAATGAGGTGAGGCGATGAATGTGCAATGTAGACGTAGCCAAAAGGTCTGTCACTCTCCAGTGTGATATTGAAAATTCCAATATCTAGGTAATTTTCTTAGCATTCTAATTTAGAAACTAGTTTAAGTTATCTCCCTGTGTAGCATCTCCTAGTCAGAAATCTTGCTCCCACTGAAATCAATGAGAAAAGTCCCACCAACTACAATGGGGCTAGGCTTTCACTTATAGGTATCTTATTTTTGAGACTCCCATTATAAACAGTATGTTTTGTGTCTAATCATGCTCTCCCAAAGGGCTTTCCATTATGAAGAAGAACTAAACACGTGCAGTTATATTCTGTAGTGGTGCATGAGGAGAAAAATATCAAATGAATCTTTAAAAATCAGTGCAATTAATCTGGTAGGACAAAAACTAAAATGCTTTAATCAAATGCTTACTGAATTATAACACTGCAGGGCAGAGTTAATGTTGCTTTGGGTTCAGGGTCTTATTGGTGTTTTTCTTTCCTTCACATGTTCAGATTTCTTTTTATATTGAAAGCTTATCTCTGAATTTTCTGGATTTAGAATGCTTTGTTTTGGGATAATTACAACATCCCTTTAATGTGTGTTTTAACTCTTCCATTATTTAGCCACGGTCTTAACCTTACCTCCATCTTCATGCAGTGTGTTTGTATGGGAATACACAGCGACACAAGATCCTGGTTGTTGTGTCTGGGAAATTGGAGAGATGCCCAATATAATCCTTACAAAGGGTTTTCTAGTTTAGGACAATTAACATCTTCTCTCCTGCATCTTGTTTTGTTTTATTTTGTAGCCCCTGAAAGTACATATTTTTTGTTGTATGAATACTGTATTTTTACTATTTCTCTCCTGTATCAAGACTTCTGGAATATTTTTAACTAACAATTTGTATCTAAATTATTCCAAGCATAAGAATACAAATTTTTTATCAGGTGGGTTTTTTTCGAATCTCTATAAAATGTATTCCATGTTTGAAAAATATAATATTCTTTTTTTTAACTGTTTAACTATCCCACTTCAGTGTTGTAACCTGAATTCAAAACTTCTGTGAAATCACATGAGAACCAGAACTGACTGTCAGTAAACTGCCACTGACCATTTACTACGTCTGAGGGAAGGTGGCAGCACTGCATATTTGATGCAATCTAAATTCCAATTACCTTTTAAGTCACAATATATATGTTCTGGAGCACATGGCCAAGAGCAGAGAAATCTCTCTCACACTCTTACGCTGGTTTAATACTCTTCATTTGTGACAGTGTTGGGAGTGTTGTTGGTATAGGATATATACAATTTGAGGGGCTTTCCAACTTATTTCAGGCCAAGTAACAAGGAATCACTGACGTGATAAAATTTCATCTCATCCTCGCTGATTTGATCTTTCCCTTTTTGTCATATTGAGCAGCTTCCCTGATGTGTTTGGACTCAAACAGTTGTTAAAAATAATGATCACAGCTGATGCCCTTTTCACTATTGCAATTTTAGTCAGATTCGGGGGAAAGATGTTTGAGGAGTTGAAGGAGATTCTTGGCCCTGACAGTTGGAGATAGATTTAATCTACACTATTGTCTGGGCTATTCATGCTAATTTCATCGCTTGGCAAAAAAAGTAGAGCTGGCTCTTGAGCGCCTGCAAGCAAATGCTGATTTTCCTTAAAAACCCTTAGGAAACTTGAAAAGACATTGGTCTCCATTTCACTGCCATCCACACTGAGCTGCAGCTAGTGAGAGTGGAATATCCTATCCTGAGCACTCTGCCCTCACAGATCATTCCTACCCAGTGAATAGCAATAATGGTGGCAGCTGCAGACTCTTAATAGCACTGGGCTTTGTTTTCCAGTTTAACACAGTATTTCAGACAGAAAAAAGCCGAGAGACACCTAAGAGAGCCAACAAGTCTATTTTGCCTTCTCCCAGCTACTGGGGGGAAAATCTCTCGCTATAGTTACCTTCAGTCAATGCTGAACAGTATGTACATAGAAGGGACTTCCTATGTAATAGGCCCATGGATGCCTATGACGAGGGCCATGGAGTGTCAAAGTATCCTAGCAAAGGAGGGTAGCTAAAATATAAAAGACTTGACTATAAGAGGAAGCTGGAAGTACTAACTTAAGGGAAAGCTGGTATAAGCCTCATTGGTGCTGCTGGAAATAAGAGGCTTACTTCCAGGCGCTGCAACTAACACATATATATCCTATCCTTATCCATTCATGTTATTTTTCTGTATCATAGGGAAAGTTGTTAGCTGTGTGAGTTATTAACATTGCCCTCTGTTTTCAAGAGGAAGGGCCTGTTTTCATTTGCTTATAACTTTGTCAAACTTTCATCATTTGAGCAGCTCCAATGGCATTCCAAAATTCTACTCTTGGTCAAATATGAATGGACAGATGAAAACCAAACACAATGCAATGACCTTTGAAAGTACTGTGCTGCCTTTAATGCTGTGCTTTGTGTGTGTGCATATCCGCAGAATGAATGACAAGCAAAAAGTTAAGACCTTGGTATTCGGCATAATGGATGGCCCGAATAGGAGAGGGAGACCCCACAGAGAATGGGTAGATGGTATAGTAGATTGGTGCAGAGCTAGTCTACAGAAACTAAGCCACTCCACGCTGGATAGGGAAAGATGGAAGAAAATAATGAAGAAGGCATTGGACACCAATGGATGTTGAGCCCATGGTTGTTGTTGTTGATGATGATAATGATGATGATGATGATGATGATGATGGTCTGAAAAGAACTCAGAATGGAAACATACATGGGTCTGATCTAAGTGCATATCTCAAAAAATAACTACATAAATTTATGAAGGTGTTAGGTCCTTTGACCTGCATGGGGTACAGATCACAGCTGGAGGATTCTCTGCATCTTGGGGTCTTCAAAGTATATGAAGGCTTCAATATCTGAGATATAGGTGAGAGGGTTATTCTAGGAGGGCTGGGTGAGATTCTGTGGCCTGCACTGTGCAGGGGGTCAGACTAGATGATCATAATGGTCCCTTCTGACCTTAAAGTCTATGAATCTATGATGGCTATTAGCCAGTTTGGGTAGGAATGGCGTCCCTAGCCTCTGTTTGTCAGAGGCTGGAAATGAATGACAGGAGATGGATCACTTAAGAATTACCTGTTCAGTTCACTCCCTCTGGGGCATCTGGCATTGGCCACTGTCAGAAGACAGGATACTGGACTGGATGGACCTTTGTCTGAGCCAGTATGGCCTGTAGGAAAAATAAAGAGCCTGAAGAATAGGCCTGATGTCTAAACCAAAGTAAGCAAGAGTTATATTATTATTAATAGACAGGCCCTGTCAAAAGCAGCTCCACTGGTCCCTGATTCTGCCAGCCAGCCACACCTGACCTTCTCCCTTCCAGATCTGGCCTGCTACTGAGCTGCAGCTTTTTATATTGTCTCCCCGGTCCCTGATTGGCTGGTTTCTTCCTAGCCACTACAGCTGCCTGGAGAACTTCTCTATGGCCCTTTTGGCTTTAGAACCTACTCCCATTACAATTGTAAAATATTGATGAGGTGGGTTAAAACACACTTGGGAGACTTGGTGCCATGGCAAAGAACAAAGGGCAAAAAGGGATGCCAAAGCCCAACAAAGCTGAACTATAGCTATTGTTCATCTTCAAATTCCAATCCTGGGACATTATCATATGATAACAGATCAAGTTACGTTTTACATTATAAAGTATAATTTCACTTCAGGTTTTGTTTTAATATGTTGTCACTCTTATTTAAAGAGGTAGCCTAAGGCATTTTTCAAATTTCTGTTATGGATTATGGCTTCTTCCTGTGAAATGAAAAATGCTCAAGAGTTTTTTGTATTTGTTTTATGATGCTAACAGGTGTTTTCTAATTTAGAATATTCCAGATCTTCATTATTCTACTTGCATCTCTGATTTAAGTACTGAATTCATGACGTTATATTCTTCCTGAAAGCATTTTCACAAACACAGAAGAATGAAAAGTGCCCTTTTTTAAGTTTTGAAATATACTTCATTAGTACTTGCAAAACAGAGCATGTCCCAATATTTATATGGGGCATAAACAAATGCAGTGTTTCCTTGTAGTTAGGTTTCATGTTTGAATGAAACACTGGAAAAAAGCACCTCAGTACATACATCAAGACGTCAAATATGTAGATATTATTTCTGAGAGATGGTAGACTGAAAAATTCATCAGGCATTAAGTCACTCTTCCTTGAGCTGGCAAACTTCAAATAATCTAGAAATGCCCATTATTACTTTTCTTGGCAGTGGCAGCTTCATAATGGGTTTCACTGAACTGAAACACTTCAAGAATAAATTGACCAGTAAAAATATCTTTTATACTGTAGGAGTGGAGCATAATTCTTCACTGGTTGTGCTGTTTATATAAAAAATAAATATTTCCTGAACATTTGACTCAGAATGTAATCTTAATGAAACTTCATAACACTGTTCAACTGCCAGGCCTGCCAAAGTGTGTGGGGGAGGGGGGGAAAGGGGAAGCTGGCAACCGCCCTGGGTCCTGGTGATATGAAAGGGCCTGGAGCTCATAGCCTCAGCTGCCACCATCTCCACTGCAGCAGGGGCTGGAGCATTGGCCCTTTAAATTGCCACTAGAGCACCATGCAGGGTGCTTTGGACAGCTCTCAGGACTGGCTGGGGGCTGCAGCATGGTGTGGTCCTGGTGGTGCTGAGTGTTGGTTGCTCCCAACCCTTCCCCATCTGCCCAAGACCCCCTCCAGAAGCACAGAGCTGGCCCCCCATCTTGTCCAGGGGCCTGGCAATTCTGTCAGACCCCCGTCAACATCCCCAGGCCTTGGACTTGGGATCCTGTGAAATCCATGGTCATAAGATCTCTAATTCTGAGGATTCTTTAAATATCCATGCTAATCTTGGCTTCATTTCTTAAGTGTCCCTGGATAGAACACTTGATCCTAATGATTTATTCACAACCTACTCAAAAGCTGCCCAATATTGAGAGTCATGATATCCAAGAAGACTCTGGTCCCCAAATCTGAGAGTACCCAAAATAATCTTGTAGGACCAATTTTGGGTAGGGACTACGTACCCCATAAAGATTTCCTGAACAAATACAGTAAGAAACTGATATTATCTGGAAGTTCCGTCTAGGACTTAATCTGATGTCTTGGGAAATGTCATAGCTATTTGTGCATCAGTTTGAATATAAGATCACAATGAAAGAATATGGAGAATAGATCCAGACTATCAGAATTCTGAATCACTATTTCCATAACCTTAAATAATTAGGCAAGGGATTACACGTAACTAGCATTAAAACAAACTTAACAAGATGTGTGCCTATCATGATGGTGATCATTTTGCTTGTATGCTGCATCCAACTGCCTTACCATTCATCTCTTTGTTTGTTTGTCTTTATAACATCTAGGAAGAGAGTTTTCCAGAGGACTTTACAGTGCTTAGCACAATGGGATTTTGATCCTGATGTGGTTTTGGGCATGGCAGCATTATAACAGCCACCCTTTCTTTTAAAACACCTTTCTCTGTTCTTGGCAAAATGCATATGCATTATAACAAATGACAGTTTTGTTCACATACAGGTTATGGCCAGGTGTCATAGATGGGAGACTTAAAGCAGGTCATGTTAATGTACATGATTATACATTAAGTACATAATGTACCAGCTCCCTAAGAACAAAAATTAGATAGATTGTTAATACAACAGCTGAGTATTATTTATATCGTAGTAGCACCCTAAAACAACATTTTCTGGGGTTCCTCACTTTGAGGTGGAGTAAATTCTGACTCCCATTTATAGGACCCCCTTTCTGCATGTTTTGCCAATTTTGTTAGTTGGTGCAGGGTCCTACCTACTACCTGCCCTCTTCCTACTGAAAGGGAAAATTTGTATCTCTGTGCCTGCACTCTCAGAATGGTATTCATGGGCCTGGTCTATACTAACCTAGGCAGGTGGTCTTAGATCATCACAATGCATAACTGGAGTTGGTTTATCTTAATCTGAGTCATGGCAGAATCCACACAGTGGAAGGCTGATGGGAGCACATGCTCCCCTCGGCTTTTATTATTCCTCACAGAAGTAGCAGTACAAGCTTTCATTATTCCTCAGCATTCGATTTAGGGATCTATACTTGACCTGGTATATTGAATGCTGAAAGATCGACCTCTGGAGCGTCAATCTTCTTGTAAGTATAGACATGCCCTTAGGGTGTAAGGAAACCCTCCTTCCTCATATTCCTTTACATTGTCAGACCAGGGCTAGCCACAGTCTAACCCAGGGGTGGCCAACCTCAACCTGAGAAGGAGCCAGAATTTACCAATGCACATTGCCAAAGAGCAAAGTTCTATGTTACCAGCCCTAATCATCTCCCCACCTTTGCTCTCAGCACATCCTGCTCACTGGCGGCATCACTGGTCAGCGCCTCCTTCTCCTTTTCCTCCTGCCCACTGTGATCAGCTCTTTCTCAGGATATGTCTAGACTGCCGCTTTTTGTCAGACAAAGATATGCAAATTGCGTTCCACAGTTTGTGTACCTTTTTCCGATTGTTTTTTCGGAAGAGGCTTTTCTGAAATTTGGCCCATCTACACTGGACCAAATTTTGGAAGAACCTCCTCTTTCAAAAGAGCCCTTCTTCCTTGTGAAACGAGGAAGACAGGGCTTCTAAAGGAGCGCGTCTGCTCTTCCGCAAAAAATGTCATAAGAGCAGACACGTTCCCTGGAAAAACTCCGTAGTCTAGACATAGCCTGAGTGGGAGACACTGGAGGGGGGAAGCTTGGGTGTGACAGGTTCAGTGGAGAGGGTGGGAAGTGGCAGGATCCTAGGGGGAAATGGTGGAGGGGGACAGCACCTAGGGCTGAGCTGAGGGTTGAACAGTGAGCCCCCTCCAGCTCAGTGGAAAGTTGGCACCCATAGCTCCAGCCCCAGATATGGTACCTATGCAAGGAAGACATGCATGTGGCTCAACTTCTGAAAAGCTGCATGTGGCTTTGAAGC